>NC_045594.1:9513226-9830272 GCF_009819795.1 Aythya fuligula
ACTGTTCTTCTGAGGTTGGATAAGTATTATCTTGGCACAACAAAGAATGGTCTGGTGTCCTGGTTTCACTTAGGATATTTTTCCTCTTAGTAGCTGGTATGGTGCTGTGTTTTAGATTTAGGATGACAATAATGTTGAAAACACCCTGATGTTTTAATTGTTGCAGAGCAGTGCTTACACAAGGACTTTTCAGCTTCTCACACTGTCCTGCCAGCGGGCAGGCTAGGGGTGCAGCAGGAGCTGGGAAAGGACAGACCCAGGACAGCTGTCCTAAACTGGCCAAAGGGGTATTCCATCCCATCTGAAGTCATGCTGAAAAATATATAGGGGTGGCTAGCAGGGGTGGGGGGGCTGGCTGCTCAGGGATAAGCTGGGCATCGGTCAGCGGGTGGTGAGCAATTGCATTGTGCATCACTTGTTTCGTACACATTATTCATAGTAGTACTATTATCATTATTATTATTATTGTTATTATTATTTTCCTGTCTTAATAAACTGTCTTTATCTCAGCCCACAGGCTTCAGTTTCCTTATTCTCTCCCCCATCCCAGAGAGGGAGGGGGGAGGGTGAGCGAATGTCTGTGTGGTGTTTAGCTGCCTGCCAGGTTACACCACAACACCTGGCATTAGGTCTTTACAAGGAGAATTTGTTGGCCAATAGTCTGAGGAACAGCACTGAAGATTTTGAGTGATAAGAAATTACCTGGCCTGTGGAGCAATCTTCCCCTCTGAACTGGAAAGCATCGCGCTGCTGGAGGCTGAGAGCAGCCTCACTGTACAGCCCTTCAAATGATGAATGGAAAGTTATTCTTTCTCCACAGCTTAAAAAAAAAAAAAAAAAAAAAAAAAAAAAAAAAAAACATTTTGTGAGGTTTATATACTGTCTGCTATCTCTTTCCCTATAAATTAAAAAAAAAATTGCAAGTTTCCCTCACCATTCATGTTAGAGCTATTTTTACCTCATCTGTATGGATTTTCTGCTGTGTAGCTAAGGACATTTACAACAGATATAAATTTCATTATTGGGGTGTAATTGCATTTGTTTTGCCCTGCTTTGATGTTAAATATAAAGAACCCTGAGGCTACTTCATCTAACATAGGGTGTTAGCAATGACTCCTGCTCAGGGATGGCAGAGGACTGTATATAGTCTAATCTGGAGTGACTATGTATATCAGCTGAACGAGTTCCTAAATGAAAGCCCCACTCATGGGTTTATGTACTGATAGTTGTTATAAAAGCCAAAAGTTGTTTGTACTTATCAAAACAGAATTTATTAAAGCAAGCGGTCAAGCAGGCAAAACAGCACTGGGCAGCCGGGGAGTCTCTTGCTCCACCAATGGTGTGCCTTACCCCTGCCAGGGTCCCCTTTTATTGTCTAGTGGTCCCGGGTTGAGTGGCACATCCTGGTTTCTTCTGTGGTTGCGCAACCAGTTGCTAGGGGATCGTCATGGGCTCTCTGGTGGTCACAGGGATGAAGGTCATAGTCTTCTTCTGCCTTGCGGATTGATTGTCCTTTCCTTATTTGGGCATTTCAGTTATTGCAATTATTATCTTGCAGCAGGTAGTTATCACAATTGTCTCCTCAACAGGAAGTGGCGGTTGGACATAATCAAGTTATAGAGGTTAAACAGCTTATCCGGTTACCTGCACCGGTTTGATAGACAAATTCCTTATACAGTCTTTATTACAATACTGGTAACACATACGCCCCAGGATCTCCAAGCTCTTCAAATAAATCTGCACAGGGTAAAATGAGTGCATTTCCGTTCTGCCTCATTGCTTATTTAAAAATTACATCTCCTAGCAAAGTCAGTGGAGAAGCAAAATTGCTATTTCTTATGATTTTAATGATGGTGTTATACATGTATATGGAGTGGTAATTCGTATTGAGAAAATGGTGCTAATGGTAAGTGCTAATGGTAAGCATTTCGTTCAGGGCATTTGTGTCTCAATCATTAATTTAGCCAATTGCTGTTTTATTGTTTGATTCATTCTCTCTACTTTCCCTGAGCTTTGTGGGTGCCACGGAATATGGTATTCCCACTGAATACCTAATGATTGACATAATAATTTTATTATTTTAGAAGTAAGGTGTGTGCCCTGATCAGAATCAATGTACTGGATTATCCCATATTTAGGTATCAGGTGTTCTAATAGAATTTTTACCACCATTTGTGCTGTAGCTCGTGCTACGGGATAAGCTTCTACCCATTGTGTTAAATGATCTACTATTAACAATAGATATTTTATCCTCTCTACTTTGGGCAATTCAGTGAAATCAACTTGTACTTTCTCAAAAGCCCTATAAGCTGTTTTGTTTTGTTTCTCCCTCCCGTGGCTGCTTGTTGAAACACTTTCTTTTTTATCTTCTGACAAGTTAAGCAACGGTTATGTAATTTGCTTTGCTATTTCAAAAAAAAAACAACAATGCAACCAAATTGTTTTAGTAAATGATCACTTAATGCCTTTGTACCCCAATGTGTTTGTGCATGCAAACGTCCCAATATTTGCTTCACATAAGCTTTTGGCAATATCTGTCGCCTGTCTGGCAGTGTCCATTTTCCTTCTTCTAATTTAGCCCCTATTTTCTCCAGTTTCGTTTGTTTGTTTTGTTTTGTTTTCCATTGCATTTCATAGTCGGTCTGTCCAAAAATTCCATAGGGGTTTCTTTTGGATCTTGTTGGAACAGATTCTCCATTCCCAATTTAACCAGATTTTGGTATTTACCGTTCATTATTTCCGGGGTGACTATAGTCTCAGTGTGGGGCCGGTCAGGGGAATGCAATCGTCAACAGTTCCCTGAGCGGTCCCATTGGCAATCTGAGCTTACTCATAAACTCATGTTGTTTTAAGGGTTAACTGCTTTTCTGTTTCCATGACAACTCTCTCGGACCCATCATGGTCCCTCTGCCCCAAAGGGCTCACACCAGTGATTTTTGGATCACAGCCTCCTGTTGAGGCAGAACTATTAACATTCCTACATCCTCTTCCCTTGCTCATTCAACTTCAAACAGCTCTGTTAAATACTACATGCCACACCTTCAACAACCCTTTTAACCCTTCCTTTATCTGTCTCCAGCCTGTACTTTTCTCATGCCAACACCAAAGGCTTAGTCAGGGGCCAACTTAATTCCACTCTTTTCCTCTAAGATGCTGAAACAACAAATCAGTATGAGACATTTAATCCTATTTTCCTTCTCTCCTCAAAAACAACATTAATTGCAAGATAGTGTTATAGTCGATTGATCCATAAAGTGGCCATTTAGTTTATATAGTGGCCACCACTGACTGCAATACTTAGTGAAAGTCCTCTTGCTTTCTGTGCCCCCAGTTCTTCGAATGTGCCAATATGCACCCAAGGAGGCTTTCTTTAAAACGTCTTTGTTTTGGATATTACACATTTCCTTGATTTCCCATTCCCTTTTATTTGTTTATTTATTTATTACTATTCCTTACTAGTTACTGTCCTTTGTTTCGATTTCCATGTAAACCTTTTTACTGCAGGTTTTTACTATATTTTCCTAATCTTCTTCCCAAATGTCCCAATTCTCTGGGATTAAACTCTTCTTCCCACATACAAACTTTACTATTTCAAATACTAATGAGCCCCTTTTCAATCATAAATCCACGGAACTTTAGGAAAACAGCTGAAGCTCGCAGCCTCCAGTCTTCTAGACAAACATTACCACCTTTTCCACAAAAATTTACATTTCAACAGGACTGAATTTCAAGCCGAATGCCAATTTTTCTCATGCACTTTGTTAGTAAGCCCATACAAAACAAGGAATTACTCCTGTGTATCCGTCAATATGGGGGTTTAAAAGGTATTGATGCCTAAATAAACTCGCTCTCCCCCTTCTTACCAAATTCCCAGGGCTCAAGCCTGAACCACCAAAGAAATGACTCTCTTTGTTCTGCTTTGATAATCAGTCAGCCCCCTTCCCCCCCCCCCCGCCAGTACTTGGGAAACTGACCAAACACTGCAGCAAATACACCAACACTTCTCAACTGTTAGTTACTTAGATAATGCTCCAGCCTTTTTCTTGTCACACTCAAAGCATTTAAGAGCAAAAACAGGATCACAAGATACACCGCCAGGCCTATATATTAGGCACCACCACTCAAAACTTGGATGAAACAGCACTTCTTTTCGGTCTGTAACGCACTTCGTTCATCTCCGCCCAGTCCCCTCGCGGAGAATACGGAACTGCGGATTAGAATTCCTCACTCGTTTTGCAGCCACGCTGCGTCTCACTCACACAGCACAATCATGCAATCACACAGAGAGGCCTCTAGCACATCTCATTCATACCACAAGAATATAATTTAGAATGATAATCAACCAAACAAGTATTGTCTCTGACTGTGTTCTTCATGAAGTGACTTGCACACTTTTTTTCAAACCCTTACACTTACACAAATACTTTCAACACAAAATACCTGGACATTTAAGAATAACACATACAATTATTAACACTCCAGTTAGTATCCCTCCAGCAGCTGAAAACATACCGTTTGTCTGCAGCTTCAGGAGGTCTTTGTCTGCTCCTGCGGTGAGCAGCTGAGAGTGGAGTCCCCTCCGAGCAAAACGCTCAGGGTGCACCTAGGAGCGTCCGCACCACAGACGATCCTGCAGCCGAGCAGAGTGTCTCCTGCCAGGCTCACCAAAATGACTCACAGAAAGCTGACTCCACAATCAGTAAGATTGTAAAGTAGGTATGTTTACTCAGCTCTGGGCGGCACGGGAGGGGGGGGTAGTCCCCCCAAAGTTGTGCACGCCTAATGTGGCAACTTGCTTTGGTTATATCTAGCAAAGAGTTACATATACACGAAGTTTCCCAACATTCCTATACATATGCATAACCTGTCCCTTTGTGAACAGTCCTCCTTATCTCAGACCCCTTGATTAAAGTCTGAACCATGAGGTTGTTTTTGACCTGGTTCTCGGGGTCCGAGAGGCTCCTGTTATCTGGAGGTATAAGTGCAGCACAGGCACAGTACATCACAAATGTAGCACATATTCATTCTTAATTAATTGCTCTCTAATTTCTAATTCCAATGTTTCAGCTACAGCATACTTGCTCTCTTCCGGATCCACGGGTATTCTACTATTAACATTAATGTTCAAAGCCTGACAGACCCCGTCCTCCATGGACCCAAATATCAACCAAAATACATGGGGTCTTAAGGGTTCTTTTGGTCATTTTAACATATAATACTGGACCATTTTTAATTTACTCTTTCATTTTCTGGGGCCCCTATTGTTCCAATTTCTAATCATTATTCCTAATGGACTTTCTGGTATTTCGCTCCCTTCCTTCTGGTCCTTGGTCTTTGATTTTGACTGACCCATCTAGGAATTTTACTTATGGCAATTCCCACAGCCCTTGGTTACCTTAGTAAGAGTGTCTTGCAGGGGGTTTAGGACCTATCACCCACCCACGAATCCATGAATCCTATAGGAACCACTCTATAGGAATCACTCCCTTCACTGGCCAAGTCCCCCACAGGAGATTGGAACCCCTGTGAGAAAACGAGAAGACCTCCACACTGACTTTGGAAGTCTCAGTTATACTCTCACACACACACAGGCAACAGAACCCCACCCAACCCAGCGGCATATGCCTTAAACACTTACGATTCCATTGTCTTTGTCCGGATCTTCGCGCGCAGAATTATGGGCAAAAAAACCAACAATGCTGCAGCCGGCAAGGGAGCTCATAAAAAAATCAAAATCTTTGCTTACCTTTATTCAGGTTCAAGATGGCATTAGTCCCGACCTGACTCAAACAGGGGCCACCAAATGGTGGGTAGCCTCTCCTAGATCAAATCGGAATTCAGGAACCAAAGCCATCCCAGACAAACCCCCAAATTGTTATAAATTGCTCAGTCCCAAAATAGGATTATAACCAAAGTTTATAATTTATTAAAAGAATAGAGGTAAGCAAACAGCGCTGGGTGCGTCGGGAGTCTCCGCTCCACCTAGACACACACCAGTTACATCAAGTAGCTGATTTTTATGCTACTAGGCTAATACATATTCATTACTACTTCTAAAAAAAAAACGGGTTATTATAATTAGCTTCCAGGATCCAAACACTCCTACTGGAGCATGAGCATCAGTCTCCGGTGGTCCCTCTGGGGGTCTCTGGGGGTCTTTCATGCTGAAGGCTCGTAGTTTTCCTCTCAGTTTTTTTTTCTTGTCCTTCCCCTTTGTACTCCTTGGCAGCATGTCAAAAGCTTACACAGCATCCCCTACAAGTTTTGTCTTCTAGCTGTCCTTCAACTTCTTTCTTTCTTCTCTTTAATCTCCTGGCCACCTGGCCAGATATCAGGGGCTTGCATAGTGTCCCATTCAGAAGCCATAACAGTTACTAGTTGTTAGCAGTTGTTCTGAAACCCCCAGACATCAGAGACTTCAAAGAAAGAACATACAAATACAAATAGCTCTCTATTGACACTTCACGAGTGGTTAAAACATTCCTCACAGGCCATTCACAGGGACACTCCAGTCACATCTGTAGCAGTGCTAAATCAACCACAAAGAAGGCAAAAAGGCTGTAACTGTTAGGAATAAGAGTTCGGAAAAACAAAAGCAAATAGGCTCATGGATTTGAGGAATACTTCTGAAGATTTGATAAATTGACTATAATGAGGGGGAGACTGGGACACTGGGAGGAAAGGGAAGAAACCACATCTGTGGAAGAATTAAATTGCCAGTGCAGGACCCAGAGACAGACAGAACTGCTCTCTATTGACACGAATCAGATGAACATATATCACAGACTCTTAAGGATGAGGCCATCAGGAATGTAAAAGAGTTTAGAGGGAACAAAGAAGGGTGATTCAGGAGACTCCCTGCAGTCTAGGGTTGCTTGTTCTCCAGCCATTAAGGCATGGAAGTTTCTGGGTGTTTGCTGTTGTTGTTATATTCAAAGTTGTTTGACCAATGAAAAGTTGTTTTGAAGAGAACTGCTGTGGAGAGAAAGGTATAAGAGGGGAGCCTGCCCTCAAGATAATAAAGGCAACACAATGAAGTTATGATCACAGAATTTCTAGGTTGGAAGAGACCTCAAGGTCATCGAGTCCAACCTGCAACCTAACGCTAACAGCCCTCCACTAAACCATATCCCTAAGCTCTACATCTAAACGTCTTTTGAAGACTTCCAGGGATGGTGACTCCACCACTTCCCTGGGCAGCCTGTTCCAGTGAAAGTTACGTCATCAATAAAGAAGCAGGAAAAAGGAGTGAAAAGGAACAGGCTAGCAGAACAGAGACCAGGATAGGAACAGGCACATTGATCGCCTCATGAAAATAAGGTTCAGCCAAACTCAGCAAACTGCTCAGAGAAGCTCGTACAGAAAGTTGCTGGAAACGGGTGCACTGGAGCTGGAAAGAAGCTCAAGCTAAGAGAAGCGGACCCGCGCACATAACTGCCCCTCGCTGGTAAGCAGTTGCGCATTATAGGGAATCATACATCCTTAGAAACAAAGACTGTCCTGGTAACCTTACAGCTTATTCTCCTTTTTAACAATCAGACAGTTTATGAGCCTGAAATATGGAACCAAACTGCGGTCAAGGTGTGGGACTCTGCAACTAAAAATGACAAGGTTGCAGTGGGATTGCTTGGCACCTGGCAAGCAGTCTCTGAGGCCTTAAAGAGACATGTGGGGCCACAATCACAAACGTTTGGCTTGCCAGACAGTGAGGGAGCTGTGGGCTCCTTTACTGATCCGAATGCTATGCCATGGGCCCCTTTGCTGCCACAGCCATCGAAGGCTTTTGCTGTTACGCCCCCTGTTGACCTGGACGTGCCTTTTGACCCAGGCCCTATTTGCCTTGAAAAGGAGATGGATATGCTTTTCTTCGATCCAGGAGGAACGGGATACATAAGGCCTGAAGACCGAGTTGCTTGACAACTTGAAGCAAGACATATTGCTCAAAAGGAATGGAAAATGGAGACTGTTGTTTGTAATCAAGAAAAGGAATGGAAAATGGAGACTGTTAAGTCATGGAACTTCACAGAATCACAGAATCACAGAATTTTCTAGGTTGGAAGAGACCTCAAGATCATCGAGTCCAACCTCTGACCTAACGCTAACAGTCCCCACTAAACCATTTCCCTAAGCTCTACATCTAAACGTCTTTTGAAGACTTCCAGGGATGGTGACTCCACCACTTCCCTGGGCAGCCTGTTCCAATGCCTCACAACCCTTTCAGTGAAGAAGTTCTTCCTAACATCTAACCTAAAACTCCCCTGGCTCAACTTAAGCCCATTCCCCCTCGTCCTGTCACCAGGCACGTGGGAGAATAGACCAACCCCCACCTTGCTACAGCCTCCCTTGAGGTACCCATAGAGAGCGATAAGGTCGCCCCTGAGCCTCCTCTTCTCCAGGCTGAACAAGCCCAGCTCTCTCAGCCGCTCCTCGTAGGACTTGTTCTCCAGGCCCCTCACCAGCTTCGTCGCCCTTCTCTGCACCCGCTCAAGCATCTCCATGTCCTTCTTGTAGCGAGGGGCCCAAAACTGAACACAGTACTCGAGGTGCGGCCTCACCAGAGCCGAGTACAGGGGGACGATCACCTCCCTAGCCCTGCTGGTCACACTATTTCTGATACAAGCCAGGATGCCGTTGGCCTTCTTGGCCACCTGAGCACACTGCTGGCTCATATTCAGCCGACTATCCACCATCACTCCCAGGTCCTTCTCTGCCTGGCAGGTCTCCAACCATTCCTCTCCCAGCCTGTAGCTCTGCTTGGGGTTATTGCGCCCCAGGTGCAGGACCCGGCACTTGGCCTTGTTGAACTTCATGCAGTTGACCTCAGCCCATCGGTGCAGCCTATCCAGATCCTCCTGCAGAGCTTTCCTACCCTCAAGCAGATCGACACACGCACCTAACTTGGTGTCATCTGCGAACTTACTGAGGGTGTACTCAATGCCCTCGTCCAGATCATCGATGAAGATATTAAAGGAACTTAAAGGATTGTTTGTTACCTTTTCTGATTGTACATATGTGTAGGCGTACTAGGGTTTAGTATGTAAAAGCAATCACAGAATCACAGAATTTTCTAGGTTGGAAGAGACCTCAAGGTCATCGAGTCCAACCTCCAACCTAACGCTAACAGCCCTCCACTAAACCATATCCCTAAGCTCTACATCTAAACGTCTTTTGAAGACTTCCAAGGATGGTGACTCCACCACTTCCCTGGGCAGCCTGTTCCAATGCCTCACAACCCTTTCAGTGAAGAAGTTCTTCCTAACATCTAGCCTAAAACTCCCCTGGCAATGTTCTATATATTTAGAATGTTTGATGTTCGTGTGTGCATGTTGGTGGAGCGTAGACTCCCTGCACACCCAGCGCTGCTTACTTGCCTTTTATACTTTTTATGAATATTACTTTTATAAATATTACTAAATTCAGATTGAGTTGAGACTTCATTTATAACAATGGCCTAGCTTATGGAGATAGCAAGATAACTTTGATGTATTCTCCCTGCCATCTCCTTTCTCTAGGGCAATTCTAAACTTCTTGGTTACAAACCCTAAATGCTCCAAAGCTGTATAAATATACAAATAAGGAAAACTCTTAACTGTGTTCTTGTAAACTATACATGAAGAGGTTAGATTTTTTTTCCCCTCATCAAATATACAAAATTATTAGGGAAGTGCTTTGCATGGATAAAAATAAAGAAAGATTTGAACATACCTTTCAAAGGAGATACATAGGCCTGTCTCAAGAATCAAAGTACCAAGGAAGGAGAAAATATTTTTAAAAGGCATTGAAAGCAGAATGGAAGATATCTACCAATATCTCATTCAATCTGTGATCTGAATCTCATCTTAATTAATTATACTAAGATTGATTGGAAAACTGGACTTCTCATGCAAGTAAGAGTTACAAGTAGGAACATACAGAGATTTATGTCTTGCAACATGATGCTTTTCATATCAAATAGTATCTGAGTCATAGAATGGGTACAAGAGATAAAGCAGAACAAAGAGAATGTGTGAGGTCTATGTGTCTGGTTTTGGAAAATGGATTTTGCATTGATACTGTCTAACTTATTTATTTGCATTGTGAGATATGGACATTCAAAGGGACAGAAGTAGCTAGGCAAGAAGTAAATAATTAAGACAGCTCAAAAATCAGGATAAAGGAAAATGCTCATATTGGTTTAAAAAAAAAGGGAGAAGCAAAACAGGAAGTCGTTGTCTACAGTCATCTATCAACGTATTCTTTAAAGGGAATAAAAGTCATATTTTCTATGAATATTTTGGAAATTTTCTATAAAACTTTGGTTTTCCATTGGAAAACAAAAATAAGGAAGATCAAACATTACAATATTATTTCAGAAAAATTTAAGGTTATTTCCACCAAATGAAAGATAACTTTGTTTTTCATATGGACTTGGGGAACTCCCCTCACCTCTAAAATAATTAAAACTAAGGATCTTGGTCTTTCAAAAAAGAGTTTTCTGTTTCTTGGACAGTTTTACTGGTCAGTAATTTTGCCATGCTGTTTTGCCAGTACTGTCATACTGCTAAAGGTGAAACATGATTTATAATTAAAATCATTAAGTGCTACTGTTGGGGAAGGAATAGCTAGATTCCCCCAGATCATAATGTTCCCTATATGTGGCATGTCCTGTCCCTCTGGCTTCTCTACAACAGTTATGAACAGGTTATTTTTAGTCTTATTATTTCTTGCTGTCTGTGCTTTCAAGTTTCCCCCTTACTTTAATTAAAGTGTCCTTACATTTGTGTGTGTAAAAAGCTAACAAGTTCACGCAATCAAGATCTTTTATAATTACAGAGCAAGTAGGAGTTCAAGTGGGGAGAATATCAAGCAATTTTTATGTGACATATGAGAAGTTGACACAGTATTTTGACAGACCTGTTGCAGAATACATGATGCCACTAAAATACATTTTATAAGTAATATCCCAGTTTATACGTCAGCCACAAAACAAGCTGGTGGTGTAGAGAGCAAGCTGTACAACATGCTGTATATAGAAAAAGACAGTGTGTCCTGGTTTCAGTTAGAACAGAATTAATTTTCTTCCTAGTTTCTAGTGGAATGCTGTGTTTTGGCTTAGGATGAGAAGAGTGCTGATAACATGCTGATGTTTTAATTGTTGCAGAGCAGTGCTTACACCAAACCAAGGACTTTTCAGCTTCTCGATCTGTCCTGCCAGCAGGCAGGCTGGGGGTGCAGCAGGAGCTGGGAGGGGACAGACCCAGGACAGGTGACCCAAACTAGCCAAAGGGGTATTCCATACCATCTGACATCATGCTAAACAATATATAGGGGTGGCTAGCCGGGGGGAGGGGGCCGGACTGCTCAGTTAGGATGGGCATCGGTCAGCGGGTGGTGAGCAATTGCATTGTGCATCACTTGTTTGTACATATTATTATTATTTTCATTTTATCACCATTGTATTATTATTATTGTTATTATTATTTTGTTATTATTATTTTCCTGTCTTATTAAACTGTCTTTATCTCAACTCACGGGCTTCACTTTCCATTTCTCTCCCCCGTCCCAGAGAGGGAGGGGGAGGGTGAGCGAACGGCTGCGTGGTGTTTAGCTGCCGGCCGGGTTAAACCACGACACAGTGTTTGTGTGGTGGTTTTACTCAGGTGGGCAGCCGAGCTCCACCACAACCGCTCTCTCACTCCCCCTCTGCTCAAAGAGGAAGGGGGAGAAAATACAACACAGAGAGCTCGAGAATGAGCAGAATGGAAGATATCTACCAAATTACACCTTAGAGAAAAGTTTTGCAAAAATCAACAATTTATAAAGAAGAAAAGGGGGGAATTGTGGGAATAAAAATGTTGTTTTTGCAGAGTTATATTGTTTAGGGGGAAGGAATGTGGTATTGAGATATGCTTGCAGTGATAAGAAAGCTTAACAGACAACCTTGTAAAATGCAACCAGAATCCTTAGAGCAATTAGGCAGAAATCACGGAGTAAAAAACATTACCACCTCAAAGAGTCTGTGAATCACCAGATTGTGAACCTGGATTACCCACTCAGTGGGGAAACAGGGGAGGGTCCTGGTCGTGGAGAAAAGTATATAAACTGTGTTATGGAACTAGTAGGTGTGCTCTCCTCCTTATGGGAATCCCGCCATTGCAATCGCGAATAAATTACTACTTCACTGAGATCCTCGCCTGAGCCTAAGTTATTGGCTACAGAGTGTTTCTCGCAATTTGAGGGCTCATCCAGGATCCAGTCACCTACCGGGGAGCCCCGCTGCCGCATCAGCAGGAAGGCATGCCCTGCTGATTTCAGCAGTCCTGTAATAAATATTGTATAATAAGTTTGTTAATCAAACCGGTGGGAAAACTTGTGGGGGCTGTGACAACCCTGTATGGCTGGAAAGTTTCCATCTGACCATCCCGATAAGAACATGTATAGTGCTTGCTCAGCAAGATCGCAACCCGCAATGCAGAGGAAGACTACGGCCTTCATCCTCACAACCACCAGGAGGTCCGAGACGACCCCCTAGCAACAATATGCGCAACCGCAGGACATACCAGGATATGCCATGTTGTTGAGGGATTTTTGAAACAGTAAGGAGGCCATGACTTGCTGCAGCTGAGCAAACCAAGCTACCAGGGCAACTGTGAGAAGTTCCCATGACAGTGTTCCCACATTGCCCAATTGAGGAATTTAGAAAAATATTGTTACCAGTAGCTGGCTTCAAGGACGGGATCTACGTGACTGCTAATCACAAGGGGGTTGTTTTCTTGCAGGTGGGGTTGTTTTCTTGGAGTTGTTTGTCTGAGTGCTTTTGACCAATAATCTTGTGTGAGACACTATCCACCCCTGTTAAGTTCACTATAAAAGTTAGGCTATTCGGGCAATAAAATGGAGCATGATCTGACTCTACTGGTGTCTGTCGTGCTTTCGGCCGTGCTTCCTGCAACACCATGTACACCCAGAACAACCAAGCTATAAAAGAGGGACTCTGGTGGGGGTGAGGTGCGCGCCGTTGGTGGAGCGGAGACTCCCCAGCCGCCCAGCGCTGTTTTGCCTGCTTGAATGCTTGCTTAATAAATTTGGCTCTGATAAAGATTATTCTGAGAGTGGTTTTGTTCCAACCACTTATCACAGTCCTGTGCATCAAAGGTGGCGGTTCTGCGGAGAGCTGACAGAGGGCCCGAGACTGATTAAAGAGGCAGGATCCGTGAAGTAGTGGGGAAAGGAAGAAGGTAGGCACTCAGGGTTTAAGAATTGATCTGGTAACTCTGTGCACAGACCAAGGTAAGAAATATTAAGTATTGCCTTGGGAGTCGGGTGAGACTCTGTGTGACATGTGATTGAGACGTACTTTTGTACGAAGCGAGGGTGGAGTCCTGATCCGCGGCTCCATGGTGCGCAAGGATCTCCGCAAGGGGCATGGCTGGAGATGGAAGAAGCATGAGATAAAGAGAAAGGAAGAGTCTCGGGAAATTTGGTGTACGGTAAGCCTTTGCACAGGGAAGTGCTTGGAAGTACACCAGGGAATCTGGTAAACTCATAGGTGTGTAGTAGCCCTTGCACAGTGAAGTGCTTGGCAGTACACCCCCATTTTCCAGAATCATAACGTTAGTGTGTGGTACCCTGCAGGAGGGAAATTTCTGTAGCAGCACACTGACAAGGGCTAGGAAAAATGGGAAATATGGGTTCCAGGGGATGGGGAGATATCCCTGGGGGAGTGCCTACCAAGAGTTCTTTCTGAAGGATGATAAGAAATTGGAAAAACAATCCCAAAATTAGAGGAGATGATAAAAGAAAAAAAAAAAAGTTAAATATTGTGTATCAGTCTGGACAAAAGAACCAAATAAGGAAACAGGAGTATTTTGGCCAAAATACGGGTCTGATGAAAATTCAGGCTTTAAGTTTATATGTAAACAATAAGATTGTTTCCTTTTTCAGAGAAGGAGCCAAGTTATGCTCCCTATAATCCTAATATTGCACCGGTGGCAGCAGCAGTTGCTCCAGGAAGGGAGACAGAAGACTTGTTGTAAGTTGAAATCGAAGAGAAAAATCTCATAGTGGACTCTGAGCAGGATAAGAGCTTACAATTGTAAAGTAACCTTTTATTTTCACAGGTAACTAATGAGCGTGGCTTGCAAGTGAGAGAAAGGACTGGCCTATAGCAAATCAAAGTGCTCCCAAGGGTTTTTTTTCTAGTACTACATATATCTTATTCTTTGTATTGATAATTATTTGTAAACCTAAGGTTTAAAGATAATTATAGGGAAAAATCAATTATTAATTTTGTTTCTGGTAATTGTAGGCCTCAGAGAAGGCCTTGGTCAATTGGAAACGTGGAAAAGATTTGACCAGATGATAGCAAAGACAGGGTATCCTGTTAAAATATGGGTGAATGTGTCAGAGAGTTATGAACCACAATCCATCACGTTTGATGCTTGTGAGGTGGTAACTTGTTGAGATTTAAATGCTCAACAACAGTTCAGCAAAGAGCACAAATATCTCTGTCCTGACTAACAGTATGTTTGAAGGACAAAATAGCATGGGCTGATGTATGGTGGACGACCAGTCCTAAAGGGTGGTCACATACATGAGAGGTTGACACAGTATTTTGACAGACCTGTTGCAGAATACATGATGCCACTAAAATACATTTTATAAGTAATATCCCAGTTTATACGTCAGCCACAAAACAAGCCGGTGGTGTAGAGAGCAAGCTGTACAACATGCTGTATATAGAAAAAGACAGTGTTTGTGTGGTGGTTTTACTCAGGTGGGCAGCCGAGCTCCACCACAACCGCTCTCTCACTCCCCCTCTCCTCAAAGAGGAAGGAGGAGAAAATACAACACAGAGAGCTCGAGGTGTGAGATGAGAAAGGTTTAATTAAAGGGAAAGGGAATGGGGAGAAAAAGAAACAAAAGAAACAATAAAGTCGCGCGGAAGCACAGAGAGAAGGGAAAAAAAATATTCTCTACTTCCCATCAATGAGCGATGTTCGGCCACGTCCTGGGAAGCAGGGCCTCAAAACGCGTAGCGGTTGTTCAGGAGGAACAGCCCCCACAAGAGTCCCCCTTTTTATTGCTGAGTGTGACATCAGGTGTTATGGAATATCCCTTTGGTTGGTTTAGGTCAGCTGCCCCGGCAATGTCCCCTCCCCATCACTTGCCCACCCCCAGCCTGCTGGCTCTTGGGGGCTTGGAAGGAGCCCTGATGCTGTGCCAGCACTATGCAGCAATAGACACAACACTGGAGTGATATCAGTGCTGTTCCAGCTACGAGTGCAGAGCTGGAACTCGTGTGAGCTGCTGCAGGGAAAAGGTGACTCCAGCTCAGACAGACCCAACACAGTTTGGTGTATTATTAATGTGTTATATAAACAGTGGTAAGATCCAGAACACTATGACTTCTGATTTGGCTTTTTCTTTATGATGGTATTTATAGATGAACCAAATCTATAGGGCATTTCTTCAAATCTAGGTGCCTTCAGAGTGGCTGCTTGATGAAAGATTAAGCAGTGGACCTTCAGCACTAGCAAACACAATCTGCCAAAGCACTAGCTAAACAGTGAAGCTTTTCCAGGCAGGACCAGAGTGTAACAACAGTGTTGGTTTTTTTCTGGCACAAAAGCAAAGCTGTAGTACAATCTTATTACACTAGGACTCTGTGCCCCAAAATACATGATTTTCACCCCAATTGCCTTCATGATAGCTGTAAAATGTAGGCTCACACTGCAGGTGCCTAGAAAACCAGGCTCTGTGTCCAGCCATACTTTCAGGCAGCAGATCATCCAACCTGGATTGAAATGAGTCATGCCAAGAAGTTTCATTTTTCCTACTTCTTGTAAGAGGAGCCAAAGGTGACTAGCTTAGATGTCAACATTGCAACCATCTGCATTTAGTCACACCTGTGTACAAATCCCTCTGTATTTTCTATGTTCCCTCTTGCATTTTTAGCTCTCCAAGTTAGCATATAGTATGCAAATTAGTTGAGGAAGAAGACAAGCTGGGAGTGGGAGACAGGAAAGGTTTGATATGATTAATATGTGTTACCAGAGCCAAAACAAACAGACATTTTGTACTGAGAGTGTTTTTCTTTCCATGGAACATTTGTTGCTGTTGCTAAAGTTGGAATTTTATTGGAAAATATACTGTTTGGTTGAAGTTTTGAAATATTGCAAAAAAGATTGAGGAACAACACAAGATGTATGAAGAAAGTGTCAGTGAAAAGTATGCGAGGTTAATTTCCTGACCTTCAGCTCTAGTCATAACTCACCATCGTCAGCATTGCCGTGAGCACCCTACAGTCGGAGCTGGCACTACTGTAGCGGGAATGGGTGAGTCAAGTCCTGTGGGAGTGCAGATGACTGTACAGGACTCCTGCATGACGAGTACCTTTTATTTCACAACTCATGGTGCCACTCAGAACTCAACAGTGACCTATGCAGTTGCAAAATCAATACTCTGAATGAGAAGAGGCAGAGGATGGAGGAATGTGAGATAGATAAAGAGCAGAAACACATTGCAGGACAGAGAAGGGAAGTGAAGGAGTGGAATCCACAGTGTGAAAAGGACACCATTTTTTGTTTGTTTTGTTTGTGTTGTCTTTTTTTTTTAATTATTTTTTTGCCCCCTAATAATCGCACAGAGCTGATCACACAACTTTTTGGTCAAGGATAACACTTCTGAGAGATTCCCATAACATCACAGCTGCAATTTCTGCCTTTCGTTGTCGAGATGAATGCAATGTTAATAGCAACATTATTTCATAAATTATATCACAGTGTGAATATTTAAAGCAGACTAACTGCAGAACATCTGAACTGCCAAACAGCTCCTCATCTGAGCAAAATTTAGGACTGAACAGCAGAGGTATTATGTATTGTCTCACAATTCTGGCAAAAAGGAGGCAAAACCACCAAATTTTGCTTTCTGCTCATCCCTGGCTGAGGAAAGCAATTATTTCCTCAGAATTGGATGCAAGCACAAAATATGTTTGAAGGCAAAATAATGTGCAGAGACTAGAAACACAGTTAGAGCTATTAGAGCTCTAACTATCCACTATTAGAGCTGCATTTACCTGAATGTATTTCATTGTGAGTTGTCTTGTAAGGAGTACATGTAGACAGTGTTGTAGTTATCATAACAGCCACAGGGCCTGCCTGAATGGCATGGCACAACATACTGTACTTAATGTTGACACTTCAGTGAAACAATTATCACAATCAATTTGACTTCTAATGCAACTTCTCTTGTAAATCTCTGGGTCATTAACCTTAACAACATCAATGTACTGTCAGTATCCAATTCCATCAAATTAGTGTCCGAGGTAATAGGAGAAGGAATGTATTAATGCATTATTGGTGACTAATAAAGATGGTAACACTCTAATGTGCTATGAAGAACAGCTGAAGCATGCAAGGGAAGAGGAAGCAGGCAAAGTCAGGGCAACAGACACACTTGGTGGTATACATCAGGTCATCTGATTAGGTGTTAAACAGCTTAACCTCTTTACCACAGACTCGGGAGGACCAGGGATGGGACTGGCTCCACAGCATATGACAAATGAAGAACACATTGTATTTTGTGCTGATCAAAAGAGCCTTTGTTCATAAAGTATCACTCCATGTTCCAGAAGTTGAAGAGCACAATCAGGTACTCCTCATTATGAACAGATTTAATTTTATTAGCCCTCATTATGCTCCAAAGCATAGCTTGAACTTCACAGAACTGAAGTTACGCTGGGCTGATATAAATAGTTCTTTGCATCAGTGCCATCCAATTTATCTTCCAGCTGGAAGGCTCTAAGTAATGTCTTCTGATATTGTTTGAGACAGCAATTTACTGAGCTGATAGGTGCCACAGCCCATCACATCCACCACTGTGAAAGGAACACTGAGTGCTGACAGCACAGCAGAAAAGGTGCACCAAGGCTCTGGACGGAGCAATCAAGTGAGTGTTGGGAATCCCACTGACATCCAAGTGTTGGGAGAGCGCCATGTTTGGAGTTGACTCCTGCCAGCTTGCATTAGTGAAGAGAGTTGTGGTGGGTGAACGTGGCATGACACAGGCAGGATTTAGATCCCCTTTAATGCCCTGCAACATCAATCTTTACCTGTAATTACTGAATGGCTATAAATTTCTCATCCAAGAAAAGTCATATTCAGATAGTTGATATAGCACAGAATAATGCTTCAACAGACATCCCTCAATAATAATAAAGAAAAGCTGAAATAACATATTTTCTTCCCCAAGTTCCCAAAGACCTTTATAGTTTATAATCCAAAATCACCAACTCAACACCAAAACAAATATCCTGTAAAATCAACCCTTTAGAGAAGAAGAGAGAGACATGAAGAATTAGTGACAAGTTTAATCGTGAGGCAACCTATCTTGAAAAAAATAGATTAGGCACTTCATTTAGAGATTGGCAGGATCAAAGAGTCAATAACTTTTCCTATAGAAAAAGTGCCATAGGATTTTAAAGTTTATCCTATAATTACAATTCCTGTCTTAGGACTGCAAATATCATTCTGTGTTCTGGTAGGGCACTGCTCCTGATGCTAATTTCTCTTCTCCAAATCCATAAAAAAGGTAAAGAAAATCAATACCAAGCAAACAAAGTAATCCTTATATTTGGATTACTTTTGGATTACAAAGATCACAAGTTCTCAAAACATAAGAAAGGAGAAAAAAAAAAAAAGGAAAAAGGAGAAATTAAAGGGTTGAAGAAAAATAATTGTACATATATGAAGCGTTGAGTAGCTTGTGAACCAGTACTACTCAGCCAATGAGGAAACAGGGGAGGTCATCAGGTGTTGGGTAATAGGGAATAAAAGGTTATGATTTGTTTACTAAAATGCGTTCCTAATTGGCAGGATGCCCACCATTGCATTCACGAATAAAATAGCTTCACAGAAGATCCTGTCTGAAGAAAATTATTGATATTTTTCTCACAGTTTGGGGGCTCATCTGGGATCCTGTCGCCTACTGAAGAGTTCTTGCCACCACAGACAGGAAGGTGCACCCCACTGATTCCAGTGGTCCCATTGGGGGTGGTGGGTTGTCTCCGTACGGCCGGCAAAGGACCGTTAATCTGAAGACAGGCTCTGCGAAGCTCTGGGGAGAAGGAATGCCAGCACTGACATACCATAGACACAGACCAGACACAGACCAGACCAGGTACAGGCACAGGGATTACTGCTGATAACCCGGACCGGGAAGCCGTGCACGGACCAAGGTAAGGGAAACTTTACCGTATACGGCCTCGGGGTAGGTTCGGGGAGACTCTTGTGTGGAGTGTGAATGAGACGCACTTTTAGTGCAAAGTGAGTATGGAGTCCCAATCCGAAAGGTTCTGTAGTCCCGCGAGGGGACAAAGTCCCCTCAGATGGAGAGGGATGAAGCGAAAGAGAGTCTCGGGAGTTTGGGCCCTTAAGGTGTACAGTACCCCGAGCACGGTGAAGTGAGGTGCTCGGCAGTACACCCTGCCTCAGTCCTAATCCTAGGTGAAGGCTTGTGGTACCCCGTGGGTGGTAAAGTCCACAGCAGCATGTCAGGAAGAGATGGGGATTAAGGGTTCCAAGAGTCAGCAGGGTGGGGGTAGAGACCCCGGGACTGTGCCTAAGGATAGTCCTTTGGAGAGAATGATAAGGATTTGGAAAAACAACCCAAAAACCAGGGGAAAAGAATTAAAATAAATAAATAAATAAATAAAGGTTTGATATTGTGTAATTGTCTGTCTTAAAAAGCTAATAAGAGGAACTTCAGTATTTTGGCCAAAATACGGGTACGATGGAAATTTAGGCTTTAAATTTATATGTAAACAATAAGGTTCTGTTTTTGGAGGAGGAATCAAGATATGCTCCCTACAATCCTAATATTGCACCGAAGGCAGCGGCAGCTGCTCCAGGAGGGGAGACAGGGACTGCAATTGATGCTGTCCCTGGAGAAGTTGCAACTGGGAGCACAGAGTGGCAGGAGCAGAGGCAGGGGGGCGGTCCCGGTGGGGCCTTGGGGCCGTGCAGGGCCGAGGCGGGGCCAGTGCCACTCCCCCCTTACCATCAGAGAGTTTTAAGAAGGAAATGAAGTCTTTAATTGAGGGCCTAGCAGAACAGTCAAACCCATTTTTAAGGCCTAATTTGTATTTCTGGGGGTGAAATGTGAATCTTGTCTATGTTGAAAAGAATGTTTGGGGGGGGGGAAGATTTGCCAGGCAGCTATGCATGAATGGGAAAGAACTAACCCAGTCCCCCCCCCCCCCCCCGACCAAGAGTAATTCTGATAGAGCAGAAATATCTGCTTATCCAACTGAAATAATAACAGCCCACAACATAGAAATCCTATGAGAGACTCGGGGTCAGAATTAGAAAGTACTTGGGGATGAATATGAGGACCTGGTAGCCCAAGGTCT
This sequence comes from Aythya fuligula, assembly GCF_009819795.1. Taxonomy (NCBI): domain Eukaryota; kingdom Metazoa; phylum Chordata; class Aves; order Anseriformes; family Anatidae; genus Aythya; species Aythya fuligula. The sequence goes on from NC_045594.1 coordinate 9,533,619, forward strand.
CTTGAAAGTTCATTTTGTGATTAAAGTCTGGCCAGATATGCAGAAAAAGCTCCAGAAGGTGGGAGGATGGAGTGAACAGTGTGGTAGTATGAAGGTGTATGCCAGGAGGGGAGATGAGAAGGAAAAGCAGAGAGCGAAACAAATGGCATTCGCAGCATACTGGGTAGTGAGGCAGAGGGGGAGATAGAGGGACTTTCAGGATGGACTGGGACTTTTGGGCCCAAGATGGAAAGGAGAGGAAAAGAGAGTGTTATAAATGGCTCAGGATTCAAATTAGGATAAAATAAAAAAATAGGATTTATTGAAAGAATATAAAGGAATAGAGGTAAGCAAACAGCGCTGGGTGCACCGGGAGTCTCCGCTCCACCAGGACGCACACCAGTTACATCAAGCAGCTGATTTTTATGCTCCTAGACTAATACATATTCATTACTACTTCTAAAAAAAATAGATTATTAAATTAGCTTCCGGGGTGCAGTCCCTCCTACTGGAGCATGCGCAGTCTCCTCTGGGGTCTCTTCTGGGGGTCTCTAGGGGTCTTTCATGCTGAAGGCTCGTAGTCTTCCTCTCCCCCTTTGTACTTACTTGGCACCATACCAAGTTTATAGAACATTCTCTTCAAGACTTGTCTCCCAGCCGTCCTTCAGCTTCTTTTTCCTTCCTCTTAATCTCTCGGCCCCCCTAACCAGATACCAAAGATCCGCATAGTATCCCATAACAGTCACTAGTTGTTATCAGTTGTTCTGAAACTCCCAGACATCAAACACAAACAGCTTCACGAGTAATTAAAACATTCTTCCCCAGCCATTCACAGACACATCTATAGCAGTGTTAGAAATAGAAGTCCGGAATAACAAAAGCAAACAGGTTCATAAATTTAAGGAGTGATAAATTGACTAGAATGAGGGGGAGACTGGGACACACTGCAGCTGTGGTTCAAGAATTGAAATTGCCAGTGCAGGGCCCAGAGGCAGACAGGCATTCAAACAGAATTGTTCTTTATGGACACGAATTGTTAAAACATTCCTCACAATCCCTTATCTTCTTTTTAATATCCCCAATTCGTGTCTCTTCTGTTATTAATAATTGGATTTCATCAGTTTGTTCTTGGAGGGTCCAATTCTTAAACATCATAATTGACATATTCCCTTCTTTTTTTAATGAAGTTATTACCAATGTACTATTTATCACCTGGTGTATTAATAATGTAAGACAAGGTATCATACAAGGTATAAACAATAACATCATTACACCACATAACAATAAAAATAACACTCTTTTAACCCATGGTCCACCAGGCAGCCATGAAAATAAATCCCATTCCATATCCTTCCAGGTTTGTGTTTGCTTGCTCACCTCCCCCCCTCCTTCTCTGGGATGGGAGAGAGAAATGGGAAAGTGAAGCCTGTGAGTTGAGATAAAAACAAGAAGATAATAACAATAATGATGATAATAGTACTACTAGTAATAATGTGTACGAAACAAGTGATGCACAATGCAATTGCTCACCACCTGCTGTCCGATGCCCAACCTAACCCCGAGCAGTCCGGCCCTCCTCCCAGCCTGCCTGCTGACAGGACAGTGAGAAGCTGAATTTGGCTTGGTCCTTGGCTTGGTGTAAGCACTGCTCTGTAACAATTAAAAACAATTAAAACACCAGCATATTATTAACATTCTTCTCATCCTAAACCAGAACATAACATTCTATCAGCTACTAGGAAGAAACACCCTTTTTATCAATCTTTAAACAGCAATTACTAAAGCTAAATTTTCCACAGACTTCTCCTTCTTGTGCTAGTAAATAATCCAAAGCTAGGCAATTTTGATACAAAGCAGTTCTCATCTTTATAACTCATTTAGATCAGTTCTCATCATTTATAACTAGAGGAAGGAATGTCAGTCAAGGAAAGCTACCTGTGTTGTAGCCTAAATCCTAGCAGGGACAGGCTTTGAGAAGATGTTTTAAGTGTGGCCAAGCCAGCCACTTCAAATAGGAATATCTGGAGTGGAAGAAGGAGGAGAGATTGCTGTTATAAATTCAGAATAGGGGAGTCGGGGCTTTTTGGAAAGCTAGGTCCTTGATAAATGAAAAAGCGTACCTCAAGGGCTCCTCAAGTGTACCTCAGTGGGGATCACTCTACAATTATTGTTACCGGCAAAACAGACTTAGCATAGGAAGATTAATAAAATTTATTACCTATTGCTGACGGGCTGGAGTGGTGAGAAACAAAGAAACAAGCTGGGGGCACCTTCCCCTATCCACTCTCTTCCAACTCTTCCCTGCTCTGAGTGGCATGGGGCGGGGGGGGGGGGGGCAGGAGTGGGGAAGGAGCTGCTGTTGCGCAGTAGTTTTCTTTTCCTTTTCTTGGATGCGCTCTCACAGAGGCACAAACTATGTTGCTTATGGCTTGGCTCTGGGCAGCAGTGGGCCCCTTTGGATATGGCTGAAACTGGCCCTTATCTAACATGGGGCAGCTGCTGGATTCTTCTCACAGGGGCTACCACTGCAGCCCACTCCGCTACCAGAACCTTGCCATGTGAACCCAATACACTGAGACAGCTAGGTCATTACTGGCCTGTAAATTATCAGGGCTTAAATTAACTAATGAAACCCTAAATGTGATGAGGGTAGAAGGGACTGGGATAACAGTGCCACTTTTGGGGGACACCAAGCTGAGACTAGGGATAGAATGATCACTGGGCAATTATTGTATGCACCTGAGGCAGGGACTAACCTGTTGGGAAAGGATTTGATAATGAAATTGTGCATTCAAATAGTAAATTGTTAGACTGGAATAACCATATTATTAATGGGATGCTCTCAGACCCTGGGAGCAAAGATATATTTGCCTTTGAGTGGAAAGACCCTGAAATGGGGTGGAAGCAGCAATACAGATGGACAATTTTACCTCAGGGGTTTACAGGGCCACCAATTTATTTGGGCAAGTTCTAGAAGAAATTTTGGAGCACTTGTACTGTGTAAAACCACCACAGCAATTCCAACCTCCAAAGGAGGTGTTAGTGTTACAATATGTGAATGATCTTTGATTGTCAGGACAGGAGAAAACAGCTGTGAAGGAAGACACTAAGAAGCTATTCGACTTTCTGGAAAACAGGGCTTGAAAATATTGGAAAATACATTAAAATTTGTAGAAAGAGAAGTCAAGTATTTAGGGCATCTAGTGTCTGAGGGGGAATGAAGGATAAATCCAGACAGGATTCAGGGAACTGTTGAGCTACCCCTACACAAAACTAAAAGCAAGCAAAAGTTTTAAGAGAAAGAGGTTTTTAAGGAATGAGGAGTCACGAAGTCCAAAAGAAAATAGATACTCCCTGACGGGAGAGAAATGCTGAATAAAGTGCTAATGAGGCAAATATTAAGTGTTTTGCATCAAGAGGGTCATTGGGGAATTCAAGCAACGTGTGACGCTGTGCTATGGAAATATGTATGTGTAGGAATATATATACTTGGGCTGAACGAGTTTGCAGGAGTTGTGTAGTATGTCAAAAGGTAAATAGGAAAATTATTTGCAGTCAGAACAAGGAGGGTGAGAACCAGGAATTCAATGCTTCCAAAATGTACAGGTAGATTTTACAGAACTTCTTAGAGTAGGTAGATTTAAATACTTATTAGTCTTGGTAGATCATTTGTCAGGGTGGGTGGAAGCTTTCCCTTCAGTATCTGCTACTGTGAACGTAGTACCTAAGGTAATTCTAGAACAAATAACTCCCAGGTATGGAATTGTTGAAAATATTGACTCTGATCAAGAAAATCACTTTATGGCAGAAATATCGCAAGGGAAAATGTGGACTCCAGGAATTAAGTGGAAATTTCACACTCCTTGGCATCCTTCCTCTTCTGGAAGGGTGGAACGGATCAGACAGTAAAGAAGCAACTTGACTAAGTTCTGGAAACTCAGCTTCCCCAAACAAAGTGCTTACCTTTGGCACTTCTCCGAATTCAAACTGCACCAAGAAAAGATGTGGGAGCTGAATAATATATGAAATATTATATGAAATATTATTTGGATAGCTGTACATGGACAAAGAGAATGGATTACCTCAGTTTGAGACAAAAGATGCTTTTCTTAAGAACTTGTGGTGGTTTTACTTGTGTGGACGACGGAGCTCCACCACAACCGCTCTCTCACTCCCCCTCCTCAAAGAGGAATGGGGAGAAAATACGATGAAAAGGGCTCAGGGGTTGAGATAAGGACAGGGAGATCACGCAGTAATTATTGTGACGGGCAAAACAGACTCAGCATAGGGAGATAGTAAGATCTATTGCCTATTATTAACAAGCTAGAGAAGTGAGAAACAAAGGAAAGAAACCAAAAGCACCTTCCCCCCCCATCCACCCTCTTCCACCTCAACCCCCCGAGCGGCGCAGGGGAATGGGGGTTATGATCAGTCTATAGCGCTTCTTCGCCACCACTCCTTCTCGGTCACTCTTGTCCCCTGTGCTGTGATTATATTTGGACTCTTTTTTTATATTTATATTTATATTTATATTTATATTTATATTTATATTTATATTTATATTTATATTTATATTTATATTTATATTTATATTTATATTTATATTTATATTTATAATTTATTTTCAACCTGGTCCTTTCCAAGAAATTGGTTCTTCTGAAAAGAATAAAGCTAGAGCTACCTCAACAACAACAAAAAATGTCATTGTCACTAAACCAAAAGGAATGTGACTGAAGCTGTCTGTCAGTCTGGGAACTTCTGATGTATCACAAGCTTCTGTGGAGAGCTAACTGCTTACTGCTTCCCTCAGGCCACACAAAAATAGGTTACCGCAAAAGAAGAAAAAGCAGACAAAATCATCATCACATCTTCTGGTTAGGAGTCAGGCTTACATGTTATTTGACTAATTCCTTTTGCATATGATGCAAGGAAAAACTTGACACCCAAATAAAGACATTTTCCTCTGCTCTCTGAGCTCTGAAGCCAGCATTCAATGGAAATTACTGAGAGGAGAGTGCCTGAGTACACCCACTGGCCTGATTTGCTTCCTTGTGCCCCCTGAGAGGGAGGTATAGGGAGGGCAGCTTTAAAAAACTTTAATGCATTTCTTCACTGTGAATATATGAAGCCATTTCTTCACCACAAAACTCTGTGCCATATTCTGGAGCAGTACTTCTTTTTAGAAGCCACATAATCTTCAAAGCTTTTAATAGGTGCCTCAGAGCTTTCCTGCACTCTTTTGGACATGTGGGAGAAGACTCTCCAATCTGGGCCGTCAGCATCATGTTAGAGTTGCATAGGAGCTATTTTAACTCACAAAATTGTTTCTAAGTTTCCCTGAGAAACCTTTCACTAGTAGAAGATCAAGACAAATGTACTGTTCTCAGCAGCATCTCTCCTTCCCCTTTAGCTGAAGGTAAGATCAGAGAAGTGACATCACTCCTCTGATCAGTGACAGAAGTGATCAGAACATTTCTAGCTTCTTGAGTCAGCTTTCAGGTAATTCTACCTGAAGGAAATGAGACAGTGATCAGTTAAATTTTCCTAGCCCACCACAGCTTTTGGGAACTTCCTGTTATTATACCTGCCCCTCATTTCTGGTGAAAACCATGAGCATCAGGAGCACTGCTCCTTCAGGCCACTGCCCACCATCTAACTGGTGCTAAACCCAACAATGTGCCATCCAAAGACTCCAAATACTCTTAGAAGAGCCCCCTTCAAGACCATCTCACCCTATTCTCTCATGTAATTTCCCTCCTATCCCTCCTTCCATATCCACACACCCAGCTCTGTTGAGAGTGAAGAGAAGCTATGCTAGGCTCGACCAGTCCAAACAGTGTCCAGAGGGGGAGGCTATATCTGACTTCCCTTGCTGCTTTGTAAGCATTTAATATTGGCTAATATTGGCTTCTGTTGCCAATGAGGTGATCGCCAATCTGACTCTCCATACTTCTTCTAGGGCTACGGCTCACCTTCAGGTGCTGCCTTGTCCTTCCACAAGATCTTTGGCTCCACTGTGGAGATCACTTCCCTTGAGAACACATCTTCTACTAACACTGCTGCCTTTTTAGCAATATCTTTAAATCTGCTGGTCTTATTATTTCCACTCAGGGTCCCGTGTTTGTTTGCATATATGGAGGGTTGTGGGTTTTTTTTGTTTGTTTGTTTTGTTTTTTAATAAGAAGAAATGTCTTTTATTGTTTCCTTTTGCTTTTCTCTTACAAAACCTCTAATGTGTTGTGCTAAAGGTGGGAGGTTTAAAAGAGGCTGGTTTCATTACGTTTTTATTGTGTTTAAAATGTGATTCCATTTATTGTGCTAAACACTTGGCAGCCTTTGTCACGCCATGTCTCATGAAGGCACTTGGAAATGAGCATACGCATAGAAAGCTGCATCAATTAACACCCCCCCCCCGCCCCCCCCAGCAAGATATGCAGGAAATCATGAAAGCTTTGTTTCTTTATCTGGCAGTTAATCTTTCCAAACTTGGCCCCCTTTCTGAAATTAACTCATCAAATAATGGGCTTGCTCTGTTAAAATGATGAAGATAAAAACTCTGCCAGTGTATGACTTAGTGAGAAAACCATCTTAGTTTCAGGCCAAAAGAACACACTTGAGCTGTGACAAAGGATCTGTGTAATTGAGAGCCAAGACTCCTCTCCTGTTTATTTTGATGAGTTGGTATTCATTGACTCTCCACATTTCTTTTTGTACTTAGGAAACAGGTCATGCATTTCTGGATGAAAGATTTTTTTTTTAAAAAGTGCAGAAACTTCAAGATAAATTTTGCTTCATCCATCTTTATACATGTATGTTTTTCACATCTGTTGATTTCATTAAGATTTTAATTTACTGACAGTTGGTGCTTTGATTACAGATCCAGACAGGGATTCAAGTTCATGTATGGTTGGTTCCCAACTCTGTCACTGACTTAATGTATACTATGAGACAAGACACTTATCCCTTCATTTCCATACCAGGAGAAAAAGAAAAAAAAAAAAAAAAGAAAAAAAAAAAGCACTTGTTCATGTCCCCTGGGAGCTGCAAAGTAAAAATTACTAATACCTGTCAGGAAACATTATTGTTGAATGCTACTGTGATGAGGCACAACTATATAACAAAATATTAAATTCAGTACATGTTAAAAAACAAGCAAACAAACAAACAGAAAAACGCCTTTATGATTAAACATGTCTTTTCTGTGTGGAAATGGAAATAACTTAAGAAGTCTCAAGGCAATGCCTTTCAGCCTTTTCCCGGGGACACAGTTGTCTCAGACCTGACCCTTCAGACTTCTTTGAACCATGACAGAGATGAAAATTTCTCCTTCTTGTTAGTCCAAGATGGGAAAGATGGACTTGATACCTACAAGTGACCCCTCTTCCAGAGAAGCCAGAGAGCAATGGTTTCTGACCTGTGAGTTGCAGACTCACAGAACTTACTGCTCAGGAGATGTTATGACATTCTTCATGGCTATAGAACATTAAAACCCCTTAAAACTGAGAAGACTGTGAATATGGTCCAGGTTGGCAAGGAGAGCAAAGATGTTCTTCACATTACTCATTCATTGTTTCTGCTTATGAACCCATAAAGACTGGGAGCTGAAAAGACAGAAAATCCAATAATGGAAGAGAAGTAACAACCCATGAATTAGAATTACCCCACATACCAAAAGTCAGATAGAGCAGATATCTTGCTAGCCATCTAGAGACACAAAAGTGTCTACTGGATTAATTTTATCTGTTTTTATACACATTAAGGCCATAAAGGAGGATTATCTCATTGAGTCTGAACTCTCGCATAATACAGGCAATCAAAAAGTATTCAGTTACCACTGCATGGAGTCTAATAAATTGTGTTTGACTAATGTAGTTCTTTCACTAGAACCCTTGACACTGAAGATTCAGTACTGGGAGAGACCAATTCTTTTCTGAACAGACAACAAATTTGCAACTTGGCCAATATATAGCGTGGAAGAAGTTCTCAGCTGAATCTCTTTCCCAGTGCTAAATCCATATCATATATGGAAGTGTAGTGCCCACTATTGGTGGATCTCTCTCTGTAGGTGATCTTCAGTCATAGTTTCATGTTCAACTTCAAGCCAGCATGAGCTAACATCGCAATAAAAGAATGAGCCTTCATCCTCCTCTGTTCCTACAGCACCTCCTTCTATGTGCCAACACAAACATTGTGCAACCACACACCAAGCAGGTTAAGAGAGATGATTCAAAACTAATCCATTCAGTGTTTGGGTTTTTGTTGGCTGGATTATATGTCCTGGGCAAGAATAAATGATGGGAGATGTTACTGCTTCTTTCAACAGCAGTGTTGGTTTATGCCAGTTTAGACTGGCATTTACAAACCTACTGTTTTGCATTATTTGGTTGTTTTTAATGGCTTCAGGTCTTTTTGCACCTCCTGAATGCAGAGCCTAAATATCCAGCAAAAATGACACCCAATGTTCATGAAGTATTACACTGAAGGAAAGTGCTATCAGATATTAGGGATTATTTATGACATTTGGAATAACAATTAATCCAATCCAACAGTTGCATTAATAAAACATGCTATATATTTTCATGGAACAAAATACAACTGTTTTGTCTAAATGACAGAAATATGAAACAAATAATCTGTATACACGCTGAAAATTCACTCTGCTTCTTCACGTCATTTCAAAACCAAGTATGATCCTTTTCTTCTCAGTCGCCTTGACTTCCAAGGGTGGGGTTTGAGCTAACAGTCCATGGGTCCTGAGAGATGACAAAGAGGATGACAGCCCGAGTATATAGTTCTGTAGTGGGTTTACGTGGCAAGGTTTTGGTAGCAGGGGGTCATAGGGTTGGCTTCTGTGAGAAGGATCTAGAAGCTGCCCCATGTTAGGTAAGGGCCCCACTGCTGACCAGAGCTGAGCCAATAAGTGATGCTCTTTGCGCTTCTGTGAGAACATATTTAAGTAAGGGAAAAAAAATGCTGTGACACACACAGAAGCTGGGAGAGTGAGAGCAGTGAGGAATGGCCTTGCAGGCACCAAGGTCAGTGCAGAAGGAGGGGGAGAGGTGCTCCAGGCGCCAGAGCAGAAGTCCCCTGCGGCCTGTGGTGAGGACCATGGTGAAGCAGGCTGTCCCCCTGCAGCCCATGGAGTACCACGGTGGAACAGGATTCCACGCTGCAGCCCGTGGAGGAGACCACGGTGGAGCAGGTGGACCTGCACCGATGGAGGCTGCCGCCTGTAGAAGACCCCTGCCGGAGCAGATTCCGGGCCGGACCTGTAGCCCGTGGAGAGGAGCCCACGCAGGAGCAGGTGACCCAGCAGGAGCTGCTGCCCGTAGGGGAGCCAGGTTGGAGCAGTTTTCTCCTGAGGGATGGACCCCGTGGTACGGACCCATATCTGGAGCAGTTCTGGAAGAGCTGCTGCCTGTGGGAAGCCCACGCCGGATCAGTTCATCAAGGACTGCATCCCGTGGGTGGGACCCCACAGCACAGGGGACAAGAGTGACCGAGAAGGAGTGGTGGCGAAGAAGCGCTATAGACTGATCATAACCCCCATTCCCCTGCGCCGCTCGGGGGGTTGAGGTGGAAGAGGGTGGATGGGGGGGGAAGGTGCTTTTGGTTTCTTTCCTTTGTTTCTCACTTCTCTAGCTTGTTAATAATAGGCAATAGATCTTACTATCTCCCTATGCTGTGTCCCCGGGAAAAGGCTGAAAGGCATTGCCTTGAGACTTCTTAAGTTATTTCCATTTCCACACAGAAAAGACATGTTTAATCATAAAGGCGTTTTTCTGTTTGTTTGTTTGCTTGTTTTTTAACATGTACTGAATTTAATATTTTGTTATATAGTTGTGCCTCATCACAGTAGCATTCAACAATAATGTTTCCTGACAGGTATTAGTAATTTTTACTTTGCAGCTCCCAGGGGACATGAACAAGTGCTTTTTTTTTTTCTTTTTTTTTTTTTTTCTTTTTCTCCTGGTATGGAAATGAAGGGATAAGTGTCTTGTCTCATAGTATACATTAAGTCAGTGACAGAGTTGGGAACCAACCATACATGAACTTGAATCCCTGTCTGGATCTGTAATCAAAGCACCAACTGTCAGTAAATTAAAATCTTAATGAAATCAACAGATGTGAAAAACATACATGTATAAAGATGGATGAAGCAAAATTTATCTTGAAGTTTCTGCACTTTTAAAAAAAAAAATCTTTCATCCAGAAATGCATGACCTGTTTCCTAAGTACAAAAAGAAATGTGGAGAGTCAATGAATACCAACTCATCAAAATAAACAGGAGAGGAGTCTTGGCTCTCAATTACACAGATCCTTTGTCACAGCTCAAGTGTGTTCTTTTGGCCTGAAACTAAGATGGTTTTCTCACTAAGTCATACACTGGCAGAGTTTTTATCTTCATCATTTTAACAGAGCAAGCCCATTATTTGATGAGTTAATTTCAGAAAGGGGGCCAAGTTTGGAAAGATTAACTGCCAGATAAAGAAACAAAGCTTTCATGATTTCCTGCATATCTTGCTGGGGGGGGCGGGGGGGGGGGTGTTAATTGATGCAGCTTTCTATGCGTATGCTCATTTCCAAGTGCCTTCATGAGACATGGCGTGACAAAGGCTGCCAAGTGTTTAGCACAATAAATGGAATCACATTTTAAACACAATAAAAACGTAATGAAACCAGCCTCTTTTAAACCTCCCACCTTTAGCACAACACATTAGAGGTTTTGTAAGAGAAAAGCAAAAGGAAACAATAAAAGACATTTCTTCTTATTAAAAAACAAAACAAACAAACAAAAAAAACCCACAACCCTCCATATATGCAAACAAACACGGGACCCTGAGTGGAAATAATAAGACCAGCAGATTTAAAGATATTGCTAAAAAGGCAGCAGTGTTAGTAGAAGATGTGTTCTCAAGGGAAGTGATCTCCACAGTGGAGCCAAAGATCTTGTGGAAGGACAAGGCAGCACCTGAAGGTGAGCCGTAGCCCTAGAAGAAGTATGGAGAGTCAGATTGGCGATCACCTCATTGGCAACAGAAGCCAATATTAGCCAATATTAAATGCTTACAAAGCAGCAAGGGAAGTCAGATATAGCCTCCCCCTCTGGACACTGTTTGGACTGGTCGAGCCTAGCATAGCTTCTCTTCACTCTCAACAGAGCTGGGTGTGTGGATATGGAAGGAGGGATAGGAGGGAAATTACATGAGAGAATAGGGTGAGATGGTCTTGAAGGGGGCTCTTCTAAGAGTATTTGGAGTCTTTGGATGGCACATTGTTGGGTTTAGCACCAGTTAGATGGTGGGCAGTGGCCTGAAGGAGCAGTGCTCCTGATGCTCATGGTTTTCACCAGAAATGAGGGGCAGGTATAATAACAGGAAGTTCCCAAAAGCTGTGGTGGGCTAGGAAAATTTAACTGATCACTGTCTCATTTCCTTCAGGTAGAATTACCTGAAAGCTGACTCAAGAAGCTAGAAATGTTCTGATCACTTCTGTCACTGATCAGAGGAGTGATGTCACTTCTCTGATCTTACCTTCAGCTAAAGGGGAAGGAGAGATGCTGCTGAGAACAGTACATTTGTCTTGATCTTCTACTAGTGAAAGGTTTCTCAGGGAAACTTAGAAACAATTTTGTGAGTTAAAATAGCTCCTATGCAACTCTAACATGATGCTGACGGCCCAGATTGGAGAGTCTTCTCCCACATGTCCAAAAGAGTGCAGGAAAGCTCTGAGGCACCTATTAAAAGCTTTGAAGATTATGTGGCTTCTAAAAAGAAGTACTGCTCCAGAATATGGCACAGAGTTTTGTGGTGAAGAAATGGCTTCATATATTCACAGTGAAGAAATGCATTAAAGTTTTTTAAAGCTGCCCTCCCTATACCTCCCTCTCAGGGGGCACAAGGAAGCAAATCAGGCCAGTGGGTGTACTCAGGCACTCTCCTCTCAGTAATTTCCATTGAATGCTGGCTTCAGAGCTCAGAGAGCAGAGGAAAATGTCTTTATTTGGGTGTCAAGTTTTTCCTTGCATCATATGCAAAAGGAATTAGTCAAATAACATGTAAGCCTGACTCCTAACCAGAAGATGTGATGATGATTTTGTCTGCTTTTTCTTCTTTTGCGGTAACCTATTTTTGTGTGGCCTGAGGGAAGCAGTAAGCAGTTAGCTCTCCACAGAAGCTTGTGATACATCAGAAGTTCCCAGACTGACAGACAGCTTCAGTCACATTCCTTTTGGTTTAGTGACAATGACATTTTTTGTTGTTGTTGAGGTAGCTCTAGCTTTATTCTTTTCAGAAGAACCAATTTCTTGGAAAGGACCAGGTTGAAAATAAATTATAAATATAAATATAAATATAAATATAAATATAAATATAAATATAAATATAAATATAAATATAAAAAAAGAGTCCAAATATAATCACAGCACAGGGGACAAGAGTGACCGAGAAGGAGTGGTGGCGAAGAAGCGCTATAGACTGATCATAACCCCCATTCCCCTGCGCCGCTCGGGGGGTTGAGGTGGAAGAGGGTGGATGGGGGGGGAAGGTGCTTTTGGTTTCTTTCCTTTGTTTCTCACTTCTCTAGCTTGTTAATAATAGGCAATAGATCTTACTATCTCCCTATGCTGAGTCTGTTTTGCCCGTCACAATAATTACTGCGTGATCTCCCTGTCCTTATCTCAACCCCTGAGCCCTTTTCATCGTATTTTCTCCCCATTCCTCTTTGAGGAGGGGGAGTGAGAGAGCGGTTGTGGTGGAGCTCCGTCGTCCACACAAGTAAAACCACCACAAGTTCTTAAGAAAAGCATCTTTTGTCTCAAACTGAGGTAATCCATTCTCTTTGTCCATGTACAGCTATCCAAATAATATTTCATATAATATTTCATATATTATTCAGCTCCCACATCTTTTCTTGGTGCAGTTTGAATTCGGAGAAGTGCCAAAGGTAAGCACTTTGTTTGGGGAAGCTGAGTTTCCAGAACTTAGTCAAGTTGCTTCTTTACTGTCTGATCCGTTCCACCCTTCCAGAAGAGGAAGGATGCCAAGGAGTGTGAAATTTCCACTTAATTCCTGGAGTCCACATTTTCCCTTGCGATATTTCTGCCATAAAGTGATTTTCTTGATCAGAGTCAATATTTTCAACAATTCCATACCTGGGAGTTATTTGTTCTAGAATTACCTTAGGTACTACGTTCACAGTAGCAGATACTGAAGGGAAAGCTTCCACCCACCCTGACAAATGATCTACCAAGACTAATAAGTATTTAAATCTACCTACTCTAAGAAGTTCTGTAAAATCTACCTGTACATTTTGGAAGCATTGAATTCCTGGTTCTCACCCTCCTTGTTCTGACTGCAAATAATTTTCCTATTTACCTTTTGACATACTACACAACTCCTGCAAACTCGTTCAGCCCAAGTATATATATTCCTACACATACATATTTCCATAGCACAGCGTCACACGTTGCTTGAATTCCCCAATGACCCTCTTGATGCAAAACACTTAATATTTGCCTCATTAGCACTTTATTCAGCATTTCTCTCCCGTCAGGGAGTATCTATTTTCTTTTGGACTTCGTGACTCCTCATTCCTTAAAAACCTCTTTCTCTTAAAACTTTTGCTTGCTTTTAGTTTTGTGTAGGGGTAGCTCAACAGTTCCCTGAATCCTGTCTGGATTTATCCTTCATTCCCCCTCAGACACTAGATGCCCTAAATACTTGACTTCTCTTTCTACAAATTTTAATGTATTTTCCAATATTTTCAAGCCCTGTTTTCCAGAAAGTCGAATAGCTTCTTAGTGTCTTCCTTCACAGCTGTTTTCTCCTGTCCTGACAATCAAAGATCATTCACATATTGTAACACTAACACCTCCTTTGGAGGTTGGAATTGCTGTGGTGGTTTTACACAGTACAAGTGCTCCAAAATTTCTTCTAGAACTTGCCCAAATAAATTGGTGGCCCTGTAAACCCCTGAGGTAAAATTGTCCATCTGTATTGCTGCTTCCACCCCATTTCAGGGTCTTTCCACTCAAAGGCAAATATATCTTTGCTCCCAGGGTCTGAGAGCATCCCATTAATAATATGGTTATTCCAGTCTAACAATTTACTATTTGAATGCACAATTTCATTATCAAATCCTTTCCCAACAGGTTAGTCCCTGCCTCAGGTGCATACAATAATTGCCCAGTGATCATTCTATCCCTAGTCTCAGCTTGGTGTCCCCCAAAAGTGGCACTGTTATCCCAGTCCCTTCTACCCTCATCACATTTAGGGTTTCATTAGTTAATTTAAGCCCTGATAATTTACAGGCCAGTAATGACCTAGCTGTCTCAGTGTATTGGGTTCACATGGCAAGGTTCTGGTAGCGGAGTGGGCTGCAGTGGTAGCCCCTGTGAGAAGAATCCAGCAGCTGCCCCATGTTAGATAAGGGCCAGTTTCAGCCATATCCAAAGGGGCCCACTGCTGCCCAGAGCCAAGCCATAAGCAACATAGTTTGTGCCTCTGTGAGAGCGCATCCAAGAAAAGGAAAACTACTGCGCAACAGCAGCTCCTTCCCCACTCCTGCCCCCCCCCCCCCCCGCCCCATGCCACTCAGAGCAGGGAAGAGTTGGAAGAGAGTGGATAGGGGAAGGTGCCCCCAGCTTGTTTCTTTGTTTCTCACCACTCCAGCCCGTCAGCAATAGGTAATAAATTTTATTAATCTTCCTATGCTAAGTCTGTTTTGCCGGTAACAATAATTGTAGAGTGATCCCCACTGAGGTACACTTGAGGAGCCCTTGAGGTACGCTTTTTCATTTATCAAGGACCTAGCTTTCCAAAAAGCCCCGACTCCCCTATTCTGAATTTATAACAGCAATCTCTCCTCCTTCTTCCACTCCAGATATTCCTATTTGAAGTGGCTGGCTTGGCCACACTTAAAACATCTTCTCAAAGCCTGTCCCTGCTAGGATTTAGGCTACAACACAGGTAGCTTTCCTTGACTGACATTCCTTCCTCTAGTTATAAATGATGAGAACTGATCTAAATGAGTTATAAAGATGAGAACTGCTTTGTATCAAAATTGCCTAGCTTTGGATTATTTACTAGCACAAGAAGGAGAAGTCTGTGGAAAATTTAGCTTTAGTAATTGCTGTTTAAAGATTGATAAAAAGGGTGTTTCTTCCTAGTAGCTGATAGAATGTTATGTTCTGGTTTAGGATGAGAAGAATGTTAATAATATGCTGGTGTTTTAATTGTTTTTAATTGTTACAGAGCAGTGCTTACACCAAGCCAAGGACCAAGCCAAATTCAGCTTCTCACTGTCCTGTCAGCAGGCAGGCTGGGAGGAGGGCCGGACTGCTCGGGGTTAGGTTGGGCATCGGACAGCAGGTGGTGAGCAATTGCATTGTGCATCACTTGTTTCGTACACATTATTACTAGTAGTACTATTATCATCATTATTGTTATTATCTTCTTGTTTTTATCTCAACTCACAGGCTTCACTTTCCCATTTCTCTCTCCCATCCCAGAGAAGGAGGGGGGGGAGGTGAGCAAGCAAACACTAACCTGGAAGGATATGGAATGGGATTTATTTTCATGGCTGCCTGGTGGACCATGGGTTAAAAGAGTGTTATTTTTATTGTTATGTGGTGTAATGATGTTATTGTTTATACCTTGTATGATACCTTGTCTTACATTATTAATACACCAGGTGATAAATAGTACATTGGTAATAACTTCATTAAAAAAAGAAGGGAATATGTCAATTATGATGCTTAAGAATTGGACCCTCCAAGAACAAACTGATGAAATCCAATTATTAATAACAGAAGAGACACGAATTGGGGATATTAAAAAGAAGATAAGGGATTGTGAGGAATGTTTTAACAATTCGTGTCCATAAAGAACAATTCTGTTTGAATGCTGTCTGCCTCTGGGCCCTGCACTGGCAATTCAATTCTTGAACCACAGATGCAGTGTGTCCCAGTCTCCCCCTCATTCTAGTCAATTTATCACTCCTTAAATTTATGAACCTGTTTGCTTTTGTTATTCCGGACTTCTATTTCTAACACTGCTATAGATGTGTCTGTGAATGGCTGGGGAAGAATGTTTTAATTACTCGTGAAGCTGTTTGTGTTTGATGTCTGGGAGTTTCAGAACAACTGATAACAACTAGTGACTGTTATGGGATACTATGCGGATCTTTGGTATCTGGTTAGGGGGGCCGAGAGATAAAGAGGAAGGAGAAAGAAGCTGAAGGACGGCTGGGAGACAAGACTTGAAGAGAATGTTCTATAAACTTGGTATGGTGCCAAGTAAGTACAAAGGGGGAGAGGAAGACTACGAGCCTTCAGCATGAAAGACCCCTAGAGACCCCCAGAAGAGACCCCAGAGGAGACTGCGCATGCTCCAGTAGGAGGGACTGCACCCCGGAAGCTAATTATAATAATCTATTTTTTTAGAAGTAGTAATGAATATGTATTAGTCTAGGAGCATAAAAATCAGCTGCTTGATGTAACTGGTGTGCGTCCTGGTGGAGCGCAGACTCCCGGTGCACCCAGCGCTGTTTGCTTACCTCTATTCCTTTATATTCTTTTAATAAATCCTATTTTTTTATTTAATCCTAATTTGAATCCTGAGCCATTTATAACACTCTCTTTTCCTCTCCTTTCCATCTTGGGCCCAAAAGTCCCAGTCCATCCTGAAAGTCCCTCTATCTCCCCCTCTGCCTCACTACCCAGTATGCTGCGAATGCCATTTGTTTCGCTCTCTGCTTTTCCTTCTCATCTCCCCTCCTGGCATACACCTTCATACTACCACACTGTTCACTCCATCCTCCCACCTTCTGGAGCTTTTTCTGCATATCTGGCCAGACTTTAATCACAAAATGAACTTTCAAGAGACCTTGGGCTACCAGGTCCTCATATTCATCCCCAAGTACTTTCTAATTCTGACCCCGAGTCTCTCATAGGATTTCTATGTTGTGGGCTGTTATTATTTCAGTTGGATAAGCAGATATTTCTGCTCTATCAGAATTACTCTTGGTCCGGGGGGGGGGGGGGACTGTGTTAGTTCTTTCCCATTCATGCATAGCTGCCTGGCAAATCTTCCCCCCCCCCCAAACATTCTTTTCAACATAGACAAGATTCACATTTCACCCCCAGAAATACAAATTAGGCCTTAAAAATGGGTTTGACTGTTCTGCTAGGCCCTCAATTAAAGACTTCATTTCCTTCTTAAAACTCTCTGATGGTAAGGGGGGAGTGGCACTGGCCCCGCCTCGGCCCTGCACGGCCCCAAGGCCCCACCGGGACCGCCCCCCTGCCTCTGCTCCTGCCACTCTGTGCTCCCAGTTGCAACTTCTCCAGGGACAGCATCAATTGCAGTCCCTGTCTCCCCTCCTGGAGCAGCTGCCGCTGCCTTCGGTGCAATATTAGGATTGTAGGGAGCATATCTTGATTCCTCCTCCAAAAACAGAACCTTATTGTTTACATATAAATTTAAAGCCTAAATTTCCATCGTACCCGTATTTTGGCCAAAATACTGAAGTTCCTCTTATTAGCTTTTTAAGACAGACAATTACACAATATCAAACCTTTATTTATTTATTTATTTATTTTAATTCTTTTCCCCTGGTTTTTGGGTTGTTTTTCCAAATCCTTATCATTCTCTCCAAAGGACTATCCTTAGGCACAGTCCCGGGGTCTCTACCCCCACCCTGCTGACTCTTGGAACCCTTAATCCCCATCTCTTCCTGACATGCTGCTGTGGACTTTACCACCCACGGGGTACCACAAGCCTTCACCTAGGATTAGGACTGAGGCAGGGTGTACTGCCGAGCACCTCACTTCACCGTGCTCGGGGTACTGTACACCTTAAGGGCCCAAACTCCCGAGACTCTCTTTCGCTTCATCCCTCTCCATCTGAGGGGACTTTGTCCCCTCGCGGGACTACAGAACCTTTCGGATTGGGACTCCATACTCACTTTGCACTAAAAGTGCGTCTCATTCACACTCCACACAAGAGTCTCCCCGAACCTACCCCGAGGCCGTATACGGTAAAGTTTCCCTTACCTTGGTCCGTGCACGGCTTCCCGGTCCGGGTTATCAGCAGTAATCCCTGTGCCTGTACCTGGTCTGGTCTGTGTCTGGTCTGTGTCTATGGTATGTCAGTGCTGGCATTCCTTCTCCCCAGAGCTTCGCAGAGCCTGTCTTCAGATTAACGGTCCTTTGCCGGCCGTACGGAGACAACCCACCACCCCCAATGGGACCACTGGAATCAGTGGGGTGCACCTTCCTGTCTGTGGTGGCAAGAACTCTTCAGTAGGCGACAGGATCCCAGATGAGCCCCCAAACTGTGAGAAAAATATCAATAATTTTCTTCAGACAGGATCTTCTGTGAAGCTATTTTATTCGTGAATGCAATGGTGGGCATCCTGCCAATTAGGAACGCATTTTAGTAAACAAATCATAACCTTTTATTCCCTATTACCCAACACCTGATGACCTCCCCTGTTTCCTCATTGGCTGAGTAGTACTGGTTCACAAGCTACTCAACGCTTCATATATGTACAATTATTTTTCTTCAACCCTTTAATTTCTCCTTTTTCCTTTTTTTTTTTCTCCTTTCTTATGTTTTGAGAACTTGTGATCTTTGTAATCCAAAAGTAATCCAAATATAAGGATTACTTTGTTTGCTTGGTATTGATTTTCTTTACCTTTTTTATGGATTTGGAGAAGAGAAATTAGCATCAGGAGCAGTGCCCTACCAGAACACAGAATGATATTTGCAGTCCTAAGACAGGAATTGTAATTATAGGATAAACTTTAAAATCCTATGGCACTTTTTCTATAGGAAAAGTTATTGACTCTTTGATCCTGCCAATCTCTAAATGAAGTGCCTAATCTATTTTTTTCAAGATAGGTTGCCTCACGATTAAACTTGTCACTAATTCTTCATGTCTCTCTCTTCTTCTCTAAAGGGTTGATTTTACAGGATATTTGTTTTGGTGTTGAGTTGGTGATTTTGGATTATAAACTATAAAGGTCTTTGGGAACTTGGGGAAGAAAATATGTTATTTCAGCTTTTCTTTATTATTATTGAGGGATGTCTGTTGAAGCATTATTCTGTGCTATATCAACTATCTGAATATGACTTTTCTTGGATGAGAAATTTATAGCCATTCAGTAATTACAGGTAAAGATTGATGTTGCAGGGCATTAAAGGGGATCTAAATCCTGCCTGTGTCATGCCACGTTCACCCACCACAACTCTCTTCACTAATGCAAGCTGGCAGGAGTCAACTCCAAACATGGCGCTCTCCCAACACTTGGATGTCAGTGGGATTCCCAACACTCACTTGATTGCTCCGTCCAGAGCCTTGGTGCACCTTTTCTGCTGTGCTGTCAGCACTCAGTGTTCCTTTCACAGTGGTGGATGTGATGGGCTGTGGCACCTATCAGCTCAGTAAATTGCTGTCTCAAACAATATCAGAAGACATTACTTAGAGCCTTCCAGCTGGAAGATAAATTGGATGGCACTGATGCAAAGAACTATTTATATCAGCCCAGCGTAACTTCAGTTCTGTGAAGTTCAAGCTATGCTTTGGAGCATAATGAGGGCTAATAAAATTAAATCTGTTCATAATGAGGAGTACCTGATTGTGCTCTTCAACTTCTGGAACATGGAGTGATACTTTATGAACAAAGGCTCTTTTGATCAGCACAAAATACAATGTGTTCTTCATTTGTCATATGCTGTGGAGCCAGTCCCATCCCTGGTCCTCCCGAGTCTGTGGTAAAGAGGTTAAGCTGTTTAACACCTAATCAGATGACCTGATGTATACCACCAAGTGTGTCTGTTGCCCTGACTTTGCCTGCTTCCTCTTCCCTTGCATGCTTCAGCTGTTCTTCATAGCACATTAGAGTGTTACCATCTTTATTAGTCACCAATAATGCATTAATACATTCCTTCTCCTATTACCTCGGACACTAATTTGATGGAATTGGATACTGACAGTACATTGATGTTGTTAAGGTTAATGACCCAGAGATTTACAAGAGAAGTTGCATTAGAAGTCAAATTGATTGTGATAATTGTTTCACTGAAGTGTCAACATTAAGTACAGTATGTTGTGCCATGCCATTCAGGCAGGCCCTGTGGCTGTTATGATAACTACAACACTGTCTACATGTACTCCTTACAAGACAACTCACAATGAAATACATTCAGGTAAATGCAGCTCTAATAGTGGATAGTTAGAGCTCTAATAGCTCTAACTGTGTTTCTAGTCTCTGCACATTATTTTGCCTTCAAACATATTTTGTGCTTGCATCCAATTCTGAGGAAATAATTGCTTTCCTCAGCCAGGGATGAGCAGAAAGCAAAATTTGGTGGTTTTGCCTCCTTTTTGCCAGAATTGTGAGACAATACATAATACCTCTGCTGTTCAGTCCTAAATTTTGCTCAGATGAGGAGCTGTTTGGCAGTTCAGATGTTCTGCAGTTAGTCTGCTTTAAATATTCACACTGTGATATAATTTATGAAATAATGTTGCTATTAACATTGCATTCATCTCGACAACGAAAGGCAGAAATTGCAGCTGTGATGTTATGGGAATCTCTCAGAAGTGTTATCCTTGACCAAAAAGTTGTGTGATCAGCTCTGTGCGATTATTAGGGGGCAAAAAAATAATTAAAAAAAAAAGACAACACAAACAAAACAAACAAAAAATGGTGTCCTTTTCACACTGTGGATTCCACTCCTTCACTTCCCTTCTCTGTCCTGCAATGTGTTTCTGCTCTTTATCTATCTCACATTCCTCCATCCTCTGCCTCTTCTCATTCAGAGTATTGATTTTGCAACTGCATAGGTCACTGTTGAGTTCTGAGTGGCACCATGAGTTGTGAAATAAAAGGTACTCGTCATGCAGGAGTCCTGTACAGTCATCTGCACTCCCACAGGACTTGACTCACCCATTCCCGCTACAGTAGTGCCAGCTCCGACTGTAGGGTGCTCACGGCAATGCTGACGATGGTGAGTTATGACTAGAGCTGAAGGTCAGGAAATTAACCTCGCATACTTTTCACTGACACTTTCTTCATACATCTTGTGTTGTTCCTCAATCTTTTTGCAATATTTCAAAACTTCAACCAAACAGTATATTTTCCAATAAAATTCCAACTTTAGCAACAGCAACAAATGTTCCATGGAAAGAAAAACACTCTCAGTACAAAATGTCTGTTTGTTTTGGCTCTGGTAACACATATTAATCATATCAAACCTTTCCTGTCTCCCACTCCCAGCTTGTCTTCTTCCTCAACTAATTTGCATACTATATGCTAACTTGGAGAGCTAAAAATGCAAGAGGGAACATAGAAAATACAGAGGGATTTGTACACAGGTGTGACTAAATGCAGATGGTTGCAATGTTGACATCTAAGCTAGTCACCTTTGGCTCCTCTTACAAGAAGTAGGAAAAATGAAACTTCTTGGCATGACTCATTTCAATCCAGGTTGGATGATCTGCTGCCTGAAAGTATGGCTGGACACAGAGCCTGGTTTTCTAGGCACCTGCAGTGTGAGCCTACATTTTACAGCTATCATGAAGGCAATTGGGGTGAAAATCATGTATTTTGGGGCACAGAGTCCTAGTGTAATAAGATTGTACTACAGCTTTGCTTTTGTGCCAGAAAAAAACCAACACTGTTGTTACACTCTGGTCCTGCCTGGAAAAGCTTCACTGTTTAGCTAGTGCTTTGGCAGATTGTGTTTGCTAGTGCTGAAGGTCCACTGCTTAATCTTTCATCAAGCAGCCACTCTGAAGGCACCTAGATTTGAAGAAATGCCCTATAGATTTGGTTCATCTATAAATACCATCATAAAGAAAAAGCCAAATCAGAAGTCATAGTGTTCTGGATCTTACCACTGTTTATATAACACATTAATAATACACCAAACTGTGTTGGGTCTGTCTGAGCTGGAGTCACCTTTTCCCTGCAGCAGCTCACACGAGTTCCAGCTCTGCACTCGTAGCTGGAACAGCACTGATATCACTCCAGTGTTGTGTCTATTGCTGCATAGTGCTGGCACAGCATCAGGGCTCCTTCCAAGCCCCCAAGAGCCAGCAGGCTGGGGGTGGGCAAGTGATGGGGAGGGGACATTGCCGGGGCAGCTGACCTAAACCAACCAAAGGGATATTCCATAACACCTGATGTCACACTCAGCAATAAAAAGGGGGGACTCTTGTGGGGGCTGTTCCTCCTGAACAACCGCTACGCGTTTTGAGGCCCTGCTTCCCAGGACGTGGCCGAACATCGCTCATTGATGGGAAGTAGAGAATATTTTTTTTCCCTTCTCTCTGTGCTTCCGCGCGACTTTATTGTTTCTTTTGTTTCTTTTTCTCCCCATTCCCTTTCCCTTTAATTAAACCTTTCTCATCTCACACCTCGAGCTCTCTGTGTTGTATTTTCTCCTCCTTCCTCTTTGAGGAGAGGGGGAGTGAGAGAGCGGTTGTGGTGGAGCTCGGCTGCCCACCTGAGTAAAACCACCACACAAACACTGTCTTTTCTATATACAGCATGTTGTACAGCTTGCTCTCTACACCACCGGCTTGTTTTGTGGCTGACGTATAAACTGGGATATTACTTATAAAATGTATTTTAGTGGCATCATGTATTCTGCAACAGGTCTGTCAAAATACTGTGTCAACCTCTCATGTATGTGACCACCCTTTAGGACTGGTCGTCCACCATACATCAGCCCATGCTATTTTGTCCTTCAAACATACTGTTAGTCAGGACAGAGATATTTGTGCTCTTTGCTGAACTGTTGTTGAGCATTTAAATCTCAACAAGTTACCACCTCACAAGCATCAAACGTGATGGATTGTGGTTCATAACTCTCTGACACATTCACCCATATTTTAACAGGATACCCTGTCTTTGCTATCATCTGGTCAAATCTTTTCCACGTTTCCAATTGACCAAGGCCTTCTCTGAGGCCTACAATTACCAGAAACAAAATTAATAATT
Source organism: Aythya fuligula (assembly GCF_009819795.1). Lineage (NCBI taxonomy): Eukaryota > Metazoa > Chordata > Aves > Anseriformes > Anatidae > Aythya > Aythya fuligula. Next base: position 9,556,612 of record NC_045594.1, read on the forward strand.
GATTTTTCCCTATAATTATCTTTAAACCTTAGGTTTACAAATAATTATCAATACAAAGAATAAGATATATGTAGTACTAGAAAAAAAAACCCTTGGGAGCACTTTGATTTGCTATAGGCCAGTCCTTTCTCTCACTTGCAAGCCACGCTCATTAGTTACCTGTGAAAATAAAAGGTTACTTTACAATTGTAAGCTCTTATCCTGCTCAGAGTCCACTATGAGATTTTTCTCTTCGATTTCAACTTACAACAAGTCTTCTGTCTCCCTTCCTGGAGCAACTGCTGCTGCCACCGGTGCAATATTAGGATTATAGGGAGCATAACTTGGCTCCTTCTCTGAAAAAGGAAACAATCTTATTGTTTACATATAAACTTAAAGCCTGAATTTTCATCAGACCCGTATTTTGGCCAAAATACTCCTGTTTCCTTATTTGGTTCTTTTGTCCAGACTGATACACAATATTTAACTTTTTTTTTTTTCTTTTATCATCTCCTCTAATTTTGGGATTGTTTTTCCAATTTCTTATCATCCTTCAGAAAGAACTCTTGGTAGGCACTCCCCCAGGGATATCTCCCCATCCCCTGGAACCCATATTTCCCATTTTTCCTAGCCCTTGTCAGTGTGCTGCTACAGAAATTTCCCTCCTGCAGGGTACCACACACTAACGTTACGATTCTGGAAAATGGGGGTGTACTGCCAAGCACTTCACTGTGCAAGGGCTACTACACACCTATGAGTTTACCAGATTCCCTGGTGTACTTCCAAGCACTTCCCTGTGCAAAGGCTTACCGTACACCAAATTTCCCGAGACTCTTCCTTTCTCTTTATCTCATGCTTCTTCCATCTCCAGCCATGCCCCTTGCGGAGATCCTTGCGCACCATGGAGCCGCGGATCAGGACTCCACCCTCGCTTCGTACAAAAGTACGTCTCAATCACATGTCACACAGAGTCTCACCCGACTCCCAAGGCAATACTTAATATTTCTTACCTTGGTCTGTGCACAGAGTTACCAGATCAATTCTTAAACCCTGAGTGCCTACCTTCTTCCTTTCCCCACTACTTCACGGATCCTGCCTCTTTAATCAGTCTCGGGCCCTCTGTCAGCTCTCCGCAGAACCGCCACCTTTGATGCACAGGACTGTGATAAGTGGTTGGAACAAAACCACTCTCAGAATAATCTTTATCAGAGCCAAATTTATTAAGCAAGCATTCAAGCAGGCAAAACAGCGCTGGGCGGCTGGGGAGTCTCCGCTCCACCAACGGCGCGCACCTCACCCCCACCAGAGTCCCTCTTTTATAGCTTGGTTGTTCTGGGTGTACATGGTGTTGCAGGAAGCACGGCCGAAAGCATGACAGACACCAGTAGAGTCAGATCATGCTCCATTTTATTGCCCGAATAGCCTAACTTTTATAGTGAACTTAACAGGGGTGGATAGTGTCTCACACAAGATTATTGGTCAAAAGCACTCAGACAAACAACTCCAAGAAAACAACCCCACCTGCAAGAAAACAACCCCCTTGTGATTAGCAGTCACGTAGATCCCGTCCTTGAAGCCAGCTACTGGTAACAATATTTTTCTAAATTCCTCAATTGGGCAATGTGGGAACACTGTCATGGGAACTTCTCACAGTTGCCCTGGTAGCTTGGTTTGCTCAGCTGCAGCAAGTCATGGCCTCCTTACTGTTTCAAAAATCCCTCAACAACATGGCATATCCTGGTATGTCCTGCGGTTGCGCATATTGTTGCTAGGGGGTCGTCTCGGACCTCCTGGTGGTTGTGAGGATGAAGGCCGTAGTCTTCCTCTGCATTGCGGGTTGCGATCTTGCTGAGCAAGCACTATACATGTTCTTATCGGGATGGTCAGATGGAAACTTTCCAGCCATACAGGGTTGTCACAGCCCCCACAAGTTTTCCCACCGGTTTGATTAACAAACTTATTATACAATATTTATTACAGGACTGCTGAAATCAGCAGGGCATGCCTTCCTGCTGATGCGGCAGCGGGGCTCCCCGGTAGGTGACTGGATCCTGGATGAGCCCTCAAATTGCGAGAAACACTCTGTAGCCAATAACTTAGGCTCAGGCGAGGATCTCAGTGAAGTAGTAATTTATTCGCGATTGCAATGGCGGGATTCCCATAAGGAGGAGAGCACACCTACTAGTTCCATAACACAGTTTATATACTTTTCTCCACGACCAGGACCCTCCCCTGTTTCCCCACTGAGTGGGTAATCCAGGTTCACAATCTGGTGATTCACAGACTCTTTGAGGTGGTAATGTTTTTTACTCCGTGATTTCTGCCTAATTGCTCTAAGGATTCTGGTTGCATTTTACAAGGTTGTCTGTTAAGCTTTCTTATCACTGCAAGCATATCTCAATACCACATTCCTTCCCCCTAAACAATATAACTCTGCAAAAACAACATTTTTATTCCCACAATTCCCCCCTTTTCTTCTTTATAAATTGTTGATTTTTGCAAAACTTTTCTCTAAGGTGTAATTTGGTAGATATCTTCCATTCTGCTCATTCTCGAGCTCTCTGTGTTGTATTTTCTCCCCCTTCCTCTTTGAGCAGAGGGGGAGTGAGAGAGCGGTTGTGGTGGAGCTCGGCTGCCCACCTGAGTAAAACCACCACACAAACACTGTGTCGTGGTTTAACCCGGCCGGCAGCTAAACACCACGCAGCCGTTCGCTCACCCTCCCCCTCCCTCTCTGGGACGGGGGAGAGAAATGGAAAGTGAAGCCCGTGAGTTGAGATAAAGACAGTTTAATAAGACAGGAAAATAATAATAACAAAATAATAATAACAATAATAATAATAATAATACAATGGTGATAAAATGAAAATAATAATAATATGTACAAACAAGTGATGCACAATGCAATTGCTCACCACCCGCTGACCGATGCCCATCCTAACTGAGCAGTCCGGCCCCCTCCCCCCGGCTAGCCACCCCTATATATTGTTTAGCATGATGTCAGATGGTATGGAATACCCCTTTGGCTAGTTTGGGTCACCTGTCCTGGGTCTGTCCCCTCCCAGCTCCTGCTGCACCCCCAGCCTGCCTGCTGGCAGGACAGATCGAGAAGCTGAAAAGTCCTTGGTTTGGTGTAAGCACTGCTCTGCAACAATTAAAACATCAGCATGTTATCAGCACTCTTCTCATCCTAAGCCAAAACACAGCATTCCACTAGAAACTAGGAAGAAAATTAATTCTGTTCTAACTGAAACCAGGACACACTGTCTTTTTCTATATACAGCATGTTGTACAGCTTGCTCTCTACACCACCAGCTTGTTTTGTGGCTGACGTATAAACTGGGATATTACTTATAAAATGTATTTTAGTGGCATCATGTATTCTGCAACAGGTCTGTCAAAATACTGTGTCAACTTCTCATATGTCACATAAAAATTGCTTGATATTCTCCCCACTTGAACTCCTACTTTGCTCTGTAATTATAAAAGATCTTGATTGCGTGAACTTGTTAGCTTTTTACACACACAAATGTAAGGACACTTTAATTAAAGTAAGGGGGAAACTTGAAAGCACAGACAGCAAGAAATAATAAGACTAAAAATAACCTGTTCATAACTGTTGTAGAGAAGCCAGAGGGACAGGACATGCCACATATAGGGAACATTATGATCTGGGGGAATCTAGCTATTCCTTCCCCAACAGTAGCACTTAATGATTTTAATTATAAATCATGTTTCACCTTTAGCAGTATGACAGTACTGGCAAAACAGCATGGCAAAATTACTGACCAGTAAAACTGTCCAAGAAACAGAAAACTCTTTTTTGAAAGACCAAGATCCTTAGTTTTAATTATTTTAGAGGTGAGGGGAGTTCCCCAAGTCCATATGAAAAACAAAGTTATCTTTCATTTGGTGGAAATAACCTTAAATTTTTCTGAAATAATATTGTAATGTTTGATCTTCCTTATTTTTGTTTTCCAATGGAAAACCAAAGTTTTATAGAAAATTTCCAAAATATTCATAGAAAATATGACTTTTATTCCCTTTAAAGAATACGTTGATAGATGACTGTAGACAACGACTTCCTGTTTTGCTTCTCCCTTTTTTTTTAAACCAATATGAGCATTTTCCTTTATCCTGATTTTTGAGCTGTCTTAATTATTTACTTCTTGCCTAGCTACTTCTGTCCCTTTGAATGTCCATATCTCACAATGCAAATAAATAAGTTAGACAGTATCAATGCAAAATCCATTTTCCAAAACCAGACACATAGACCTCACACATTCTCTTTGTTCTGCTTTATCTCTTGTACCCATTCTATGACTCAGATACTATTTGATATGAAAAGCATCATGTTGCAAGACAAATCTCTGTATGTTCCTACTTGTAACTCTTACTTGCATGAGAAGTCCAGTTTTCCAATCAATCTTAGTATAATTAATTAAGATGAGATTCAGATCACAGATTGAATGAGACACCTACATTTAGCTGTCTACAAATGAGATAATTGTTATCTCTGTACAATCCAAAACTCAGTTCTGTTGACTAAATGTAGGTACCAGGTGCTGAGATTTTCTAGAATATAACATATTCTCTAACTTTTGATTGAGAGGAGCATGTGCCTCCTGTAGGTCCTGGGTCACATCTGCCAACTCCAGGCAAATGTCTCAAACAATATAGGGCATCTCAGATGGCATTGTACTGGGTCTGACTGGGATGGAGTTAACTTCTAGGCAGAGTAGAGCCAATAAGCCATGTTGTTTGCACCTCTGTGAGAGCAGATTTAAGGAAAAAAAAATGCTGTATCACAGCAGCTGGGAGAGCAAAGAGTGAGAACCAGCCCTACAGCCACCCAGGTCAGTACAGAAGGAGGGCAGGAGGTGCTCCAGGCACAGAGCAGAAGTTTCACTGCGGCCTGTGGAGAGGCCCCTGATGGAGCAAGCTGTCCCCTTGCAGCCCGTGGGTCCCACGGCAGAGCATATCTCCACGCTGCAGACTATGGAGGAGCCCCCAGTGGAGCAGGTGATCGATGGGGGACCCATGCTGGAGCAGTTTGCTCCTGGGGAATGGACCCAGTGGTACGGACCCATGTTGAAGCACTTCTTGAAGAGCTGCTGCCTGTGGGCAGCCCCCACAGGATCATTTCAGGAAGGATGGCATTCCATGGGAAGGACCCCTGTGGGCAGCCCCCACAGGATCAATTCAGGAAGGATGGCATTCCATGGGAAGGACCCCACATGGAGGAGAGGCAGAAAGTGACCATGAAAGAGTGGCAGAGATGAAGCATCAGGGACTGACTGCAGCCCCCATTCCCTGTTCCCCTGTGTTGCTTGGGGGGAGAAGGTAGAAGGTGGATAGGGGGAAGCTGTTTTTAGACTGTTTTTAGTTTTTCACTGCTGTAGCTTGTTAGCAATAAGTAATAAATCATATTAATCTCTCTATGCTGAGTCTGTTTTGCCTGTGATTATAATTGTTGAGTGATCTCCCTGTCCTTATCTCAACCCTTGGACCCTTCCTGTTGTACTTTCTCTCCCTTTCCCTTTGAGGAAGGGGACTGAGAGAGCAGTAGTGGTGGAGCTCAGCTGTCCAGCTGAGTAAAACCACCACAACGTTTCTGTCTCCACTCTGTAGTTGCACACCTCTTCTAAGAGCAAATATCTTTCTTTTACAGCTCATTCTTTTACACCGTGCATGTAGTAAGAGTTAAATCTGCTTACTTGCAGACCTCAGCAGGTACAGGTTGAGCTGTTTGTTTTCATCTGCTGTGTCCTGACTTGTTTAGAACTAGTTTTGGTTTGCAAGTTCAGGATTCATTTCCCTTTTATTTCTCTAAAATTCTCACTGGGGACATGTTTTAGCTCTTAGTCTCTTTGCCTTCAGAGGCAGTGTGACAGAAGCTGTGGCAGGTCTGTGGTGTAAATGCCTGAAGTAACTAGGAAAATAAAACTAACATTCACATTTTTAAGGAAAAGGTACAGCATTGAAGAGGTTTTCAGGGTAGGGCATAACTGCATTATCTGAGCGTTCCCTAGGCTCCCAACCTTTGATGCTATCGCACTGGGGAAACTTGGTGTGCTAGCTCTAAGGAACATCACGGAGCGTAGAGTGGAGTGGAGACACCACGGCTAGGCTCTGTAATCAGATGGGACCTCGATTGTTCTTGTGCACAAAGCTGCACTTTTTGTCACCCTGAGCCAAAGACCTGTCATTTTTTGACAAATGCTGTACCCTAGTGTACTTTTTGCTCATTATAATATCATTATAATACCAAAACACACCTCCATCCCAAAAGCTACCCGCCTCCAAGGTGCGACCACCCCTCACTGAGCATGCGCTCTGAATTTCTTGGAGCCTATTACTTTAAATGGAGACGGGAGAACTTTACACCAATCATAACTAAGATATGCTTGACTAGAGCCACTCAAGCTCCACCTAAAAGATAGAAAATAATATAAATTGGCCCGAGAGAGGGGATGTTAGGGAAGATACCACCGTCAGGGGAGATACCATCCCGAGGACAACATCCTTAGGACCTCCTGACTCCTGGGATCAGTTGACGGGCTGAGCCTCTCTTCCCCCCCCTATTGGGACGCCTTTGGGTGAGATCTGAATACTTGCTTATAAATCTCTATAGAGTCTTTGATCTTTTTAACGCGTTTATTTCTAGGCTGCACACCTGTGACACCTGTAAACACCTGTAACATCTATAACATCTATAACATCTATAACACCTGTAACATCTGTAACACCTATAACACCTATGTATTTTATGCATACTAGCTTGCTTTTGCAGACAGTCACTATTGCCAGCAATCCAAAAGAACCTGATTATCTGTTGCTGTAATAAACCATACTTGATTGCATTGTGATAACTCTCATTAAGTGCAACAAGGGTGAGGGTGGTTATCCGTGATAGTTCTGTGTTCTGAATATAACCAGACCCCCAGGCGGTTAATGCATTTTTGGTGAATGTCCGAACAGACCCCCAGATGGTTAATGCGTTTTTGGTGAATGTCTGAACAGACCCCCAGACGGTTAATGCGTTTTTGGTGAATGTCTGAACGGACCCCCAGGCCGTTAATGCGTTGATGGTGAATGTCTGACTGGACCCCCAGATGGTTAATGTGTTTTTGGTGAATGTCTGACTGGTTCAGTACCCTGAATCTGACCGGGCCCGTAACGGTTAATCAGCTACACCCCTTAACGCGACAAGGTCACAATCCCAATCCCATCTGTTCACAAGAAAAAGTAACTGAATACATTCTGAGAGTACAAACAAAATGAAGACAAGGTTGCAACTGGCTGAAATACAATGGATTAAATACTTAATACGCTTTATCTGCTTTAATGATTTCCAGTACTTTCAAAAATATATTTTTATAGCAAATATCCACACAGAAATAGATTTAAATGGTTATTATTGTTATGTTTTATAAATTAAATGACTTCTAAGCTTCTCAAATGTCTTTTAATCCTTCATACCTCAACTCAATAATGGTCCTCCTTAAAATGATTACTTCACAGAATCACAGAATCACAGAATTTCCTAAGTTGGAAGAGACCTCAAGGTCATCAAGTCCAACCTCCAACCTAACGCTAACAGCCCTCCACTAAACCATATCCCTAAGCTCTACATCTAAACGTCTTTTGAAGACTTCCAGGGATGGTGACTCCACCACTTCCCTGGGCAGCCTGTTCCAGTGCCTCACAACCCTTTCAGTGAAGAAGTTCTTCCTAACATCTAACCTAAAACTCCCCTGGCTCAACTTAAACCCATTCCCCCTCGTCCTGTCACCAGGCACGTGGGAGAACAGGCCAACCCCCACCTCGCTACAGCCTCCCTTGAGGTACCTAAAAAGAGCGATAAGGTCACCCCTGAGCCTCCTCTTCTCCAGGCTGAACAAGCCCAGCTCCCTCAGCCGCTCCTCGTAGGACTTGTTCTCCAGGCCCCTCACCAGCTTCGTCGCCCTTCTCTGCACCCGCTCAAGCACCTCGATGTCCTTCTTGTAGCGAGGGGCCCAAAACTGAACACAGTACTCGAGGTGCGGCCTCACCAGAGCTGAGTACAGGGGGACGATCACCTCCCTAGCCCTGCTGGTCACGCTGTTCCTAATACAAGCCAGGATGCCGTTGGCCTTCTTGGCCACCTGAGCACACTGCTGGCTCATATTCAGCCGACTATCCACCATCACTCCCAGGTCCTTCTCTGCCTGGCAGCTTTCCAACCATTCCTCTCCCAGTCTGTAGCTCTGCTTAGGGTTATTGCTCCATTCACCACGACTCTTTGGGCCCGGCTATCCAGCCAGTTTCTAACCCAACGAAGCGTGCGCCAGTCCAAGCCAAGAGCAGCCAGTTTCTTGAGGAGAATGCTGTGGGAAACAGTGTCAAAAGCCTTGCTGAAGTCAAGGTAGACCACATCCACAGCCTTTCCCTCATCCACCCAGCGCGTCACTCTGTCATAGAAGGAGATCAGGTTCGTCAGGCATGACCTGCCTTTCATAAAGCCATGCTGACTGGGCCTGATCGCCTGCTTCCCCTTCAAGTGCTGCATGATGACTCTCAGGAGGATCTGCTCCATGAGCTTTCCTGGCACTGAGGTCAAACTGACAGGCCTGTAGTTTCCCGGGTCTGCCCTCCAGCCTTCTTGTAGATGGGCGTCACGTTTGCTAGCCGCCAGTCGATTGGGACCTCCCCCGATAGCCAGGACTGTTGATAAATGATGGACAGTGGCTTGGCCAGCTCCTCTGCCAGTTCCCTCAGTACCCTTGGGTGGATCCCATCCGGCCCCATCGACTTGTGCACATCTAAGTGCCGTAGCAGGTCACCAACCAGTTCTTCATGGATAATGAGGGCCACATCCTGCTCCCCATCCCCTTCCACCAGCTCAGGGTACTGGGTATCCAGAGAACAACCGGTATTGCCACTAAAGACTGAGGCAAAGAAGGCATTGAGCACCTCCGCCTTTTCCTCATCTCTTGTAACTAAGTTTCCCCCCGCATCCAGTAAAGGATGGAGATTCTCCTTAGTCCTCCTTTTTGTGTTGATGTATTTATAGAAACATTTTTTGTTATCTTTAACGGCAGTAGCCAGATTGAGCTCCAGATGAGCTTTGGCCTTCCTAATTTTGTCCCTGCACAGCCTCGCTACTTCTTTAAAGTCCTCCTTAGTGGCCTGCCCACTTTTCCAAAGCTTATAAACCCTCTTTTTTCTCCTAAGCTCAAGCCACAATTCTCTGTTGAGCCAGGCCGGTCTTCTTCCCCGCCAGCTCGTCTTTGGGCACGTGGGTACAGACCGTTCCTGCGCCATGAGACTTCCCTCTTGAAGATCGCCCAGCCTTCCTGGACCCCTCTGCCCTTCAGAACCGCCTCCCAAGGGACTCCACCAACCAGTGTCCTGAGCAGTTCAAAGTCAGCCCTCCGAAAGTCCAATACAGCGGTTTTACTGGTCCCCTTCCTGGCCTCGCCAAGAATAGTGAACTCCACCATTGCGTGGTCACTCTGCTCGAGACAGCTCCCGACGATCACGTCCTCCACCAGTCCTTCTCTGTTTGTGAAGAGAAGGTCTAGCGGGGCACCTCCCCTGGTAGGCTCACTAACCAGCTGTGTCAGGAAGCTATCTTCCACGCTCTCCAGAAACCTCCTAGACTGCTTTCTCAGGGCTTTGTTGTGCTTCCAGGATATGTCAGGGAAGTTGAAGTCCCCCACGAGTACAAGAGCTGATGATTTTGCAACCTCTGTCAGCTGCCTGTAGAATTCCTCATCCGTCTCCTCATCCTGGTTCGGCGGTCTATAGCAGACCCCGACCAGGACACTAGCCTTGTTGTCCCTGCCGATCCTAACCCAAAGGGACTCAACCTTGTCATTCCCAGCCTCGAGTTCTACAACCTCGAAAGACTCTCTAATATAGAGAGCCACACCACCACCCCTTCTATGCTGCCTGTCCCTTCTATAGAGCTTATAGCCAGGCATTGCAGCACTCCAGTCATGAGACTGGTCCCACCACGTCTCCGTGATGGCAACCAAGTCGTAGCCTGCCTGCCGCACGATGGCTTCCAGCTCCTCCTGTTTGTTACCCATGCTGCGTGCATTGGTGTAGATGCACTTCAGCTGGGCCATTGCCTTATCCTCCGGCCTTGCCATTGTTCCCCCTGGCACAGCCCCAACAATCCTAGCCTCAGCCCCATCCCCCTTTCTACCTAGTTTAAAGCCCTCTCAATGAGCCCTGCCAGTTCCTGGCCCAGGATCCTTTTTCCCCTAAAAGATAGGGACCCGTCTGCGGCCATCAGGCCAGGTGCTGAGTAAAGTGCCCCATGATCAAAAAACCCAAGATTTCTGCGTTGGCACCAGCCCCGGAGCCACGTGTTTAACAGGTGGGCTTTCCGTGTCCTCTCTGAACCCCTCCCTGCCACCATAGGGATGGACGAAAACACCACCTGCACTCCCGCTCCATCCACTAACCGACCCATTCCCCTAAAGTCCCTTTTGATAGCCTTGAGGCTTCTCTCTTCGATGTTATCACTGCCCGCCTGGACTATCAAAAGGGGGTAGTAGTCAGAGGGGCGTACCAGGTTAGGAAGCTTCCTGGCAACGTCCCTGACCCTGGCCCCAGGGAGACAGCAGACTTCCCTACGGGTAGGGTCAGGCCGACAAATAGGGCCCTCTGTTCCCCTAAGAATCGAGTCACCAACAACAATAACCCTCCTGTCTTTCTTGGTGGAGGCAGTCCTGAGGCGCGGAGTCGACCTCCTCGCCCCAGGCATCCTCCTGGGAACATTTGCTACCTCTTCCTCACACACCGGCCTCTCAATCTCTAGGGCCTCAAACCTGTTGTGTAAGGGCACCTGGGAAGGTGGGGCCGGAAGGGGAGAGCATCGCCTGCGATGTCGAGCAGGGACCTGTTTCCATTCCTCCTCAGCTCCCAGATCCCCTCCCTCTGCCCGACGGGGACAGGGCAGGGGGTCCGCCCCCATTTGGGGAGTCTCACCTCGGCACCTCCCCTTGAGGCCCTGCAGGGAGTTACTCCAGAAGTCTATCTCCCGCTCACACTCCCTGATGGCCCTCAACCTCTCCACCTCCTCCTTGAGCTCCGCCACCATGCGGACCAGATCATCCACCTGCTCGCACCTCACGCACGCAGTTTCTCTGCCTCCCGCCGATGGCAGCAACAGGCTCAGACACTCCATGCATCCGGTGACCTGAACTGCGGCATTTTTTAACGGGTAGTCGGTCTGCGTGTGTACCGACTTTCTGGAGAGCGCGCCGTGCCTGGTGGCGACCATTATTGCCTAGTTACGGCTGTTGTTAACGAGGTGTTGTTTGTGTGTAGGGGGAGCGCTCTGCCCTTCCTGCGCGCCCTGCCTGCGCGAACTGCCGCGCTAACTGCCGCGCCACTCCCTTCTGACGCGCCACGCCCTGTTTGCCCGCCCTGGTCGCCGCGCTCCTGGTCGCTCGCGCTCCCTAAGGGCTGCTTTTGAATGGCTGGGGAGGGGGCGCTGCTGGCTCCGCCTTCGCCTCGTCAGCCTCCCTCACGAGGGCTGCCGGGTCCTGGCGGCTCCCTCAAGTAGGCTCGATGCCCTCAAGTAGGCTCGATGCCGGAAAAAATTAGCCCTGCCTGGCCCGATCCCCCGCTCCGCTGCAGAACGCGTCTGCCCCGGAGCCGATCGCCTCGGCAAATGGCGATCATTCAGCTAATGACTTCATTCAGCTATTGTATATCTCAAAAAAACTGCTAGCCACCTATCTATGCTGAGAAGATGATATAGAGAAAGAGACTATACAGAGTGGCATAAATAAAGCATGGCTTACAGCATCAAGGAACCACAGAACATATGTTAAGCTTTGCATGAATGTTACTATGACCAACAGGAAGGTGTGCTCTTTTTTCAGGGAAGGGGAATTGTTTAAAGAAAATGGTTAAAATCCATTTTCAGCATGAGTGCAATGCATATTACTGAGCCAGAAGTGTCACATGCAATGAAATGAGAAACATAAAGTTGGCTTCTTATCCAGAAAATGCTGCACATTGAAAATATGAAAGTAAACTAGCATATGAGATTCTCAACTGGAGGAAACTAAAAAATAAAATAAAATAAAATAAAATAAAAAAAAAAAAAAACATGAAAAGATATGGAAATCCTCATATTTCCTTTTTTTTTTTTTTTTTTTTGTCATTTCGAAGGCAAGTAAAAGATTTGGTGGTTATCTACCAGGAAACATATCCAGCTGTCAATGTACTATTCTGTTAGAATTGACAGTCACACAGAAGGCTAAGTCAGCTCTCAGAAATGTTGGAAGCATCACGGTGGGTGAATAAAAGACACATAGTACTATCACAGATGTAGTCACTTGAATTATAACACTGATCACTGAAAGCAGAAGCTATCTAAGGAATCCACAACAGAAGTCTACAAAAACAGTATCTTGTCCAAATATGTCCAAGGACATGAGAGACCTGGTGTGGTGGTTTTACTGTGCTAGGCAGCTGAACACCACAGCGGCTCTCTCACTCCCCCTCCTTAGAAGAGGAGGGGAAGAAATAAAGGAAAGAACAACTCACAGGTTGAGAGAAGGATAATTTAATTAAAGAGAAAAAAATAATTATTAAGTAAAGATAATTATTAATCAAACAATTTAACTAAAGGGAATAAAGGGAAAGGGGAAAGGGAGGGAGAAAGGGGAAAAAACAACAACAACAACAACAACAAAAAACAGAACAAGTAAAGGCTATGTGGAAGTGCAGAGGAAAGAAATTACTCTCTACTTCCCACAAATGAGTGATGCTTGACCACATCCTTGAAGCAGGGCCTCAATGCACGTAGTCGGTATTCAGGAAGAGGACCGACATTTTCACAATGATAGCCCACCCCTCCCGTCTTCTTCCTGTTTCCACCTTTTATTGCTGAGTGTGACATCATACGGTATGGAATATCCCTTTGGTTGGTTTACGTCAGCTGCCCTGGTGATGTTTCTCTTCTCACTTTTTGCCCATCCCCTAGGAGGGTTAGAGCAAGTCCTGATGCTGTGCCAACACTGCTCAGCAGCAGACACAACCCTGGTGTGATACCACTGCTGTTCCAGCTACAAGTGCAGAGCACAGCACTGTATGGGCTGCTGCAGGGAAAGTTAACATCCCAGCCAGACCCAGTAAAACCTCCACCCCTTATTCCATACCATTTGTGTCACTCTCAGATCCCACATACTTTAGAATATAAGTATTCTCATCACCATTATTCCTTGTCTTTTAACAGATTGATAGGTGATATATCTTTTCATTCTATAGGTGTTTCTCAAAAAATGTTCATAAGAACTGTTGACGATTTAGTCTTCATCTGCCAAAGTGGTCACTCAGGGCAGGCAGAGTTGGATGTCTGGACGCCAGCACCAGCTTAGCTCAAGTCCTTGTTGAATTTGCCCAGTTCGTGGAAAAGTTGACCTGTCGTTGATCCTGCAGCGTCTTCCTACAACATATAACTTAGATTATAGATTAGTTTTCTCTCAAGGTTAAACCTCCTTGAGGCACACACTTGATATCCCCATTCTTTTGCATGACCCACCATGTATACCCTGGTCCTTGGGCGAAGACAAGCCCACGAGTGGGTTTGCTTTTTCCCGAGGCAGGGGCAACCCACAACGCCTTCCCCATCCACTTTGCTACAGGCACTATTGCTTCTGGTAAATTTATGTCCCATTGTTTCCATGTCCCAGCACCTTATGCTCTTAACATAGTTTTTAACAGTCCATTGTACCTCTGAACCTTCCCAGAGGCTTGTGGGTGATAAGGGATGTGATACACACACGCAATGCCATGCCTTTTGGCCAGGAGGTGACAAGATTGTTTCAGAAATGACTCCCACTGCCAGACTCAATTCTCTCTGGTGTACCATGACACCATAGCACTTGCCTTTCCAGGCCCAAGGTAGCGTACTGGGCCGTGGCATAGTTTATGGGGTATGTTTCCAGCCACCCAGTAGTTGCTTCTACCATGATGAGTATGTACCGTTTGCCTTGGTGGGTTTATGGGAGCAGTCCGATGTAGTCAATTTGCCAGGCCTCACCATATTGAAACCCTAGCTACCTCCCCCTGTTCCAGGGAGATTTTACCTTCATGGCTTTCTTGACTGCAGCACAAGTCTCACACTGATGGGTAACCTGTGTGATGGCCTCAATGGTCAGGTCCACCCCTTGATCACGAGCCCATCTGTAAGTGGCATCCCTCCCCAGATGTCCTGATGTTTCATGGGCCCATTGAGCTACAAACACCTCACCCTTATGTTCCCAGTCCAGGACCAGCTGAGCCACTTCATTTTTTGAAGCTCGATCCACTTCTTCATTGTTCTGATGTTCTTCAGTATGTGATAGATGTTCATCTGATTCGTGTCAGTATGGTACAGTGCTAGGGCCGCATGGTATGATGAATGTGACCTTCTGTCTTACATACCCTTGTATAACCACAAGTCTAAGAAAAACAGAATGGTTAATGTATATAGTTCTTGTACCTTGCAAAGGAATATTTTAACATTTCGTGTCACTAGAGAGCAGTTCTGTCTGTCTCTGGGTCCTGCACTGGCAATTTAATTCTTCCACAGATGTGGTTTCTTCCCTTTCCTCCCAGTGTCCCAGTCTCCCCCTCATTATAGTCAATTTATCAAATCTTCAGAAGTATTCCTCAAATCCATGAGCCTATTTGCTTTTGTTTTTCCGAACTCTTATTCCTAACAGTTACAGCCTTTTTGCCTTCTTTGTGGTTGATTTAGCACTGCTACAGATGTGACTGGAGTGTCCCTGTGAATGGCCTGTGAGGAATGTTTTAACCACTCGTGAAGTGGTTAAAACATTCCTGCCTAACTAACCTGATTTCCTTTTATGATAAGATCACCCGTATGGTGGACCAAGGGAAACCAGCTGATGTGATTTTTTTGGACTTCAGCAAGGCTTTTGACACGGTTTCCCATAGGATCCTACTGGACAAAATGTCCACCATACAGCTAAATAAAAACATCATACGATGGGTGAGCAATTGGCTAACGGGCAGGGCCCAAAGGGTTATGGTAAATGGAGCTGCGTCAGGCTGGCGGGCGGTCACCAGTGGGGTCCCTCAAGGCTCCATTTTAGGGCCGGTACTTTTCAATATTTTTATAAATGATCTGGATGTAGGAATAGAGGGTATTTTGAGCAAGTTTGCTGATGACACCAAACTTGGAGGAGTTGTGGACTCAAATGAGGGCGTAAAGGCCTTGCAGAGGGATCTGGACAGGTTGGAGAGCTGGGCGATCACCAACCGCATGAAGTTCAATAAGAGCAAGTGCCGGGTCCTGCACCTGGGACGGGGAAACCCTGGCTGCACGTACAGACTGGGCGATGAGACGCTGGAGAGCAGCCTAGAAGAGAGGGATCTGGGGGTCATGGTAGACAGCAAGTTGAATATGAGCCAGCAGTGTGCCCTGGCAGCCAGGAGGGCCAATCGTATCCTGGGGTGCATCAAGAACGGCATCGCTAGTAGGTCAAGGGAGGTGATTGTCCCGCTCTACTCTGCGCTGGTGCGGCCTCACCTCGAGTACTGTGTGCAGTTCTGGGCACCACAGTATAAAAAGGACATGAAACTGTTGGAAAGTGTCCAGAGGAGGGCTACGAAGATGGTGAAAGGCCTGGAGGGGAAGACGTACGAGGAACGGCTGAGGTCACTGGGCCTGTTCAGCCTGGAGAAGAGGAGGCTGAGGGGAGACCTCATCGCAGTCTACAACTTCCTCGTAAGGGGTTGTCAAGAGGCAGGAGACCTTTTCTCCATTAACACTAGTGACAGGACCCGCGGGAACGGGGTTAAGCTGAGGCAGGGGAAATTTAGGCTGGACGTCAGGAGGGGGTTCTTCACAGAGAGGGTGGTCGCACACTGGAACAGGCTCCCCAGGGAAGTGGTCACTGCACCGAGCCTGTCTGAATTTAAGAAGAGATTGGACTGTGAACTTAGGCACATGGTCTGAACTTTTGGGTAGACCTGTGCGGTGTCGAGAGTTGGACTTGATGATCCTTAAGGGTCCCTTCCAACTCAGGATATTCTATGATTCTATGATTCTATGAAGTGTCAATAGAGAGCTATTTGTATTTGTATGTTCTTTCTTTGAAGTCTCTGATGTCTGGGGGTTTCAGAACAACTGCTAACAACTAGTAACTGTTATGGCTTCTGAATGGGACACTATGCAAGCCCCTGATATCTGGCCAGGTGGCCAGGAGATTAAAGAGAAGAAAGAAAGAAGCTGAAGGACAGCTAGAAGACAAAACTTGTAGGGGATGCTGTGTAAGCTTTTGACATGCTGCCAAGGAGTACAAAGGGGAAGGACAAGAAAAAAGAACTGAGAGGAAAACTACGAGCCTTCAGCATGAAAGACCCCCAGAGACCCCCAGGGGGACCACCGGAGACTGATGCTCATGCTCCAGTAGGAGTGTTTGGATCCCGGAAGCTAATTATAATAACCCGTTTTTTTTTAGAAGTAGTAATGAATATGTATTAGCCTAGGAGCATAAAAATCAGCTACTTGATGTAACTGGTGTGCGTCCTGGTGGAGCGGAGACTCCCGATGCACCCAGCGCTGTTTGCTTACCTCTATTCTTTTAATAAGTTGTAAACTTTGATTATAATCCTATTTTGGGACTGAGCGATTTATAACAAGTAGTGTGACTCTTGGGCATGTGGGCACATACAAAACGTACTTTCACATCCAGGTTTTCTACCTGGGCAGCAATATCTTGCCACAGGACAGCAGCCCAGATAGGTTTACCTCTGCGCTGCCAGTTGCTCTGTTTCCATTGCTGCAGACACCCCCATAGAGCATTTGCAACCATCCATGAGTCAGTGTAGAGATACAGTACCGGCCATTTTTCTCTTTTGGCAATCTCTAGGGCTAGTTGTATGGCTTTTACTTCTGCATACCAAGTCGACACGCCTTCTCCTTCCATGGCCTCCACAACTTGTTGTGTGGGACTCCACACAGCAGCTTTCCATTTCCGATGTCTCCCTACCACATGGCAGGATCTGTCAGTGAACAACACATACTGCTTTCTGTCTTCTGGTAACTTATTGTATGGTGGTGCCTCTTCAGCACGAGTTACTTCTTCTGTTGGTGCTCCGAAATCCCTGCCCTCTGGCCAGTCCATAATCTCTTCCAGGATTCCCGGGCAGCTGGGTCTCCCCATTTGAGCCCGCTGTGTAATTAACGCTACCCACTTACTCCATGTAGCATCAGTTGCATGGTGTGTAGTGGGAATTTTCCCTTTGAACATCCAATGTAACACAGGTAGCCGCGGTGCCAAGAGGAGCTGTGCCTCTGTACCCACAACTTCTGAAGCAGCTCGAACACCCTCATATGATGTTAATGTTTCCTTTTCAGTTGAGGTGTAATTGGCTTCTGATCCTCGATAGCCCCGGCTCCAGAACCCCAGAGATCAAAATCGAGTTTCTCTTGGGGTTTTCTGCCAGAGGCTCCAGGTGAGGCCATGCTCCCCAGCTGCAGTGTAAAGTATGTTTTTCACAGCTGGTCTGGTACGGACAGGCCCAAGGGCCACTGCATGAGCTATTTCTTGTTTGATTTGTTCAAAGGCCTGTTGTTGCTTCAAGTCAGTTGATACAGAGGACTCACAAGCTGACTATAGCCTGGCACATGCATTCTCCAGAATCCCACGAGGCCTAGGAAAGCTTGCTTTTATTTTTTGCTAGTTGGAGGAGACATTGCCATTATTTTACTGATCACATCCATTGGAATATTGTGACGTCCATCCTGCCATTTTACCCCCAAGAACTGGATTTCCTGTGCAGGCCCCTTGACCTTACTCTGTTTAATGGCAAAACCAGCTTTCAGGAGAATTTGGATTGCTTTCTTCACTTTCTCAAAAACTTCTTCTGCTGTGTTGCCCCACACGAGGATGTCGTCAATGTACTGAAGGTGCTCAGGAGCTCCCCCTTGCTCCAGTGCACACTGGATCAGTCCATGGCAAATGGTAGGGCTGTGTTTCCACCGATTCCAGGTGTACTGGATGCCCCTCCAAGTGAAAGAAAACTGCGGCCTGCATCCTGCTGCCAAAGGGATGGAGAAAAATGCATTAGCAATATCAATTGTGGCGTACCACTTGGCTGCCTTTGACTCTAGTTCATACTGGAGTTCTAGCATGTCTGGCACTGCAGCACTCAGTGGTGGTGTGACTTCATTCGGCCCCCGATAGCACACTGTTAGCCTCCACTCGCCATTAGACTTTCACACTGGCCATATAGGACTATTAAAAGGTGAATGAGTCTTGCTGATCACTCCTTGGCTCTCCAGATGGTGAACTAACTCATGGATAGGAATCAGGGAGTCTCAGTTGGTGCAATATTGCCACCGGTGCTGAGTTGTAGTCACAATTGGCACTTGCTGTTCTCCAATCCTCAGCAATCCTACAGCAGAAGGGTCTTCTGAGAGACCGGGCAGGGCAGACAGCTGCTTAATCTTCTCTGTGCTCAAGGCAGCTATGCCAAAAGACCACCGGTACCCTTTTGGATCCTTGAAGTACCCTCTCTTGAGGTAGTCTATGCCGAGGATGCATGGAGCCTCTGGGCCAGCCACAATGGGGTGCTTTTGCCACTCATTCCCAGTTAGACTCACTTCAGCTTCCAATACAGTTAGCTCTTGGGATTCCACAGTCACTTCAGAGATAGAGATGAGTTCTGCCCCTTGGTGGCCTGACAGCATTAGGGTACACTGTGCCTGTGTCCACTAAAGCTTTATATTTCTGCGGTTCCAGTGTGCCAGGCCATTGGATCCACACAGTCCAATAAATCCAGTTATCCCTCTCCTCTACCTGGCCAGAGGCAGGGCCCCACTAGTCCTGGTTGGAGCATCTATCAATTAATTCTTCCAAATGTGAAGCAGAGGTCTCTTCATCAGGGTCAAGAATAACATCAGCTCTTCTTCTGCCTGTGGGGAACAGCCCAACAGAATCTAGAGCAGCGTTTTTCTTAGGAGTCCCTCTTCTTGCTGCTGTATTTCCTTTCAGTTCACATACCTGAGCAGCTAGGGTTGAAGTAGGTACACCATCCTATTTCCTTATATCTTCCCTGTGGTCACGTAAATAAAACCACAAGGTGCCACGTGGTGCGTGTCTTGGGTACTCTCTCTCGCGAGCAGGAAAATACTGATTCTTAGTGGCTGAAATATCACTCCATCTAGATGAGGAGGGATATGCTCGTTCTACAAGGTGTTCAAGTCTTTCGGACAGTTTCTTCACAGCTGAGACACAGGTCCATAGCAGAGCAGAGAGATTGTCTTCATATTTTTGAAGCTGGCAGGACAGATTATACACTGTTGGTCCCATACCCTCATCCCAGTTAATTACTGCCAGCGTACTGGCATGTGCTAATAGTGCACTCCGCACAAAGTTACGCCACATGGATGTTGTGCACTGGACTTCATCGGGATCTTGAGGTCTCTGTGTTTTAACTAAATTATTAGTTCAATTTAAATCACTATAATTATTCAAAGATTGAGGCTATGCCAATAAATCTTTGCAATATCTACTCCTTTTTAACAATGGCTACAGATGCAAAACTCATGTCTGAATCTGTATCTTATGTAGCCAGCCCTAAAATGCTTCCATGTCATTCCTCTCCAATACTAATATTTTAGTAAGGTGATTTATCCCTTTGTAACATTACATATTAAATATTATCACATTGTTGTTTAGATTATAAAGCAATACACTTATTTCTCAACCTCTCTCTAAAATGTTTAAAAAAGAATCACATTGACAAAGCTAGGCCTGAACTTAAAGCACAATCACAAAACTAAAAAACACCACAAATGAAATGATTCTTCTAGTCCTTCTTTAAGTCATCCCTTACTTGAATTCTCTTCAGAGCATATGCCATGTCAAATGTCCTGGAGGACAATGTGCTTATTATCTATCAGGCTTTCAAGCTTTTTTATCAGTTCTTTCAAGCTCTAAGGATAGGAAGGGCTGTCAGCTGAGAAGATCCCAAATTGTCCAGGTACACAGAGCAGGAATGAATTTCCCTACATTACCTAGTGGGATATTAATATATTTTTATATTTGTTTTCCATAGCATTAACATTTTATGTACCTCATAAAAATAGTTTGAAATGGGTCAGACTCTTCATCTGAATCTATTAATTCATATACCACTTTGGACACCAAGCATTGTCACTCAGCCATAATACAGATTAATTTGTTCAGAGACAGCTCAGAGTAATTTCACCCATCTATAAAGCAGAGATGAATGGGAAGAGACAGTAGTTTAGGACAAAAAAGCCAAATATCTAGAGCTCAGCAAATATCAAGCTCAGCAAAACATTGCAAATTTAAGCACCTGCACAGTCAAGGCCTAAGTAGCAAATATAAATGTTTAGCTAAAGAATTTGAAAATCTCAGATTTTAGGACATAAGATGAGCTTCTTAGGAGGGAGATATGAATCATATCTATGTAACAGCACTTTCAAACACTGCAATCATTGTTCCTAGTAGAAAAATGCTTCTTAATTTGAGGCAGATGTTGAAAATTTTGAGTTATATGAAAATGTCACAAGCCAAGTGTCTCAGTGAAAATAATAGGTTACTTGTTGGACTCTCTCTCTTTAGAAATAAAGAAATATAGAATTGATAAAATTACACTGAAAATTTATATTTATTTTCTGTATTCAGTAATGTTTGTTGCTTTAAGCTAGGCTGAAATAGAAGTCAAGAGTATAAGATTAAATGTAGTTTTGGCATATCTGGAAATCCTCTCTTGAAAACATTAATTTTATAACCAACTGAAAAACTGAAATGGACACCCACAAAAAGCAGTTTCTCTCTAATGCCTTATTCTTTTACCACATTAAATCCATACTGAGTGCTCCCCTTTGCAAGATAAAATAAAATAAAATAAAATAAAATAAAATAAAATAAAATAAAATAAAAATATTAATTTAAAAATCTATACATCTCTCCCACATGGTCTTTGCAGATCTGGCCACTTCTGTTTGAATGTAGTAAAGTGCTGCAGCCCTGGAGCAGTCCCTTTGGAAGAGATTGCTCAGGTTTTCACTTTCTCTCTCTCTTACCAGTAACACCTTTAGCCCCCTTTCCCCCCCCCTCTTTTCCCCCAGGAAATAACCTCCTAGTTTTTAGAGTTCTTTAGATGAACTTAACAGAAAAGCAAAGAACTCTTTCTAGGGTCCTATTGAGATAATGTGTAATGCAACCAGTGCATAGTGTGATGTCATTGTCTTCATAGCATGACATCCTTACGTGACAGAATCTCTTAAACTATAGTCTAATGCAAATGCCATGGCTTATCCAACAAGGAGGTATTTAAACCTGTTTTACAACACTGAGATGTTAATGTACAGCAGCTCTGAAAGACAATGTCTCCCCTGCACCTGCATCAACAGAACAGCAATCCCTCATTCCTGCTTCTCCCTTTCAAATGTTTGGGTATCCCTAAATTTCATATATAAATGACTAGCATGAGAGATCACACTCTTCTCCCTACCTGCATGATCTATTGATACTGATTTGCTTAAACTCTGTACTATGTATTATGTCTCCAAACTATATGCAAAAGACTGTACTATGTGTCAATTTCGGTATCTGTAGGTACAGTTTCTTAGAAGTGCTTTATTTATGTGCAGTTGCATACAAAGAGTGACTGTGAATTGATCTGGACATAGCAGGCACTGCTGGAGCTGGGGTATCTCCAGGACCATCTAAAATCCCCAGCTGGAGAGCTGCTGCACCAATTAGTCACTTTGCTGTGAAGATGCTAAGAGATGGCTAAGAGCTCAGTAAACAACCTTGTCCCCAGTCAGTCCATCACCTCAAACTAGTCTGTTGTCTACCTATGCAAAGACAAGCTGGGGACCTCCAGGGGAGGGGATTGTCGTGGTTTAACCCGGCTGGCAGCTAAACACCACGCAGCCGTTCGCTCACCCTCCCCCCTCCCTCTCTGGGACGGGGGAGAGAAATGGAAAGTGAAGCCCGTGAGTTGAGATAAAGACAGTTTAATAAGACAGGAAAATAATAATAATAATAATAATAATGATGATACAATGGTGATAATACGAAAGTAATAATAGTATGTACAAACAAGTGATGCACAATGCAATTGCTCACCACCCGCTGACCGATGCCCAGCCTAACCCCGAGCAGTCCGGCCCCCTCCCCCCGGCTAGCCACCCCTAGCATGACGTCAGATGGTATGGAATACCCCTTTGGCTAGTTTGGGTCACCTGTCCTGGGTCTGTCCCCTCCCAGCTCTTACTGCACCCCCCAGCCTGCCCGTTGGCAGGACAGAGCAAAGGCTGAGATGTCCTTGGCTTAGTATAAGCACTGCTCTGCAACAATTAAAGCATCGGGGTGTTATCAGCACTCTTCTCATTCTAAGCCAAAACACAGCATTCCACCAGCTACTAGGAAGAAAATTAATTCTGTGCTAACTGAAACCAGGACAGGGATTCATGACAAAGTACATGTGGTGTGCTCAGAGGCACACCCCCGAAGCCCTGCTATAATTATAGGGCAAGGCAAGAGCTTTTCCTTCATTTTTTTCTATGGAGCTGTTCTCCCTAAGTTAGTATTTAGCATACAAAGGACAAAGAAATCAGTACTAACTTTTGCAATCTATTTGCCTCCCATTCAGGCTCCATTTCTAAGCAAAGCATTCTGCTTTGGCAATATATGGGAAAATCTTCTCAGTATTCTTCTCCTCTAACAAATTAACCAGGCTCATGAGTGCCAGACAGGCAGTGGGAAACCTTTGTTTGGGTATTGAGATTGCTCTCTTGTACAAATGCTAGCCAAATATTTCCTTTGCCACTTCTGTGTCTAGACCAAAAGATTCTTATGTTACAAGAGGAAGTATTTGTGGTAAATTCAAGTCAATCTTTCAAGTCCTTTAAAGTCTTGCTAGCAAAATTGCCAACTTCAGCTAGTGAAATATCACCTTATGCCTGACATCTGATGCTCAAATAATAAGTGCCCTGATTCCCTGATGGCATTATCTCCAGGGAAATTAAGCCTAGGCACAGACCAGTGTGTTACTTAGAGGAAGAAACACAAGACTTCCCAAGATGACCAAGTCCATCTCTTTCCACAAACCTACCATGTAGTAGCCAGAAATGTCCATACCTGTGAAAGCTTCTTATTGATCCTGTATTTCTATTGGTATAATTTGCAACAAATGATAACATCACAGTGTTTCTGATATACTCTGGTGGTCTCCACAGAAGTACAGGTTAGAGTATAAAGATCTTCAAAAAATGTGTGTGACTGAGTATCTCTGTGCACTTTGATTCTAAAAAGCCCTGAGTGGAGTGGAGGATGCCACAGAATGAAAGCTGTGTGTGAACTATTACATGTTTTACTTCTGACTCTGAAACCATTTATCTATTATCTACTTTTCCTACTAGTAGGAGGTCATATGGCTACTTTTTAATAAAATAAATAAATAAATAGAATAAGAACGTTTTTTTTTTTTTTCTTCTCAATTCATCAAAATTGAAGACTTCTTCAGGAACAAGATGGCAACAGTACAGGTCCTCCTGTTCTCAAAAGACAGAGAGGGGCTTCGTTAAAGAAGGCCTGAATCTGAAGTGCCTTCTCAAAGCTTTATATGAAAAAAGGATACTCCCTTCTGTTCTCTGAGGACTAACAGTAATACAACAAAAATCTCTCTGAGTGCAGGAGCTATTCTAAAGGGATTAAATAAGCATCTTCTGCAGCATACATGATGTAAACAGCAGCTCCAAAGGAACCAACCTCCACTTCAGTGCTCTCTCAGCTGTTTATTTCCTTTGCCTACTGATCTGAATTATCTCACTTGAAGTGAGAAGACAGCTGTATTCCTGTTTTTCTCATGAGCCTCTGTAGTTAGTGGATGCAGGAACAGAATGGCAAATAGAAAGAGATGTGTTTGTTCTAATTTTCTGCAAAGTGTTTGCACAGATTTCCTGACTGCAGTCTCTCACTCTAATTGATAGTTCTTCTCCAGCTTAATGACGATAGCTACCTCTCTTGTTTTACACACAGAAAATGTAGGCAGAGGGAAGCAAGCCATTGCAGTACTATCCACATAACAAGTACCTGTGATACAGCAAGGTTCCAGGGCCCCCTGCTATAAACTCTCCATCCTTCCTTACAGTCGAGAATAATACTCCAGTCCCCAAAGTCAAAGCTGCTAAAATAGTCCATAAGGATTCTGCTAGAGCCTGAGCAGAAAACAAAACACTGCTGGTGCCAGACTCCTGGCCATGAAGCCGAGACAGACACCAACCAGATTCATCAAATTGTGAACTCAGAATTTTAAATCTGAAAGATCTTTAGTTAAAGACAGACAGGTGAGTTGTTTGTCTTAAGGCAGGTGAAGTCTGGTTTTGCTCCTTAGAATCCTCTATTCTTGTATGCATGTAATATCAGTACTATGAGAGAGTTAATGAAAAATTAAGGAAAAAGAGCTGGATACACATTTGTCTGATCACCAAAATACAATTTTTTTTCCTGAAAATTGCAGACAGATGGTGGAATTTAGTTCACTGCCATGTTTTAGCAAAGCCTATTTCAAGCACCATACATATTTAATTTCTATTCATGTTGCATAAGGAGGAAAAATGTATTGATCTTTCAAATGGAAAAGAAAGTTTTTTATTCACCCTCAGTATATAGACACTACTTTTGCCTACTATTTTTAGCTGAAAAATCACTGACAAATACTGAAAGGCACACTCATATGTGGCTCCCAGAAAAGCAGGCTGTTTTTCTGTTACAGTGCTAAGCTCCATGTCTTTAAGGCTCATATTTCAGCAAAAGGATTTTGGTGCTGGAAGTGGAATTGCAAGGTGAGGAGGGCCACTGTGAAGCTGCTGAAAGCCAGAGATACATTAACTTTGTGTTTGTACATTTAGGCTACTTCCTAGCTGTAAGACTTGTGTTAAAGTCTTTGAGTTTAGACACAGGGCAGCTAGAAAACTTGCATGAAAAATAGCAAGCCAGGTGGATAAAACCTTGTCACAGCAAGTGCAGAACAAATTGTTTAATGCCAACTACTCTTTAAATAGCAGTATTTCTACAGAAAGAAAGACATGCAGTGAGAGATGTGTGAAACATTTCCCTCGCAGTGGCAGTGATTTGGAGATGAACCCTTGCTGTGGGGACCCTGTTGCTGGAAGGCAGGAGGAAGTATTTAATATTTCCTGGCCCTGTCTACTGATCCCACAGTGAACATTCCTTCACTTTGTTTTATAGAGAATAAAGGAATCCTTCTCACAGGAGGCATAGGAGTGTCAGCGTGTTACATTTCTTACAGTTTGGAGCTGCCTCTCTGCCTGCCAGGAGCCTGCAGAACTGAGAAACCTGCATTTTCCTCTGCTGCCTGCAACCTTCTGTGTTGGGTCTGTCTGAGCTGGAGTCACCTTTTCCCTGCAGCAGCCCACACAGTGCTGTGCTCTGCACTCATAGCTGGAACAGCACTGGTATTGCTCCAGTGTTGTGTCCATTGCTGCACAATGCTGGCACAGCATCAGGACTCCTTCCAAGCCCCCAAGAGCCAGCAGGCTGGGGGTGGGCAAGTGATGGGGAGGGGACATCGCCAGGGCAGCTGACCTAAACCAACCAAAGGGATATTCCATAACACCTGATGTCACACAGCAATAAAAAGGGGGGCTCTCGTGGGGGAGGGGGCTGTTCCTCCTGAACTACCACTACGCGTTTTGAGGCCCTGCTTCCCAGGACGTGGCCGAATATCACTTGTTGATGGGAAGTAGAGAATATTTTTTCCCTTCTCTCTGTGCTTCCGCGTGGACTTATTTTTTCTGTTGTTTCTTTTTCTCCCCATTCCCTTTCCCTTTAATTAAACCTTTATCATCTCACACCTTGAGTTCTCTGTGTTGTATTTTCTCCCCCTTCCTCTTTGAGGAGAGGGGGATTGAGAGAGAGGTTGTGGCGGAGCTCGGCTGCCCACCTGAGTAGAACCACCACACCTTCCCCCAAGGTTTCTCGCTGACAGCTGTTCAGCTCAGGCAACTGGGCATGAAAGAAACATGTATGCATTTTGTTTCTTTTCCCTGGAACTGACTGGCCCCAACAAACAGAGGAACCGAGACCAGGCTTCTAATCTGGGTCTCATTGTGACCCATCTCACTTGGCTTCCTCTATTCCACCCAGCACAACCCGTAGCACTGCAGCTATAGCCCTGGCTGTGGGGGATTTGGACAAAGTTATGGTCATGACAGCACAGAAGTTCAGAGCATTCAGACCACATGTGCCCTAAAGGACCACAAATCTGTTGCAGTCACTGAAAACTGCCCCCAAGGCTGTCCTCACTGGACAGCCCTTCTGCTGTCTGGAGAATGTCTTTCAACTTGTCATGGATTGGCATCCTTGGCTTCTTTCTTTTCAGATTGGGGCTGAGAGGAGCCATGTGAGATCTACAGGCTGGTCCTCCTGCAGAAATAGAGGACTGCACTCTTGCTGGTGAGAATGTAAGTACAGGGAGTGGCTTTGATGGGAAAAAAAAAGTCAGGGAGCTCATGAAGGATTTGAGTCTCCTTTTCACATAGACATGATTTAAAATCCCTGATGTCTTGGAAGAGACCTAAGGAATGGGGCTCAGGCAAAAATGATTCCCTTTTGTTTTATTCCAGAAGGCTATTTCTCTCTATCTCCTTTTTCGGAATGTGTAAATGCAGCCACAAGTATGTCCATCTTTCTGACCCAAGCTCTAAAACAGCTTTCGGTGTTTTTCAAAAATGGCACACATTTCCTCCCTTCTAGACAAAGATCTTGTCCATATAATTTTTTCATGGTATGGACAGCATCAGACCTAGGAGCACATCTTGTCTTGCATGTCACTTGCTGAAAGAGCTTGTGGGGATGATGGCATCTGATGAAATAGAGACTGGTTGGGCCTCTGAGGCAGAGAACTCTGCTGCAATACATATTTCTTTCTACATTTTTTATTTTTTGCCAAAGTTAATGACCTATTTTCATAGTTGATGTGAAATACATGATGAATATATCTTTTGCATATAAAATTAACAACCTAGATGAGGGTTTTGATTCTTTTGTTCACCATAACGGAGGAATCAAAATGGGTTTTCATCTTGACTTCAAGTTTTCTGTGTGTCTGTTCTATGAAGTCAGTCATATCTGATGCTGGTCAAATTTGTGCACAGGATCTTGAAAAGAAGTAGGGTATAAAGTCAGGTTGATTTCCGAGGTGACAGGTCTCCTTTGGGTGGCAATAGATTTCAGGGTAGATGAGATCAAAAGTTCTACAACAGCCAGAAATAAGCCATCTGAAAGTCAAATTTACCAATTTCTGAGCTACTCCAGTGGGATAATCCTGACTTTGTGTCTGTGGCCAGACTTGAAGGATGCTGGTTTTAGCTTTTGTTCTAGTCTACACTAAACAAACTGCTGTGTGAACTCACTTCCTTTCCCTGTCCCTCTTTTTAACATCTCATCCCTAAGAACATCATACCTTTGTGTGAATTAATCTCTGGGATATGTGCAATGATGTCTTACCTTCAAGGCACGTGTGGTAACCTGCCTCCTGTTGGGACACATATTCACTGCTGAGCTGGAAAGGATCTTAAGGATCTTTATTTCCTTTACTTTGTCAAACAGCAAATGCATAAAAATGGATCAATGAAGACTGGAAGAATAGAGGGATTTTATATTATTCTTTCTAACGTAAATAAAAGTAAAATGGAAAAAAAAAAACATTGTTACATGGAAAGGTCTTTTGTAGGTTACCATCAAATTGCATTTTTAGAAGTTTTTTTTGGTGTTTTTTTTTTTTTTTTTTTTCCTCCCAAAGGAATTCTGTTCACGTTTGAGCTTAGCAACTTTTACCTTTCTTATTCTCTTTTTCCTTCTCTCCTGCTCTGTGGTTCAACTTCTCTGTGGTTCTTCTTCTTTATGCCTGTATACCAATGCACGGAGCATGGGAAATAAACAGGATGAGCTCGAGATCTGTGTTCAGTCACGGGGCAATGATCTCGTTGTGATCACTGAGACGTGGTGGGACAGCTCGCATGACTGGAATGCTGTCATTGAGGGCTATGTCCTTTTTAGGAAAGACAGGCTGGGGAAGCGAGGGGGTGGGGTTGCCCTTTATGTGAGGGAGCAATTAGAGTGTACCCAGCTCCAGCTGGGGGAGGGTGAAGGACAAGTGGAGAGCTTATGGGTGAGAATTAAGGGGTGGGCTGGTATGGGAGATACGGTGGTGGGGGTCTACTACAGGTCTCCAGATCAGGAGGAGGAAGTCGATGAGGCCTTCTACAAGCAGCTGCTAGTAGCCTCACAATCACGAGCGCTGGTCCTCATGGGGGACTCCAATTACCCAGACATCTGCTGGGTAACCAACTCGGCCAGGCACAAGCAGTTCAAACGGTTCCTACAATGCGTTGAGGACAATTTTCTGACGCAGGTGGTAGAGGAGACGATGAGGAAGGGGGTGCTCCTGGACCTCGTTCTTACCAACAGGGATGGCCTTGTTAGGGATGTGAAGGTCAGGGGCAGCTTGGGATGCAGCGACCATGAGATGGTGGAGTTCAAGATGGAACTTGGTGGAAGAAGTAAGGCTAAAAGCAGGATTGCTACCTTGGGCTTTCAGAGAGCTAACTTTGACCTCTTCTGGGTTCTGCTCGGGAGTATCTATGGGATAGGTTGCTAGAAGGCAAGGGTGCTTGTGAGACCTGGGCTACATTTAAGCAGCACTTCTTCCATGCTCAGTATTGGTGCATCCCTAAGAGTAGGAAATCGGGGAAGGAGGGCAGGAAACCTGCATGGATGAGCAAGGAGCTCATTGATAAGATCAAAAGGGAGAGGAAGGTCTATGAAATGTGGGAAAAGGGCCTGTCCTCTTGGGAGGAGTATAGAAGGATTGTCAGGGCCTGCAGGGACGTGACGAGGAAGGCTAAAGCCCACCTAGAGATGAGGCTTGCAAAAGAGATAAAGGATAATAAGAAAGGTTTTTTTTAAGTATGTAAACAGCAAGAGGAAGACTAGGGATAATGTAGGTCCCTTGCTGAACGAGGGGGGTGTCCTGGTCACGGGAGATGCTGAGAAGGCAGAGATACTGAATGCTTTCTTTGCTTCAGTCTTTGCTTCAAGGACACTCCCCCAGGACTCCTCGACCCTGGCAATAGGACAAAGGGTCTGGGAAATGGAGGGCTCCCCCCGGTGGACGTGAGAGTGGTTTGGGAGCATCTGAGTGCGCTCAACACACACAAATCCATGGGTCCCGATGGGATGCATCCGCGTGTGCTAAGGGAGCTGGCAGATGTGATCGCCGAACTGCTCTCTATCATCTTTGAAAGGCCCTGGAGAAGGGGTGAGGTGCCTGAAGACTGGAGGATAGCCAATGTCACTCCGGTCTTTGAGAAGGGCAGGAAGGAGGATCCGGGAAACTACAGGCCAGTCAGTCTACACTTGTCCCTGGAAAGGTGTTGGAACAGCTTGTTCTGGATGCCATCTCCAAGCAATTGGAAGAGAAGGTTATGAGGAGTAGTCAGCATGGATTCACCAAGGGGAAGTTGTGCTCGACCAACCTCGTTGCCTTCTGTGATGGCATCACCAGCTGGGTAGATGAGAGGAGAGCAGTGGATGTCATCTTCCTTGACTTTAGCAAGGCTTTTGATACTGTCTCCCAGGACATCCTACTAGCAAAGCTGAGAAAGTGTGGGATAGAGGAGTGGACGGCAAGGTGGGTTGAGAACTGGCTGACTGGCCGAGCTCAGAGGGTGGTGATCGGCAGAGCAGAGTCTGGCTGGAGGCCTGTGACTAGCGGTGTTCCCCAGGGGTCGGTGCTGGGTCCGGTCTTGTTCAACATCTTCATTGACGACCTTGATGAGGGAATAGTGTCCACCCTCCGCAAGTACGCTGATGACACAAAGCTGGGAGGAGTGGCTGACACGCCAGAAGGCTGTGCTGCCTTTCAGCAAGACCTGGACCAACTGGAGAGCTGGGCAGGAAGAAACCAAATGAGGTTTAATAAGGGCAAGTGTAGAGTCCTGCACCTGGGAAGGGACAACCCAAAGTATCAGTACAGGCTGGAGGACGACCTGCTGGAGGGGAGCTCTGAGGAGAAGGACCTGGGGGCCCTGGTGAACGACAGGTTGACCATGAGCCAGCAGTGTGCCCTTGTGGCCAAGAGGGTCAGTGGAATCCTGGCGTGCATTAAAAGGAGCATGGCCAGCAGGTCAAGGGAGGTGATCCTCCCCCTCTACTCGGCCCTGGTCAGGCCTCACCTGGAGTACTGTGTCCAGTTCTGGGCTCCCCAGTCCCAAAAAGACAGAGATCTCTTGGAAAGAGTCCAGTGGAGGGCCACAAAGATGATACGGGGCCTGGAGCATCTTCCCTATGAGGAAAGGCTGAGACCTGGGTCTGTTCAGCCTGGAGAAAAGACTGAGAGGGGATCTCATCAATGTGCATAAATACCTGAGGTATGGGAGACAGAGGGATTTGGCCAA
The DNA here is from genome assembly GCF_009819795.1 of Aythya fuligula. Lineage (NCBI taxonomy): Eukaryota > Metazoa > Chordata > Aves > Anseriformes > Anatidae > Aythya > Aythya fuligula. The sequence goes on from NC_045594.1 coordinate 9,587,081, forward strand.
CCTCTTTTCAGTGGTTTGCGGGGACAGGACAAGGAGTAATGGTCACAAGATAGAGCACAGACGTTCCGCACCAACATGTGAAAGAACTTCTTCACGGTGAGGATGACAGAGCAATGGAACAGGCTGCCCAGGAAGGTTGTGGAGTCTCCTTCCCTGGATATATTCAAGGCCCGTCTGGACGCCTACCTGGGCAGCCTGCTCTAAGGAGCCTGCTTTGGCAGGGGGGTTGGACCCGATGATCTTTCGAGGTCCTTTCCAACCCCTTCAATTCTGTGATTCTGTGTGATTCTGTGATATGTAAGTGCTTAGAAAAATATTGTGTAAATGCGCAGTCAAATAGAATAGAGGAGTCTAGGACATCTTCCTCAGTAGGTTGAGACCTGGGTCTGTTCAGCCTGGAGAAAAGACTGAGAGGGGATATCCTCGGTGTATATAAATATCTGAGGGGTGGGGGACAGAAGGATGTAGCCAACCTTTTCCCAGTGGTTTGTGGGGATAGGACTAGGGGCAATGGCTGCAAGTTAGAGCACAGGAAGTTCTGCACCAACATGCGAAAGAACTTCTTCACAGTGAGGGTGACGGGGCATTGGAACAGGCTGTCTAGGGAGGTTGTGGAGTCTCCTTCTCTGGAGATATTCAAGGCCTGTCTGGATGCCTACCTGGGCAGCCTGCTCTGAGGAACCTGCTTTGGCAGGGGGGTTGGACCCGATGATCTTTTGAGGTCCCTTCCAACCCCTACAGTTCTGTGATTCTATCCTCACGAGGCGATCAATGTGCCTGTTCCCGGCCTGGTCTCCATTCTGCTAGCGGGTCCCCATTCATTCCTTTTTCCTGCTTCTTTACTGATGACATAACTTCATCATGTTGCCTTTTTTTATCTTGAGGACAGGCTCCCCTCTTATACCCTTCTCTCCACAGCAGTTCTTTTCAAAACAACTTTTCATTGGTCAAACAACTTTGCAAATAACAACAGCAAACACCCAGAAACTTCCATGCCTTAACCGCTAAGAACAAGAAACCCAAGACTGCATGGAGTCTCCTGAATCACCCTTCTTTGTTCCCTCTAAACTCTTTTACATTCCTGATGGCCTCATCATTAAGAGTCTAATGTTATCATTAACCACGGGGCTTTCCGACCCCCATGGCCACACTCCCACATCTCCCCCTTCTTTATTAATATCAACCAACTTCTCAACATGAATTGCCACTCCATATATAACAAGTGTGTTATTAGCACTCTTCTCATCTTAATCCAAATCATACCAGCTACTAGGACGAAAATCGAACTCTGTCCGAACTGAAACCAGGACATATGCTCTGGTAAAGGAGGATAAAAACCAACCCTACTGGAAGAGATGTACAGAACCAGATGGACTCTTCCATCACAGTCCTACCTCTGTGACCTTACATTTTCTGTCAATTCATTTATGGTTTCTGGGTTTACTCCTGTTTTCTTTTTCTGCATGAGATCTCTTAGAACTCTTTCTTTCAAACTTTAGAGAAACAGCTGGGGCTGCTCAGGTTTAAGATCTGGTAAGGAAAGGTACATTCAGTCAGGGGCAGTTGAAGCACCAGGATATCCAGAATATGTGCAAAACTATTTCAAATCTTCTGAAATAATTAGATTTATTTTATTATTTTTCTGTGATCTCACGCAACACTGAGGTACTGCTGTGACAGGGAACATGCAGAAATGCTCCTGGATTATATTATATTCTAACCAGAGAAGGCAGGCAGTAAGTTAGAGGCAGCAGAAATACAATCAGAGTGATGAAGCAGCCCAGTATAGTTGGCACTGCATAACAGTGATGTGGGAGTGTGGCCATGGGGGTCGACAAGCCCCTTGGTTGGTGGTAACATCAGACTCTTAATGATGAGGCCATCAGAAATGTAAAGAGTTTAGAAGGAACAAAGAAGGGTGATTCAGGAGACGCCTTGCTGTCTCGGGTTGCTTGTTCTCCACCAGTTAAGGCATGGAAGTTGCTGGGGGTTTCCTGGTTGCTGGGCAAAGTTGTTGACCAAAGACTAGTTAGTGGAAAAGTATTGCTGTGGGGCAAATGGTATAAGAAGGGAGCCTGTCCTCAAGATGAGGAGGCAACAAGGATAATGAAGTTATGCCCTCAATATGAGAGATGAAGTTAGACCCTCAGTAAGAGAGAAATGAAGTTATGCCATCAATAAAGAAGCAGCAGTTACTGAGCCTAAAAGAACCCTGGTGTCTGTGTGGTCCTTGCAACACACAGTGACATAGCTGGGTACACAGTTTCAGTTTCATGAAGGGCTCCATAGTCCTTTGTCAACTATCCTTGGTCCTTAGTCAATTATCACTCCATTACATTATTTTACTAGCAAATTTTAGAGCAACTTTCCGATATAAAATCCAGATCCAGGGAAAGAAGTTCTCTGCTCACTCTTTTGGGGAGACAAAGAAGAATGTAGTAACTGGCACCTCTTATACAGGTAACAAGCAACTGCAATGTAGTTTCCCCCAAACTGAACTTTTAGAGCTTGCCACTGGAGAAATCATGATTTCCAGAGGCACTAAACATGATGTCCAAAGCAATTTGATTCAACAAGGAAGCAACTGCATTCTGCTTGCAAATCCATATAAAAGTCTATGAGATGTTCATGGCAGGAATCTTCTTGAGAAAAGACCTATCATGGATGAGAGAGGGATATCTAATTGTGGTAAAATCCTTGATACAAGAAAAGCAGGATTTTCATTTGTAGCTGGAGACAGGGATAATGCTCCAGTTAGAACTGGAGATAAATTTCTTGGAGAAATTCAATGGAAATGCATCATGCATCATAGTTGGATGAAATGGTGGCAGTATCAAAAAAGTTCATCAGCATCAGCTGGGAGTTTGACATCATGGCTAAAGTTGATTTTTAAATTTAATAAATCATCTGTCAGGAAAGTACCTTCAGCAGTGTTTTACTTTTCTCTCTAACAATGAGGAGAAAAAAAAGGTAATCAGCATTCCTTTTTCTCCCAAAAGTTTCTTTTTAAATCTTTACAAAAGTGTATCAGAATGGGATTGGAAGGAGCATAAAGTAGCCCTGCAATACTGACTCAAAAGTCACACTTGTCCATTGCTTCGATGAAAAAAAAAGATAGTAGCCAATGCACTGAATTTTCTTAGCAGTACTGGTTTGCATATTTATGATTACAACAACAATAGGTACTGTAGATGATTTTTGAATTTGTTGACATTAACCCACAAAATGAGTTGTCATTACTTCTAATTTACCCATCTAGTCGATCAAGGGAAACCAGCTGATGTGATCATTTTGTACTTCAGCAAGGCTTTTGACACGGTTTCCCACAGGATCCTACTGGACAAAATGTCCAGCATAGAACTTAACAAAAACATCATACGATGGTTGAGCAATTGGCTGACGGGCAGGGCTCAAAGTGTTGTGGTAAATGGGGCCACATCAGGCTGGTGGACGGTCACTAGTGGGGTCCCTCAAGGCTCCATTTTAGGGCCAGTCCTCTTCACTGTTTTTATAAACGATTTGGAGGTAGGACTAGAAGGTGTTCTGAGCAAATTTGCCGACGACACCAAACTTGGAGGAGTTGTGGACTCGGATGAGGGTGGAAAGGCCTTGCAGAGAGACCTGGACAGACCGGACAGCTGGGCAATTACTGTTATATATGGAGTGGTAATTTGTGTCGAGAAGCTGGTTGACATTAATAAAGAAGGGGAAGATGTGGGAGTGTGGCCATGGGGGTTGGAAAGCTCCGTGGTTAATGGTAACATTAGACTCTTAATGATGAGGCCATCAGGAACGTAAAAGAGTTTAGAGGGAACAAAGAAGGGTGATTCAGGAGACTCCACGCAGTCTTGGGTTTCTTGTTCTCAGCGGTTAAGGCATGGAAGTTTCTGGGTGTTTGCTGTTGTTATTTGCAAAGTTGTTTGACCAATGAAAAGTTGTTTTGAAAAGAACTGCAGTGGGGAGAAGGGTATAAGAGGGGAGCCTGTCCTCGAGATTAAAAAAAAAAGAAGGCAACACAATGAAGTTCTGTCATCAGTAAAGAAGTAGAAAGAAGGAATGAAAAGGAACAGGCTAGCAGGACGGAGACCGGGATGGGAACAGGAACATTAATTGCCTCATGAAGATAGGTTCGGCCACACTCAGCAAACTGCTCAGAGAAGCTCATACTGAAAGTCGCTGGAAATAGGTGCACCAGAGCTGGGAAGAAGCTGGAGCTGAGAGAAGCGGACCTGCACACACAACTGCCCCTCGCTGGTAAGCAGTTGTGCATTATGGGGAATCATATGTCCTTAGAAACTAAGACTGTGCTGGTAACCTTACAGCTTATTCTCCTTATTAACAACCAGACAGTTTATGAGCCTGAAATATGGGACCAAACTGAGGTCAAGGTGTGTGACTCTGCAACTAAAAACGACAAGGTTGCAGTGGGATTGCTCGGCACCTGGCAAACAGTCTCTGAGGCCTTAAAGAGCCGTGTGGGACCACAGTCAGAAACGTGTGGTTTGCCAGATAGTGAGGGATCTGCGGGCTCCTTTATTGATCGGACTGCTACACCATCGGCCCCTCTGCCACTACTGCCATCGAAGGCCTTTGCTGTCACGCCCCCTGGTGACCTGGACGTGCCTTTTGAACCAGGCCCTATTGGCCTTGAAGAGGAGATGGATATGCTTTTCTTCGATCCGGGAAGAACGGGATACATAAGGCCCGAAGGGCCTTTTCTTTGGAAAAGTGGGCGGGCCACTGAGGAGGACTATAAGGATGTTGCAAGGCTGTGCAGGGACAAAATTAGGAAGGCTAAAGCTCATCTGGAGCTCAATCTGTCTACTGCTGTTAAAGATAAAAAAAATGTTTTTATAAGTACATCAACACAAAAAGGAGGACTAAGGAGAATCTCCATCCTTTACTGGATGCAGGGGGAAACTTAGTTACAAGAGATGAGGAAAAGGCGGAGGTGCTCAATGCCTTCTTTGCCTCAGTCTTTAGCGGCAATACCGGTTGTTCTCTGGATACCCAGTACCCTGAGCTGGTGGAAGGGGATGGGGAGCAGGATGTGGCCCTCACTATCCACGAAGAACTGGTTGGTGACCTGGTACGGCACTTGGATGTGCACAAGTCGATGGGGCCGGATGGGATCCACCTAAGGGTACTGAGAGAACTGGCAGAGGAGCTGGCCAAGCCGCTTACCATCATTTATCAGCAGTCCTGGCTATCGGGGGAGGTCCCAGTTGACTGGCGGCTAGCAAACGTGATGCCCATCTACAAGAAGGCTGGAGGGCAGACCCGGGAAACTACAGGCCTGTCAGTTTGACCTCAGTGCCAGGGAAGATCATGGAGCAGATCCTCCTGAGAGTCATCATGCAGCACTTGCAGGGCAAGCAGGCGATCAGGCCCAGTCAGCATGGGTTTATGAAAGGCAGGTCCTGCTTGACGAACCTGATCTCCTTCTATGACAAAGTGACACGCTGGGTGGATGAGGGAAAGGCTGTGGATGTGGTCTACCTTGAGTTCAGCAAGGCTTTTGACACCGTCTCCCACAGCATTCTCCTCAAGAAACTGGCTGCTCTTGGCTTGGACTGGCGCACGCTTCGTTGGGTTAGAAACTGGCTGGATAGCCAGGCCCAAAGAGTCGTGGTGAATGGAGCCAAATCCAGTTGGAGGCCAGTCACTAGTGGCGTCCCCCAGGGCTCGGTGCTGGGACTGGTCTTCTTTAATATCTTCATCGATGATCTGGACGAGGGCATCGAGTGCACCCTCAGTAAGTTCGCAGATGACACCAAGTTAGGTGCGTGTGTCGATCTGCTTGAGGGTAGGAAAGCTCTGCAGGAGGATCTGGATAGGCTGCACCGATGGGCTGAGGTCAACTGCATGAAGTTCAACAAGGCCAAGTGCTGGGTCCTGCACCTGGGGCGCAATAACCCCAAGCAGAGCTACAGGCTGGGAGATGAGTGGTTGGAGAGCTACACCAAGGTGGATTTGGGTTGACACTGGCTTTGAGATACTTTGACACTTGTGGTTCAACAAACCTACATATGTAACATGGAAGCTGACTTCAGAGTTGGTGTTTTTTTTTTTTTCCTTAGTTTATATCTAACACTAAACTGAAACTAGGGGGGTCGTGATATAAATATATTCTTACAGCACGCCATTGTTCCCCAGTACTCTTAATTTCACTTCTTACCTCTTATCTACATTTATTCCACAAGACCAGTCTTATCAACAGCTCTTGCCCTTTCTTTCCATTCCTCTTACCAGCTCTAATTATTTGTTTAAATTAGTTCTCTGTAGTATTTGTGAAATATGCTGCAAAACAAGAGCAATCTGTTGCTCCCTGTGGTGTAGTGACCACACGGACACCAGGGTTCTTTACAGTTCCGTAACTTCTACTTTACTGAGGGCATAACTTCAACTCTTTTATTGACAACAGGTTTCCTTCTTATACCATTTGCCCCACAGCAATACTTTTCCACTAACTAGTCTTTGGTCAACAACTTTGCCCAGCAACCAGGAAACCCCCAGCAACTTCCATGCCTTAACTGGTGGAGAACAAGCAACCCGAGACAGCAAGGCGTCTCCTGAATCACCCTTCTTTGTTCCTTCTAAACTCTTTACATTCCTGATGGCCTCATCATTAAGAGTCTGATGTTACCACCAACCAAGGGGCTTGTCGACCCCCATGGCAATACTCCCACAGCTTCCTTGCTCTGGCACACAAGGTGAGTTTAAGCTAAGCAAAGAAAGGTGTTTATCTGCTATAGCTGATGCCCAAATTATCTCATTTGGTTCCTCTCTTCCATTTCTATAAGCAGGTTAAATTGGTAGTAGCATTTTTATAGGAATAAACATAATGCTATTTGGGGGAATAATTTATGACCTTTGAGAATACTTTCTTCCTTTCTTGTATTTTGAAGGAAAAAATGAGGGATTGTTGAGGGATTTTTGAAACCGTAAGGAGGCCATGACTTGCTGCAGCTGAGCAAACCAAGCTACCAGAGCAACTGTGAGAAGTTCCCATGACAGTGTTCCCACATCGCCCGATTGAGGAATTTAGAAAAATATTGTTGCCAGCAGCTGGCTTCAAGGACGGGATCTACGTGACTGCTAATCACAAGGGGGTTGTTTTCTTGCAGGTGGGGTTGTTTTCTTGTAGTTGTTTGTCTGAGTGCTTTTGACCAATAATCTTGTGTGAGACACTATCCGCCCCTGTTAAGTTTGCTATAAAAGTCAGGCTATTCGGGTAATAAAGGAGAGCATGATCTGACCATACTAGTGTCTGTCGTGTTTTTGGCTGTGCTTCCTGCAACATATGGCACACGAACAGGATGAGACCCGCAGACGCTGAGAGACCTGAGAGACGCTGAGACACGCTGAGAGACCTGAGAGACACGGAGACGCTGAGAGACCTGAGAGAGCTGAGAGTCACTGAGACCTGACAGACGCTGAAAGACCTGAGAGACGCTGAGAGACTCCAAGCAGAGACCCGGACAGAGGTATCGCAGTGAGACACGGAGATAGAGAGATCCCATTGAGACGCGGAGACAGAGATCGCGGTGAGACTTGGAGACAGGATTGCGGTGAGACGTAGAGACAGAGAATCGCGGTGGAACGCAGAGCAGAACCGCGGTGAGACGCAGAAGAGTGAAGTATTGTGGTGAGACGCGGGACATCCGGAGTTGAGTTGCTACGGGAGATAGGAGGCGTCAGTGGAAACGGCAGATAACCGCCACCGTGTGGCGAGTTGGCACATAGCAGAGGGGTGGAGATCACGACCCTGCGGCTCATCTGACATAACCACGGAGGAGGAAGCGGCTATCCAGCTTCTCTCTAGTATTCTCTCTAAGACAGGTGTATCTTCCAATGTAAAAAAAAAAAAAAGATCAAATCCTTGGTGCACTAGGCTCAGAAGGAGGGTTTTCTGAAGGGAATCCCTCTAATGTTTAGTCCAGCTGAGTGGCGGCACGTAGCAGATCGCTTATGGGATAAAGCCATCTCAAGTGGACAGTTAGATAACGATGTAAGTGGGACGTTGCACACAGTGATTAATGTGCTGTGTGGTATGAAAACTGAACAGCAGCTTACTATGACAGCGGCGCAAGCTTTGTCAGTACCATCTGGGACTGACAGAACACCGAGTACAAAACCTGAGACCTCAGGAATGCGGCTGACACAATCTTTTTCGTCGGTTCCTGCACCCACCCCAGTTCGGGGTATGACCTCTCCAATAAAGCAATCAGCGGCAGAAATAACTAAGGGACTATCAGAGCAGAGTGCTGATGGGGAGTGGGGGTTGCCCTCCCCACCCCCCACACTGGAAAATCTTGATGAAGCTGTGCTGCCTGCATCTGTGCCGCTGCCAGGCAGCAATAAATCCACTCGGGATGCTTCGCCAATGAGAGGTGCAGCAGCAGCTTGCGAAAATCAACCTTCACTGGAGGAGCAGTTGCAAGAACTGCTAGAGAAATTGGAGAACTTAAAAATTACGGATTCGGAGGAGCTTCCTCTCTTGTCTGCCCCACCGGAGCCAACTCCCTCATTGTCCGTCGCTACACCACCGTTGGCACCAAGGAAGGACAGGTACTCCGACGTCATACGTCATGCCATCATAGAAGGGCATAGGCATGCTACATCCTTGGCCTGCCCTATTCTTATCGACCCTGTGCAAGGCACTGGGTTGTGGCAGCCGCATGATTGGAAGCTTTTACAACAAGCGTGAAAAAATATTTTGGAATATGGCTTACAATCCCAGGCGACTCGACAGATAATTCAATGGATTTTCCAGGCAGAACTAATGTGTCCACTTGACTGTCAAAACTTGGCACGCTTACTGTTAACGTCTTCCCAATTGTTATTGTTTGAAAGGAAATGGTCGCGGTCAGCACAGTGGGAAGTGGGTCGACTGCGTCAACCAGGGGACCCTCTGTATGGGATTACTGCAGAGATGTTAACGGGGACGGGTCCTTATCTCAATACCCAGATTCAGTTGCAGTTCCCTGCGATTATTCACCAAACAGCTGCACAGCTCGCACTGAGGGCTCTTCTTAGTCTCCCAGTGGAAAAGAAAGCACCTCCATTCGCATTTGTAGTACAGGCCCCTGGGGAACCATATGCTAAATTTATCAACCGGCTGTGGGCAGCAATCCCTGACCATCCTGATATAACAGCGGAGTCTAAAAGCAGTGTGTTTAAAATGCTTGCGTTTGATAAAGCAAACCCAAAAACTCAAAACATCTTAGTTACACTGCCGAGAACCGTTCCGGTAGAGGACATGTTGGTACAGAGAGCTGATCAGTCCAGGCAACCAGATGTGATGGCACAGGACTGTCAGAGATTTCTTTTATGGTACCCTCCATTAACAAACAAGCCCCAGCAAAGCGCTATGAATGGCTAGTGCTTCTGCAGGGGATGAGGAATTCCCCTACATTATGTCAATTATATGTGGCCTGGGCATTACAACCAATTTGGACAGCGTGGTGTGACGTAATTATTTACCATTATATGGATAACATTCGGTTTTGTAGGCCAGAATGCTTCCAAGATTCTGATTTAAAGTTTATTCAGGAAATTTTGGAAGCAGAAGGGTTGAAGATAGCCCCAGAGAAGGTTCGACGGAAGCAGCCATGGCTATACTTGGGATGGAAAATATCAGACCCTACTATTCGTCCACAGAAAGGTGATATAACTATGCTGTTACATAATTTGATAAATGTACAGATGTTCCTGGATAATATTCAGTGGAGTTGCCACATTGTATGGATTACTAATAACGACTTTGCTATATTACTACCTTTATTGCGGTGCAGGAGTGCAGAGCCGCAGATTACACTAACAAATAACCAAAAGCAGGCTCTTTCACAAATAGCTTCTAAGGTTGCAGCTGTCTCTGCCTGCAGATGTATAGCACAAGTTGCACTCTCCTTCCTAATTAGCAATTATGTGTCTCCTCCAATTGAGGTGCTTGGTCAGTGGCAAAAAGAAAAGGGGAAGAGTAAGGGGCGACAAAGACAGAAAAAGTATCAGGAAGATGCCACTGACATTAACAGCATGGATAATAGGAATAGCATAAATGAAATAGATGATAGCAAGGGTGGAATGATAGGGCAGCATTTTTGAGTCCTGGAATGGATTTTCCTACAGATTCAGCCAAAAACGAGTATTCAAACATGGGCAGAACCTATTACAGAGATTGTACGTGAGGGTTGCTCTCGGAGTATTGAGATCAGAAGGAACCAGGAGATATTAGTCTGCCAATGACTCAGGATCTTTTGGAATGGTGTTTACAGCAATCCATACCACTACAAGAAGCTGTGTTAGATTACCCAGGATTGGTACATTCCCGAACTCCAAAGGGGCCTCTCTGGCAAGTTATAAGATCATATAAATGGCAGGTAGTACCACGGCTTTAGTCCCGACCAGTGGTGGGTCTCACTGTATACACTGATGCAGGTGCGGCAAGTAGGAAGGCTGTGTGTGTGTGGTACGAGAACGGAAGTTGGGAGAAATACATAATTCTGGGGGAGACAGGGGATTCATTACAAACACTGGCATTGTCTGTAGTTGTTTGGGCTTGTCAGTGCTGGATGTATGAGCCGATTAATATCGTCTCAGGCTCTCTGTATGTTGTCAACGTGGTAAAATGGATAGAGGATGCCTTGATACGGCACCCTAAGAGGGACAGATTATTTCTGCAGCTGCGAGATGCCATTCAGGGGAGAACTGCACCTTACCGTGTTACCCATATACGTAGTCGTCAGTTCTCGATTGGGTTAGCAGAAGGTAATTCACAAGCAGACAAATTGGTGAGTATAGTCACAAAGAGGCCTGAGAGTGATTTTGCACATGTGCGAGTGTCCCACGAAATGTTCCATGAGAATGAAAAGGGTCTTTGGAGAATGCTTGGATTTACTTGGGCAGAGGCAAAAGGAATAGTAAGAGTGTGCCCTTCCTGTAGTCATTATGGACCAGGGTTAGGTTTGGGTATTAATCCACGGGGTGTTAAGGCACTTGAGGTATGGCAAATGGATGTAACACATGTGCCGGAATTTGGTACTAAAAGATATGTGCGTGTGAGTATTGGTACTTTTTCAAGATTCATATGGGCAACGGCACAGGGGGGAGAAAAAGCACACCTTGTGTGTAGACATCTGATGGTGTGTGTTGCCATTATGAGGGTGCCACAGCAGATCAAGATGAACGATGGTCCAGTGTATGTTAGCGAAAGGGTTAGAAAATTTATGAAAATGTGGGCAGTAAAGCATATCACAGGTATTCCATGTTTTCCCACAGGCAAAGCGATGGTCAAACGATCACACCAGGTTTTAAAGGAACAATTAGTGAGATTAAAAGAGATCAAGAACATCGATGAGCGATTGTCTGAGGCATTGCTTGTCTTGAATCACTTATGTTTGTCTAGTGACCGAGAAGACCCTCCTGCGAGTATTCATTTTCAAACAATAAATATAGCAGCACCGAATGTGTTACTACAAATAAGAATGAATTATTGAGATCCTGCTACAGGAACTTGGAAAGGGCCATACGGGTACAGAAATACAAGTAACACCTGTGGTTACAATGACACTGCTACGCAGGGTTAGGGGCTTATGGCACGGAGACAAGGGGTAACAACTATAGCGTTTGGAACAATTGTACAGCTATGGCCTTACCTCCTGATGTTTTTATGATTTGCAGGGATAGGGACTGGCAAGGTATCCCTGCAAATGCTATTGGAGGTCCATGTTACTTAGATATATTTACTATATTTGCTCCTAGCTTGTCGCAGTTGTGTGAGATCAACAGACATAAATGGGCATTGCTCGCACCAGATTGCAATGATAACGTTGAGTTGCTTGGTGTTGCAGCTAGAGCGGCATTGGCAATTTTCGTGCCAGGAGTGGCATCTGCGGCCGCACTTAACAACTTAGAAAATTTGGTATGCTGGGCCGAGAAGCAAGCCCATGCCACGACAGAGATACTTGAGGAGATGTTACCAGATCAAAATAGTCTGCGACATGTGCTCTTACAGGATCAAGCTGCTATTGACTTCTTGCTTTTGGCTCATGGGTGTGAGGGCTTTGAGGGAATGTGCTGTTTAAACCTTTCTGATCATAGTGAGTCAATTCACAAATACATTACTTTCCTGAAAGAGCACATGAGAAAGATTCAATATGATATCAATCCTTTCAATCAATGGCTCACTGATTTGTTTGAAACGATGCATAGATGGTTACTGGGATTAGTCAAAGAGGGGTTAAGGATTCTGTTTGTTGTGGTGTTAATCATCATTGCGTGTTGTATTGTAATAACTGTGGTTAAAGGGTTACTTGCAAAACTGTTACATCGGGCTTGGTTTGCTCAAAAAGAAAAAGGGGGAATTGTTGAGGGATTTTTGAAACAGCAAAGATCCCACGGCTTGCTGCAGCTGAGCAAACCAAGCTACCAGGACGACTATTAGAAGTTCCCATGACAGTGTTCCCACATCACCCAATTGAGGAATTTAGAGAAATATTGTTGCCAGCAGCTGGCTTCAAGGGCAAGGTCTAGTTGTTTGTCTGAGTGCTTTTGACCAATAATCTTGTGTGAGACACTATCCACCCCTGTTAAGTTTGCTATAAAAGCTAGGCTATTCGGGTAATAAATGGAGCATGATCTGACCATACTGGTGTCTGTTGTGCTTTTGGCCCTTCTTCCTGCAACATCCCTTCTTTATTAATATCAACCATCTTCTTGAAGATAGGTTCGGCCAAACTCAGCAAACTGCTCAGAGAAGCTCGTACAGAAAGTCGCTGGAAATAGGCACACCAGAGCTGGGAAGAAGCTCAAGATGAGAGAAGCGGTCCCGCACACACAACTGCCCCTCGCTGGTAAGCAGTTGCGCATTATGGGGAATCATATGTCCTTAGAAACAAAGACTGTGCTGGTAACCTTACAGCTTATTCTCCTTATTAACAACCAGACAGTTTATGAGCCTGAAATATGGGACCAAACTGAGGTCAAGGTGTGTGACTCTGCAACTAAAAACGACAAGGTTGCAGTGGGATTGCTCGGCACCTGGCAAACAATCTCTGAGGCCTTAAAGAGCCGTGTGGGACCACAGTCAGAAACGTGTGGTTTGCCAGACAGTGAGGGAGCTGTGGGCTCGTCCACCATGGCCACCATAGCCAGCATGGGTTTGTGAAGGGCAGGTCCTGCCTGACTAACCTGATTTCCTTTTATGATAAGATCACCCGTATGGTGGACCAAGGGAAATCAGCTGATGTGATTTTTTTGGACTTCAGCAAGGCTTTTGACACGGTTTCCCATAGGATCCTACTGGACAAAATGTCCACCATACAGCTAAATAAAAACATCATACGATGGGTGAGCAATTGGCTAACGGGCAGGGCCCAAAGGGTTATGGTAAATGGGGCTGCGTCAGGCTGGTGGGCGGTCACCAGTGGGGTCCCTCAAGGCTCCATTTTAGGGCCGGTACTTTTCAATATTTTTATAAACGATCTGGATGTAGGAATAGAAGGTATTTTGAGCAAGTTTGCTGATGACACCAAACTTGGAGGAGTTGTGGACTCGAATGAGGGTGGAAAGGCCTTGCAGAGGGATCTGGATAGGTTGGAGAGCTGGGCGATCACCAACCGCATGAAGTTCAATAAGAGCAAGTGCCGGGTCCTGCACCTGGGACGGGGAAACCCTGGCTGCACGTACAGACTGGGTGATGAGACGCTGGAGAGCAGCCTAGAAGAGAGGGATCTGGGGGTCGTGGTAGACAGCAAATTGAATATGAGCCAGCAGTGTGCCCTGGCAGCCAGGAGGGCCAACCGTGTCCTGGGGTGCATCAAGCACGGCATCGCTAGTAGGTCAAGGGAGGTGATTGTCCCGCTCTACTCTGCGCTGGTGCGGCCTCACCTCGAGTACTGTGTGCAGTTCTGGGCACCACAGTATAAAAAGGACATGAAACTGTTGGAGAGTGTCCAGAGGAGGGCTGCGAAGATGGTGAAAGGCCTGGAGGGGAAGACGTACGAAGAACGGCTGAGGTCACTGGGCCTGTTCAGCCTGGAGAAGAGGAGGCTGAGGGGAGACCTCATCACAGTCTACAACTTCCTCGTAAGGGGGAGTCGAGAGGCAGGAGACCTTTTCTCCATTAACACCAGTGACAGGACCCGCGGGAACGGGGTTAAGCTGAGGCAGGGGAAATTTAGGCTTGACGTCAGGAGGGGGTTCTTCACAGAGAGGGTGGTTGCACACTGGAACAGGCTCCCCAGGGAAGTGGTCACTGCACCGAGCCTGTCTGAATTTAAGAAGAGATTGGACTGTGCACTTAGTCACATGGTCTGAACTTTTGGGTAGACCTGTGCAGTGTCAAGAGTTGGACTTGATGATCCTTAAGGGTCCCTTCCAACTCAGGATATTCTATGATTCTATGATTCTATGACCCATCCTTCTGCTACACCATCGGCCCCTCTGCCACTACTGCCATCGAAGGCCTTTGCTGTCACGCCCCCTGGTGACCTGGATGTGCCTTTTGACCCAGGCCCTATTGGCCTTGAAAAGGAGATGGATATGCTTTTCTTTGATCCGGGAAGAATAGGATACATAAGGCCCAAAGGCTGAGTTGCCTAACAACTTAAAGTGAGACATATTGTTCCCATGACTAGCCCTGGAATTCTCCGGTGTTTGTAATCAAGAAAAGGAATGGAAAATGGAGACTGTTATATGATATGAGAAAAATTAATGAAGTCATGGAAGGTATGGGAGCACTTCAACCAGGATTACCAACTCCAACTATGTTCCCCCAGTCATGGACATTAATAGTAATAGACTTAAAGGACTGTTTGCTAGAATTCGGAAAACTTTGCCATGTTTATGTTTCAATTGATACCTTTTCTGATTGTACATTTGTATAGGCGTACTCGGGTTTCTTATGAATTTGTAAAAGCAATGTTCTGTATATTTAGAAAGTTTGATATTATTGTATGCGTGTTGGTAGAGCGTAGACTCCCCATGCACCCAGCGCTGTTTACTTGCCTTTTATAAATATTACTAAATTCAGATTGAGTTGTATCTTCATTTATAAGAATGGTCACTAAGAATGCCGTGATGGTAGCTGTTTAATGAGTGCTGTGTCAGCTTAAAAAGCAGCAATAAAGTCATAGTAAGCAAGCAGGCTGCCTCCTCTGTCTTCTCTTGCAAGCTCCATTTTTATACTCTCTCCATGACCTAAATCTTCATATCCTCCAGCGTCTCCCTCTCCACCTCCCTCCTTCCAGTGAATGTCCTTTTGTGTTTCTGTGCTCATTGCTTCCCTTTCAAGTATGCTGCTTTTTTTTCTTTCTTCCAGAAAACTAAGCAGTGCCTTCCTTTGTCATTATCTTCATTACAGCTCTGCCACATCATCATTTGCTTCCTTCAGAGATCACTTTTCATCCCTTTTCTAATTGTGCTCTTGTACAATGCTCACCCACAGATGTTCTTCATGTTCTCTCTTCCTTGCCTTTACCTTGCAGAGGCTTTCACAATTTGTCCTTTTTTATTATTTCTCTGCTTGAAATACTTGTACTTTCAGTATATAAACAGAATATTGGGTGAGGCAACTAGAAGGCATTAAAAGGTATTTGAGGTCACAGATAATAGTATTGTGGCAAGCTAAATCAGGGAGATGCTTCAGGGAATTTTGTTCCCTTTGTGTTGATGACAAAACTTCTATTGATTTAATTGGAGTATTATTTACCAATAACATCTGTGGGGAGTTCAGGAACTGCCAGATATGAGCATAGGTGGGAGTAGAATGGAGAAAGACATTTTATTGTCTTTTCAAAGATACTCAAGGCCAATCAAATAATGATACCTCTCACTTTTCCCTTCTTCTGGAACAGGTTACCTGGAAAATGATGGAGAGATGACAGGGTCCCTGTTCTGAGCTTTGAATTGCTGGCTGGGGAGGGATTTTAGAAGGGGATAAATCCCTCCAAGCAAACAGATACCACACAAACCACATCTGTTTCAAGCACTACGGAAGAAACACTGTGCTTCCTCCAAGCTTGATTTATGCAGGGCTGATGTACTACATGATACCTAGGGCTTGGAGAATTTTTTAAGAATTTTTTTGAAGCACAGAAGGGTCCCAAGAAGAACTAGATCTCAGTACTTAAATATCTTCCTGCTTCATCCTTTTCCCAAGGACTTTCCACTTCTTTTCCCCACTTCTTTCAAGCACAGCTCTTATAAAACCATAGTGGTCTGACTACTACTGTTGCTGAACAAGTTTTCCAAACATTTGTTTTTTAGTACATTTTCAATATGACATTTCTTACAGGCAACAAACAACAGTAGTTTACATTACATCATATTACTAGAGGCACTCCAAAGCCACTTTGGGATGAATTGTTTCCATGAGGAACAGATCTTTTTCTCTTGCAAATTGCTTTAACACATTTGAAATGGATAGTGCTGATCTGCACAGGCTGAGAATGTGAAACACAGGGTCCTGCTCTGTGTTACAGAGAAAGTTAATTATTGTAATGAAATGACTTATGATGGCACTAACATTCTGTTCAACTCCTCTTACAGCTCCTGTGGTGGTTTCATGCCAGTTGTTCCTGTAGCTCACAGTAAAAATGCATAGATCGTTTGATACACCACACTTCACTGTGATTTCTGTACTTCCTATTAGCTAGGAACCCTCTATGTTACTGCAGTAATGATGCAGGTCATTAATTCATTAATTACTAATAAAAGGCCAAACATATATATTTTTTAGGTTATCTATGCTTTCCTTTGCTTTCTAGAACTTGCAGGATGATATGTACTGAAGAACCTTGCACAGGATCCTGTCATCCATCCCCTCAAAGTCACTGGAAAATTCTACTTGGTAACAGAAGAGTTGTTCTAAAATTATGTGCATGCTCCATATTACAGAATAGCAAATAACGCTGTCATGAGCTCACACAACTTGTATACAAGTTGCAGGCATCTCCACCAATTAAACTTCCCTTCACACAACGTAAGTTTGACAGATGAGATAGCCACGGAGTCCGGTGGGAAATGGCACCATGGGGGAGATCAAGGCTTGTCTCTGCCAACTGAGGCTGAGGGAAGGTCACCTTGGTCATCCTACTTGTCCTGGAGGACATGAATAACCTCCACTCTCAAAAGTGAATTAAGATACTTTGACCCTAGGGATACTTCTCATGTCCTTATCCATACCTTGTGGGTGGAGTGAGAAATTCCTTCCTAAGTTCAAACTCCAGTAATATGGAGGATGACCAAAGAAGGTTTGAACAGAGCTTCACTAATTCTGTGAGCAAAGGATGCTCAGAAAAATAAAAGGAGGATAATCAGGAAATAACATTGTTTCTAATGACAGTTATTTCTGACACACTTGGTGTTTTCATTATTTTTTATTATTTCAGGCAGAGATTAATAATGAAAGTATTAAAGTAAATTGGGAAAGCACTGGACTCAAGAAAAATATAGACATGAGAATAATACTTCAGTAAACAAAAGCTACCTAAAAAAAGCAACAACCTACCAAAGCCTGTGATTTTCCTAAGCTTTTTTTCCTAAGGTTTTCAATGTTTTTTGTTTGTTTGTTTGTTTTTCCTCAGAGGAAAGAAGCGACAATACTGGAGTAATTACCAGTGATGAAACAGCCGGGATAAACAGAGAGATCCTAGCAAAAGCCTGATTTTACCTTGAGAAAACCAACAAGGCTGTTGAACAAGGACTCCTTCCAGCCCAGGAGGAGACCAGAGAGGAGTATGATGCTCTGACACTGTACATGGTGTCAGCAGTCTGGTAAAAAAAAGAGATAAGAGGCATGTATGCATGAAAAACTGACAGACAGAGGCCCTCATCCCTTGCCACACACACACAATGACAGAAACCGAACATCTCTCTCCCAGCAGATGCTCTCCCTGCCTTCTCCA
Organism: Aythya fuligula; assembly: GCF_009819795.1. Classification (NCBI taxonomy): domain Eukaryota; kingdom Metazoa; phylum Chordata; class Aves; order Anseriformes; family Anatidae; genus Aythya; species Aythya fuligula. The sequence continues at coordinate 9,604,990 of NC_045594.1, forward strand.
TCACCCCTGCAAGGTGATACCATGAAAGCACAGGTAGATCTCAGAAAAGAGCTTGTGGGAGGGGAGATCAGTACTCAGATACTACAGCAGCAAGCACAAAACTTGACAGTTCACAGATGCTTCTGAAGAAGTCTTACCACAGGCCTTTTACAAAAATGTGGTTACAGAGACCAGTGGCTTATACATCACAGAGCCCAATAAAAACAGTGAATAAAAATGTCAGCGCTTTTGCAAACTGTTGTCAAATGCTGGGGCTGTGCATATGTTAAAGATACAAAGAAGAGAAAGAAAAAAGACCCATTAAAATGAGATCTTTGGAGCAGCTCTACATGAAGTTGGACATAACCCTGGGGGGAAGCAATAGCTGTATAAGCAGCAGAGGGGTTGTCCTAGTGGTTAGATGAGTTTGTCCCATCAAGACAACCCATCCCAAAAAACTGAAGGGCAGAACATGAGAGGACACTGTCACCTATCCCACCTGAGCATCACTGCCTTCTTCAGGGAGTGGAATTTGCTTTCCATGCAAAGGTTGATGAGCCACTGGGGAAGGTGGTGGAGCCCCTGGGACTCCTCACCCTGAAGGAGTCTGGAGGCGATGCTCCATCTGCTTCAGGAGTGGGAGTCCCACCTGTGTGGCAGGTACCACTGTGCTTGTGCCTGGGGACACAGTTTGGACCATAGATGTTTCTGCTCATTTGATGATACACACAGCCTCAATGTGGGAAGCTCCCTTTTGTCCATGGGGACCAATGGCACAGTCCATTTTTAACTTTTAAGGATATTCTGGGAAAAAGGAAAGGGGGAAAAAAAAAAAAAAAGAAGAAGGGAAAAAAGAAACAGAACCAAAGCATGTTTTTTTCCATTACCATAAAGAGGGCTTGTGAATTCATGGTATTAGTATCCCAAAAGTTATTAAACTCCTTAGTGATGGGAAACAGATGGAAAATAAGACAAAAGAATTCACAACTCATGTTAGACTGAATTGAATTCCTTTAATTTCACACAATGAATAACACATGAATAGGATTAACTTTTTTTTCCCTTTTTTTAATTTATTTTTTAGTTAAGTGCTCTATACTGTGCTAACCTGATTTGGTAGTGAAAAGACTGAGCTCTGTTTTAGAAAAAAATGTTTAAAAACCAACATCTAAGATCGTGAAGGAGCATGACATTAAAGCATGCCAGATGTATCTAAGTCTCAAAGAACAGCAAGTCCATATCCATTTTTAAATGTACAAAAATGCTTCATGAATAAAAACTGTTACAAAAAAGAACATTTCAAACAATGTACAAGTTTTTTTTTTCTTGCCTTTATATTCAATAAAATACAAATGCATTTTTTGCTCTAAAATATGTGTACATACAATCAAAGTAGAACATGCAAATTACACTTTAAAAAAGGCTTTTAAAAAACACTTATGAACACAAACTAAAAATTAACCAGCACGACTTATAGAACAACCTTGTGCCCCATTTGTTTGATTTTTTTTTGAAATACAGTATATACATATTTAACTCTTAATGTGCACTTATTATTTAAGAAATAGCTTAAAAAATAAAGAAAAAGAAAAGTAAAACAAACCAACATGGGATTGAACTGCTTCTCCATGTTATCCAATTGGCAGCTCTTTTCATGCTTTTACATTTTTTTTCTTTTTCTTTTTTTTTTTTTTTTCTATGTAGTGGTTTATACAACCTACACAGGCATCTTAAGCAGATCTCAAATGTGTCCTTTGTTGAAATGTGCTTCTAATTGTCTCAAAAGTGCTGCACCCCAGTTTTTGCATGATATGGAAGGAAGAGGTATTGCAAGGGCATGATGTTTGTTTTCTGAATTCAGAAAACTTTTTTTTTTTTCCTGTGATTTTTTTTCTCAGGATACTATTTAAATGCACTTAAGTCCTTAATCAGGGCACATGAAATTAAGAGTTGGGGAAATCCTTGTGTATGGAACAGATTACTGCTTATTCATCATATTGCTGTAGTGCTTAGAAACCCCTGTGATGAACCAGCACCTCATCAGACCAGACTGCCCCAAAAATGTGAGAACACAAACTGAATATTCTACATGGATGGTCTAAAGCATTGCTGTCAAGTGGAGAGGCATGGGCCATGCTGTAGGATACCCTAGTAGCTGATTACTACTATCACTTTTTTCTTTTTCCCACAGTTACCCAAAAACATGCAAGGTGCTTCACAGAAAATTTAATAATGAAGTGCTCAAGAAACTGACAGTATGAAGCTCTTGGAGACACAAGTGATCATTTATTTGTTTTTCCTTTCTTCCTGCACATTTGTCCCCTTTCTTTTTATACCGGGATGAAGAATACAGTACCCATGGAGAGGATGCAAACCTGTGGCCTCACTTCATATGGCTGCTTGCCATGTGATTTTGTTTTGCGTTTTTATTGAAGCATGCTAAGATGTGTTAATCTGTGACACGATGGACATGTTTGAAAAATATTTTTGATCTTAATAAGCAAAAGGGCTTTTGCCCCAGTTTTATACAGTCCTTGGAAATATGTGGAGAGAATTTAGAGAGTTCCTCAGTAAATCTTCCTAGTGGTAGAGAAAAAAAAAAATCAGAAAGCTCATTACTGGAATATTGTTGGGTAATAAACTGCAGGAGTGGGATTTTAGCCTTAAGCCCTAAAACTAAATCCTTTATGATCTGCATGCAGTACATCGCCTTATAATATTATTCTGTCAGCAACTTGCTTATTGTATTTATAGACTATGCAATATGCAGAACACAAATTATGAGTGCCATCTAACAGTATTTTCAGCCTGCTTTCACACAAGTTAACAAGCTAATCTTCCTGCCATCCAGGACTGGCTGCACCAGCTGGTGTTCAGACAAACAGCCCGGGCAGTACCGCAGTGCCATGCTCTCCCAGCACCTTCTCACTGAGAAAAACAAACCTTGGGCACCCAGGGTAGAGCCCATCCTAACTGGACAGCTTGCAGTTACCAAGTTTTGAATGCTACCCTTAGTTTCTTAACTTAGTTTCAAAAGTGCCTTTTTATTTTTTTCGCCATATGCAAAATGCTCAGTGAAGGGTATATGGGGTTGTGCTTTCCAAGTGGAGGCTTTGCCTCTAGCAGCATCTTGAATAGCACATTTCATAGAATCATAGAATCATTTATGTGCCCTTACTGGCACTCTGTAAGACCTGATGCATCTTGAAACCTCAACAGGCATTCAGTGACAGAATCTGGTCCTTTCAGACCTTTGTTCCACTTGCTACGTGTCGAAATGCCCTTCAAGGCTAATAAAGAGATCACTGAAGATGAAGCTAAGGATAGATGGCTTAGTTTCAGCTTATAGGCTACCTGGAATACAAAACCTTTTTTTTTCTTTTTCTTGCATTTTAAGAGATGCTGTCAGCTACTTGCAGGCCCAAGGGAAAGATGGAAATCCAAAGGTTTCTGAATCATCTAAAATTCCGTCCAATGCTTTTTAAGGAAGAAAGGAGGAGCTGGGGGAGGCATAAGCATTTTTTTTTCCTGCAGGCCTACAGCTTCAGTCAGTAACACTGCACTGATTCAAGAGAAATGAAAAGCAAAGTTGGTTGTAACAGAAGCAGCAACCAGTCGGTTTATTTCTAAGCTGCATTAATTGGAAAACAAAAAGCACAAATGAGTATGATGAATGATGCAAAACAAATCAGAAACAAAATTCTGCGATCCACCTTATGGTGGAGATAGGATCTCAACATTTGTTCCAGCCTTAAAAATATAAATTAAAAAAAAAAAAAAAAAAAACACAAAAAACCCTCTCCCAGCCCCCCAACCCCAGTCCAAACTCCAAATGCATTCAGTTTTAATAAGCTAAGGTGTTATCACAGAAGAAAACTCAGTCTCTAAGAATAATGAGCTGTATGTTTACAGTGTCCCTTTAACACCATTGTCTTGATATGATTTTTGTAAATAAATAACAGAATAAAAAAGCTTTTTCTTTTTTTTTTGGTGGGGACTTCTCTTCTCTTCTCTTCTCCTCTCTTCTCTTCTCTTCTCTTCTCTTCTCTTCTCTTCTCTTCTCTTCTCTTCTCTTCTCTTCTCTTCTCTTCTCTTCTCTTCTCTTTACTGTCATGCTATGTCATGGGAATAACAGTTTACTTATGAATCATTGAATAATTCCACTCCCCACTCCCTTACCGGAATTTTCCCTCCCCCCTCCCAATTTTAATATCCATCTTGCCATGTCAGGTGTTGGGTGTACTGAAGGACTTTAAAAAGAAATAAAATAAGATGTACCTATTTCCCTATTTCAAATTTCAACAACCGACTTTTTTTTATTATTTTTTTAAAGCGTTGTTACAGTGGAACAGCTTCATGTTCAGTCTTTGAGTTAAACATTTTGATTGGGCTGTGGAAATGGAGCTCAGGTGTTTTACCCAAGTTAGATCAATGGTTAACGTACAACTCGAGAAATGTACAATTGGAACTGACCATTTAAAGAGACGATTTTTCACACACAGTTTGCATCCATGCAGACTGAGAGCTTTATAATTACATTATGTACAAAAAAAAATAATTTTTAGTTTATTAAGGCAACCACAACTTGGAGAACATGTCCAAAGTGGCATTAATACAATTGCAGCATTGATACCTTTGAACATTTTATTTTTATTTTCATTACTTTATTTTATTTTTATTTTCAGATAAGAACACTTATTCCTTTTCTTTTTTAAGAAATAATTGCCGAGAAAGAACCTATTTTCCATAGGGTTTTGTTCTCTATCTTCTTAAGACAATCTACTTTATCGATTTTCTTTAAAAGAACATATCAAGGCATTGCTATCCAATGCAAATAATTCGGATCCTGGGTTTCCCATAATTTGACTGGGAATTGCAGGTGGTAAGAACTGGTAGGGTTGGGCCCTATCTTTTTACTCTATTTTTTCTGTCCTACTTTTTTCTTTTCACTTTTTTATTCTTTTCTTTTTTTTTTTTTTTTTGTGATTTTGTCCATGTTTACTATAACTCTATTCCCCAGAAGTGTCTTGCTGTTCTCTACTCATATGTACCGAGCATCAAAACAACTTTGTTGATGGATGACCCATTTTTCACATGCCATTGGAAATGCCAAGTTGCTTCATAGAAACATGCTATCATAACTGAATATCCATGTACACCTTATTTGAAATGCTGTGATATTCCGTCGTTCCTTGGGATAGCACTCAGAATGAGAGTGTGCACATGTAAGGCTCTACTTTTCTATTGTCTATATTGCAACTAGTTGTAACTAGGCAAGTAAATGAGAAAAATATATATCACAGAATCACAGAATTTCTAGGTTGGAAGAGACCTCAAGATCATCAAGTCCAACTTCTGACCTAACACTAACAAGTCCTCCACTAAACCATATCACTAAGCTCTACATCTAAATGTCTTTTGAAGACTTCCAGGGAAGGTGACTCCACCACTTCCCTGGGCAGCCTGTTCCAATGCCTAACAACCCTTTCGGTAAAGAAGTTCTTCCTAAGATCCAACCTAAAACTCCCCTGGTGCAACTTAAGCCCATTCCCCCTCATCCTGTTACCAGGCACATGGGAGAATAGACCAACCCCCACCTCACTACAGCCTCCTTTAAGGTACCTGTAGAGAGCAATAAGGTCGCCCCTGAGCCTCCTTTTCTCCAGGCTGAACAACCCCAGCTCCCTCAGCCGCTCCTCGTAGGACTTGTTCTCCAGGCCCCTCACCAGCTTCGTCACCCTTCTCTGGACTCGCTCGAGCACCTCCATGTCCTTCTTGTAGCTAGGGGCCCAAAACTGAACACAATACTCGAGGTGCAGCCTCACCAGAGCCGAGTACAGGGGGACGATCACCTCCCTAGCCCTGCTGGCCACACTGTTTCTTATGCAAGCCAGGATGCCGTTGGCCTTCTTGGCCACCTGAGCACACTGCTGGCTCATGTTCAGCTAACTATCAAACATCACTCCCAGGTCCTTCTCCGCCAGGCAGCTCTCCACTCATCTCCCAGCCTGTAGATCTGCTTGGGGCTATTGCACCCCAGGTGCAGGACCCAGCACTTGGCCTTGTTGAACTTCATACAGTTGGCCTCAGCCCATCGGTCCAGCCTATCCAGATCCTCCTGCAGAGCCTTCCTACCCTCAAGCAGATCGACACATGCACCTAACTTGGTGTCATCTGCGAACTTACTGAGGGTGCACTCGATGCCCTCATCCAGATCATCGATGAAGATATTAAAGAGGACTGGCCCCAGCACCGAGCCCTGGGGAACACCACTAGTGACCGGCCTGCAACTGGACTTGACTCCATTCACCACGACTCTTTGGGCCCGGCTATCCAGCCAGTTTCTAACCCAACGAAGCGTGCGCCAGTCCAAGCCATGAGCAGCCAGTTTCTTGAGGAGAATGCTGTGGGAGACGGTGTCAAAAGCCTTGCTGAAGTCAAGGTAGACCACATCCACAGCCTTTCCCTCGTCCACCCAGCGCGTCACTTTGTCATAGAAGGAGATCAGGTTCGTCAAGCAGGACCTGCCTTTCATAAACCCATGCTGACTGGGCCTGATCGCCTGCTTGCCCTGCAAGTGCTGCGTGATGACTCTCAAGATAATAAATATATATAGTTCTATCAGGAGTCAGGCATTTGGGGTTATGCTGCCCCAAAACCTGGTAGGTACATAAAACCAAAAAAAAAAAAAAGAAAAATTCAAACAGATTATAACCAAGATCACAGTTGAGAAAATTACACTATTTTTTTTGTTCTTTTTTTTTTTATTATTTTTTTTTCCTTTTTTTTACAGTGATTTCTACTATGGTATGGTTACTCGTAGTTTCACATGGCCTGCCAAACAGAATTGGAGTCGAGCATGCAGCCCTAGTGACAACGTTCAGCTCTCTGTGAGGATGACCTCCCACCTCTGGGTACGGTGTGAGCACAGCAATGCCGAGATGCTGATTAGTTTTGGAAACTCTGCAAAGTAGACAGTCTCCCCAACTTTGAAACCCCACCCCCCTCGCCCCCAACTTTCCAGCCCCTCACCCTTTCCCCCTCTTTCCTGAGGGGCCGGGGCCGAAGCGATGAAGATGTGAACCCCAGCTGGCACAGCTCTCCATGATGGGTTTCGGCTGCCCGAGGGACAAGTCCGGTGCTGTCGTGGGGGCAAAGCAGACTGCGTGCCTCCAGTCCGCCAGTCCCGGCATGCCCTGCTACCGGCACCCGACATCCAACAGGGTGTGCTGGCCTTATGGGAGGCCTTTGCTTTCACTTCCCCTGCCTTTCCGGTGCCGCTTCATTTTTATGTTCTCCTCCTCCTCCTGTGGGGACTTACTTTTCCTTTTCCCAAACCGGGGCGTCCGGGGCGGAGGGAGAGGGGGTGGCAGGGGGTGAGGAGGGAGTGGCGTCTCTCGAGCCATGTGTATTACAGCCTCGATGGTGGCCATGATCGTGTCTTGGGTGGCTGCTTGCTCCAATATCAACGGATTCAGTGCTGGTCTCTGACCTCTTTTGCTGGGAAGGTCAATGCATTTTTCCAGAATGGGCATTTGGTCTCTGGAGTCTTTGTCAAAGGAGAGGGGTTGCTTCCGGGGACGCCCCCTCCGCTTCTTGACGAAGTTATTGCCTGTCTTTGATTGTCTCTGCAGCCGCTTGGCTTTCAGGATCTTGTTCACGTGATCCAGATTCTTCTTTGTGGACAGGATCTTGGTGTAGTTGCACATCTTGCTCACCTCACACTGGATTGCTTCGATTTCATGGCGCTTGAACCTTTTTTTCAGTGGTGGGCTGGCTGTTGGGAGACAAGGACAGAAACAGGGCTGGGTCAAACAACAGTGAATGGAAACCCTCCTTTGTCTGCTTTCAGTATCATGAAGACTAGGGGTTTTCAAGACTGAGAGGCTGAATGTGACTACTGAAGAAGCAGTGGCTGTGAGAAAGGACTTTGCATAGACAAGCAATTAAAGAAAATAAAAATATAATTATTACACAGAATTATTACAGTCCCAGAAGAATTGCTGTTACCTCCTCTTTTACTGTTCTAAATGAAAACACAACTTTGTTAAGTTGTTCTCAGTGATCTCTCTCCAGTTCTCTTCTAAAGCAGCAAAACTTTCCTACATCAGTGCTTTACTGTAGGTTTGCTTCAGTGTCATTCCTAAGCCTCCAGGGGGAGGGAAGAAAGGGCTGCTTAGCACAGGTGTCATATTGGTCCACCGTAACTATTAAACTTTGTATACCCCAAACACATACTCCTGATGTCTTCACACTGGTCTTTAATGCTTACCTTGGATGTCAGATAGTATGAAAAGTGTTTGTTACTGAAAATAGTGGGCACTTGAAAGTTCTGTGGCTCACTTCACCTGTGGTAAATTCGTTAGTCCCACTTGGATTTCTTTACTATCATCTCTGCAGAAACTAGCTGAAACTATCAGTTGTATAATTGACATTAATGGCCCCTGAAGTAAGCTTACTCCTGCCTGGTTCAGATCACTTACTTTAGATCTGAATGAAGTCCAAAGTAGTTAAGTCTCTTGCCAAGGTCACATTGTGAGTCACTGTCAGAGCTGGAAAGAGAACCCAGCATTTCTTGGCTCTTGGGCCTTTGCTTAGGACACGAGACCTTGCTTGTTTTTTTTGTCTTAAATTGTTTCATTGTCCTTTAACAAATGCGGCATTTGTTCTTAGTTCAAGATTTGCATGTGGATTATAAGTAACTATCCCTTTGTGAGTGAAACTGTATGTATTAATTCTGCTATTGCAATAACTGGTGCTCCCTTTCACTCCTAACATATCTATTCTGCACTGCTGGAAAAGAAATGATTGAGTTAGTGATTTCTTTTCAGTAAAGAATAAAACATCCCACTAAATTAACTTCAGCCCACATCTACTTGCAAACTTAATTTACACCTGACTATCAAGCAGTCATTTGGGTTTGAAATCTTTGAAGTTTCCAGAGTGGCCAAGATTTTGAGAAAAGTTCATTTGGGGGTTTTCATTCCCTTCATGGCTAACAGGGCAATTCTCTAGCTGTAGTACAAAATAAAGTTGCTGTTGTAGCATTTTCTGTAGATAACCAGAAGCTGTCAAGTGGCAGAATCTTCCCTTGCTCACTATGACAGATTCAGCATACAAACATCACTTACAGTCCTCCCCTCTTGGACAACATAAATTATTGGCTCTTATACCACCACGTTGTTTGGATTCAGCAAAGAGCTTGCATAAACAAATCCAAGTTACAATGCAAGAAGTAGGAGTGAGTCATAAACAAAACACAGACATATGCTCTCTTATAAATACAGACCTGGATGGCCAACTTCCCAAAGTCTGGTTTTCATTAATTGCAAAACAAAATACATTTTCCATATGTAACCCACTCCCCATACAAAAAAAAAAAAAAAAAAAAAAAAAAAAAAAGAAAAAGAAAACCCACTTACAGTTTGTGATTCACAAAGGACAAAAGAAAAGAGAAATGCACTCATTTTGGTAGCAAAGAAAAAGAGAAAGGAAATGAAATGTCCAAACTACTAGGGAAAATCTAATTAGTTGCACAAAATTCCTCTCAAGTAGGTCACCCCTAAAAAGGGTGGGTATAAGAGCCCTAAGTGCAAATGGCCGCAAGCTCCTTCTCAGTCAACTGATAAAAAAAATTAGATCCCTGTCACACAAAGCCATTACTCTGTGGCCTCACTGATGACCAACGTATAAAGTCCCAATATTTTCAGTCCTAAGCATTCAACTCTTTGGGGTTTCTCCTAGATTCTGAGAGTAGCTTCAGGTAAGAGGATTTAAGAAATCAAACGCTTTGCACAGCCTTCATATTTGCTGTACACATTTTGCCTTTTATCACTATTGCCAGGGCCCATTTTCAAGACTTTTTGAAAACACCTATGTTCAAGATGCATTTTTTTCCTCCCAGACAGTAAAGTTTAAATTTTTCAGTTGGTGATGGAAATCTTGTAGATGGGAATTTTAGTGAAAATACAGGAAAAATTGCAAGGTCCATGGTGAAATCTGAAGATTTGGCATTATTCTCATCTTTAATTGGAAAGACAGCAAGACAAAGGGCAGGAAATTAATTTGAAAAGAAGAATCTGCAAGATTTTATATCTATTAGTATCTGTTATTTCTGCATCTAGTATTAATAACCCATCGCTGTCAATGGTGATCTGCTCCATACAGTCAGTAGAGGATGTATTCCTACTCTTCTGTTTTTAAAATGGGAGTTTAATGCCTTTTGAGATGACCATGGACATCCTTCTGATCCCCAGATACTGAATAAGTAGGGTGCAGGTCTCCTGGTGGTCCTGCCAGCCCTGATGGGTGTTTTAGTCACCCAAGGCAACCAGGACACCCAGGCTTAGAGATGGAATGGAGCTCAATGGCATGTAGACAGGGACTGAGTGGAGGAAAGGCAGGCATTTGCTTTCTGCCAAACTGCCTAGTTTTCTAAAATCAACTGATACACAGACAGTTAGTGGTAGATACCTAAACTTATATGTAAATCTGTGAGCTGTATACCCAATGACTTCCTTCATGTTGTTGAGATGACTTTCTTGCCATCCTAAAACTTTGCAAGCTGACAGACCCTTTCCTTTTGAACTGTAAGTCATTCTCTCTTAATAAAATAATGAAATGAAATGAAATGAAATGAAATGAAATGAAATGAAATGAAATAAAATAAAAGTTGTTCTGTGCTGGCTTACTGTAGTAATTTTTCTTTCATAAATGCTTTGGGGTATTTATGACTTTCCCAGGAAGCTTGTTAGAAGCTACTAACAATGCTTTTGCTTTTCTCCCTAGCAAGCCGCTGAACTTGCACGCTTTAGAAAATATTTGAATTGTGTTACATAATCTGCCAATAGTCAGAATACACGTCTTGAATAAGTAATATCCTTTCAAGTCAGGCTTTTTAAAGGCGATATTAGGAATCACACAGAATCACAGAATCACAGAATTTTCTAGGTTGGAAGAGACCTCAAGATCATCGAGTCCAACCTCTGACCTAACGCTAACAGTCCCCACTAAACCATTTCCCTAAGCTCTACATCTAAACGTCTTTTGAAGACTTCCAGGGATGGTGACTCCACCACTTCCCTGGGCAGCCTGTTCCAATGCCTCACAACCCTTTCAGTGAAGAAGTTCTTCCTAACATCTAACCTAAAACTCCCCTGGCTCAACTTAAGCCCATTCCCCCTCGTCCTGTTACCAGGCACGTGGGAGAACAGGCCAACCCCCACCTTGCTACAGCCTCCCTTGAGGTACCCATAGAGAGCGATAAGGTCGCCCCTGAGCCTCCTCTTCTCCAGGCTGAACAACCCCAGCTCCCTCAGCCGCTCCTCGTAGGACTTGTTCTCCAGGCCCCTCACCAGCTTCGTCGCCCTTCTCTGCACCCGCTCAAGCACCTCGATGTCCTTCTTGTAGCGAGGGGCCCAAAACTGAACACAGTACTCGAGGTGTGGCCTCACCAGAGCCGAGTACAGGGGGACGATCACCTCCCTAGCCCTGCTGGTCACACTGTTCCTGATACAAGCCAGGATGCCGTTGGCCTTCTTGGCCACCTGAGCGCACTGCTGGCTCATATTCAGCCGACTATCCACCATCACTCCCAGGTCCTTCTCTGCCTGGCAGCTCTCCAACCATTCCTCTCCCAGCCTGTAGCTCTGCTTGGGGTTATTGCGCCCCAGGTGCAGGACCCAGCACTTGGCCTTGTTGAACTTCATGCAGTTGACCTCAGCCCATCGGTGCAGCCTATCCAGATCCTCCTGCAGAGCTTTCCTACCCTCAAGCAGATCGACACACGCACCTAACTTGGTGTCATCTGCGAACTTACTGAGGGTGCACTCGATGCCCTCGTCCAGATCATCGATGAAGATATTAAAGAGGACCGGTCCCAGCACCGAGCCCTGGGGGACGCCACTAGTGACTGGCCTCCAACTGGATTTGGCTCCATTCACCACGACTCTTTGGGCCTGGCTATCCAGCCAGTTTCTAACCCAACGAAGCGTGCGCCAGTCCAAGCCAAGAGCAGCCAGTTTCTTGAGGAGAATGCTGTGGGAGACGGTGTCAAAAGCCTTGCTGAAGTCAAGGTAGACCACATCCACAGCCTTTCCCTCGTCCACCCAGCGCGTCACTTTGTCATAGAAATAGGAAACAATATTATTTTGACTGTTGAGAGTCAGGGACATCTGATTCTACATTTGAAGAAGGCAGGCTATGTGGAAAGGAGTGTGATGGGTCTGCAGGGGGAAGATTTGATGAGATGTGCATATGACAAAATATCAGGGAGATCTGCCAAAATAAACCACTACTGAAGTGAGAGCCATTAAGTGTTTTCAACTCATCTGGAAGCTCTTGGTGAGCAATCTTTGATATAAAATATTTTGCTATATTGCCATGTGATATACTGCTCTGCTGAAAACCAAAGCTAAGTACTAATCTTTTCCATTTTATCCAGACAGACTCCTGCCCAACCCTGGACCCAAGTTGGTCTGCATTGTTTTTAGGCTTTGTTGTTTTCTTCCTGCACATAATTTACTGTTTGCACATGGAAACATTGCTCTGGGAGGAAGACGTTCCCCTATCTCTATTAGGTGAAATTCATCTTAAAAGGGATGAAGAGGAGGTTGGGAATAGTAACGCAGTGTCTGTATATGACATAGGAAGAAGGGAATATGTCTCTGAAGAGATGATTGCAACCTCCAGGTGATGGAGTACCAGGAAGAGGACTTTGCTGCTTGGGCATAGTTATCTCCCTTCACCTTCCCAGGCTGCAGGGCCACATGCTGCCTCTGTGAAGCCCTGAAGCTATTTGGCACAGTCTAGCCCAAAGTGATCAGAAGCTAGAAATATATGTACTTGATGCAAAAGGCTGGCAGAAGAAGGAAAGTGACCTGATTTTTCCCTTACTCCATGGGGAGGACCTATTACGGAGGAAATCCTTCTTTCAGAGAGATCGCTAGAGAGCAATAGGAGAGAGAAGCAGTTTGGCCTCCCGAGACACAGGTAATTCAGATAAGCACCAGCATTTCTGGACTTCTGTCTGAAAATGGATGTCTGAGGCTTTCCACATGCTATCCAAGACAGGCACGCTGCAGTGTCCCCTGCAAACACTCTGTCTCAAATGCAGGCTATGAAAACAAACTGCAAAGTTACACATTGCTTCTGCACATTGCTGCTGCTTTCCGTCCAATCAAACTTTTATACTTTTCCTCCATCCCTTCCCTACTTTCCAGAAACAAACAACCTACCTAACTGCATCAAACAAGCGAGAAGCAGTGTTTGCATTAAAAACAAACACCTCTGCACGTTTAAAATAAGTCACACCGAGGCCGTGCATTTCTCCCCTCCCCGTGGTATGCAGATGTAGTGTGGCTCTGTCTCACAGGCAGAGACAAATCAAAATGAGTGCTGGCAAAGCTGGGAAGTCACAGAGGACTGATATAGCTGGAAATAGCTTCTGAGGCAATAAGAGAAATGTCTACCAAAAAATATGTGTTTCCAAAGGTAGCTTAAAGGAGGCTGAACAACCCACTCCACCATGGTGGTGTTGAACAAGGATATATCAGACATCTTGGAAGTTCTCCATTGCTCCTCTGACTTTATTCTGGACAGCTTTGGTATGTCTGCAGCACTAAAGATCAATCTTATAGCCTGTCATTCTCCATCCCTTCAGAGTTGCCTGAGGCCACTTGCAAGAACACAGCACAGAGAAGACTGCTCAACAGCTGAGCTCAATTTATTGACTTCACTTGAATGAAGGAATTTTGAAAGAGCTCTCCATTAATTACAGGAAACCCATAGCACTGTCCTATTTTCCCATTAACACAGTTTCTTTCAGTTTTCACTAAATTATTTCAACATCTGGGCTACAGATAAACCAACAATTTAATTAGACTTCTGAAAATGGAAAGAATGAACTATGCAGTTAAGCATACACTTTCATCTTGAAACTGATGATAAAATATTTGTGTGCTTTCAGTCTCCATTGCATTAAAAATCTATCCTTAGTTTATATATAGGAAAGTATTAAAGACTAAACAGAGACTCTTGATTTTTTTTTTTTTTTACATAAAAGTTTATCTTTATAGAGGCCATGTTACAGCATGGTTCCCTTGTTTTCACTATTTATTCAGGAAACTAGAGGAAAATCAAAAAGAGTGCACTGAAACACCACCTTCAATTGCATATGTTATCATTCCATAACTCAGTGATACAAATACCTTTTTGTGAATATGGAATCAGAGGTTTGACAAGACTAAGAAACTCCTAATGGCTGCATGTAGGGTAATGTACTGTGGGCATTCACTGGAAATTAAGACACAGTGCAAGATTAACTTCTCTATCCATACCCCCAAAAGGCATGATGATGACTGAATGGCTTGGCTCAATTTTTGACTGTATAAAGCTATCACCTTCCAATCTGATTCCAAATAGAAGCACAAAATATAAGTTGATTGAAAAAAATGCTACTACTGCTTATTTATTCCCATATATTTTAAATTACTGTTCATTGCCCCAGACGATTTCACATTTGCAAGACAGAATATTATGTTAAAATCATTGAAATATGCAGAAAGAAATCTTAGTTTCTCCTTAGCTATTCACTGTGTATTCAGCATGTTCATACTACAGGGATGGGAACATTCAAATAAATGAACAACAGGGCTGAGAAAGCAACCCAAGAGCCTTGCTTCAGAGTCCCCTGTTAGACCATATGGGCTGGTGCTACTTGTATTCTCATTATTGCACAAGTGGTGGTATGTGAATAAAAGAGATTTGATATGCCAAGATATGATCATGATAAGAAAGTGTTAGAAAAAATTACAGCCTGATTATCATATCAGATATGCATATTTGCAACTACTACTCAAATCAAGAAGTACAAGCACATAGGGTTCAGTGCAGGGAGGAAGAAGGTGAAGAAGAAATAGAGGGAACGGAGAAAAACAACTTCACCTGCTTCAGATGCTGCTTCTGTTGAAGGTAAGAGAGATAATACTGGAGTTGGCATTGCAACACTGTCAACAGCTGCTGGTTTCCTTCTGGTCATCATGTTACAGGTAGAACTTTCCATTTTACTGTGAAGTAAAGTCTGGTCTGCTTTTAAGTGGGGTCCTACAGTTCCTGGGGAAGGAAACAAAATTTGGATGAACATTGATGAATTAATTGAATCAGACTGGGGAATATCTGGAGATGAGTACTCAGCTGCTGTCTTTGCTACAGCAATATATTTTCATATTTCCCTGTACATATGGTCTTCATACTAGCAAGGATCAAGATTTTTGTTAATTTCTAATACTCTTGCTTCAGAAGGTGCTATCAGTGATCTCTATAAACAGTGGGAAACCAGAATAATAATTCCACATTGTTACTCTTTGTTCTGCAAGCAAATACACACATGTATACATGTTTAAAGACAGACACACTTCATATCTCTATTCAGTGAGATTGTCTATTTGTCATTCTCTGTGTAGTATATTCTCCACACAAAGTTATGTACTTCTCTTCTGTAATGACTTGACTCAATGTGTGTTTCGTCTGAGTAAGGAGCAGGCATCAGTAACAGCTTCAGCATATAATTCCCTGTCTAAAGCACATTTCACTTCTACATATTTTTAGGAATCCCCTTACTAATAAAAATCTACCTTACAACTCCTCAAAGAGGTGTAAGTTAAAAAAAAAAGAGTACTTTGTCATACATTTTTCTACCAAAAGATTCTGATGGCATCAGAGTTACACATATAGCAATTACAAAATGGAATAAATGAATGGTAAAAATATACCAAGCTGGTCAAATGTTCCAAGAAAATAAAAGCTATGTAAGCAAGGCTGGTAGATTCCTCCCTTAGCAATGTTTCTCAAACTCTCTTACAATTTGAATCCATTTTTTTGTTTGTTTGTTTGTAAATGCATAAAATTTAAACTGCTGGTTTTGAAATCTTACATATTAGATATCTTCCTGACTAATATATCTGAATATATATTGTTGCGGTTTACCCCGGCCGGCAGCTAAACACCACACAGCCGTTCACTCACCCTCCCCCCTCCCTCTCTGGGATGGGGGAGAGAAATGGGAAAGTGAAGACTGTGAGTTGAGTTTATTAAGACAGGAAAATAATTATAATGATGATAATAGTACTACTACTACTAATGTGTACGAAACAAGTGATGCACAATGCAATTGCTCACCACCCGATGACTGATGCCCAGCCTAGCCCCGAGCAGCCAGCCCCCTCACCCCAGCTAGCCACCCCTATATATTGTGTAGCACGACATCAGATGGGATGGAATACCCCTTTGGCCAGTTTGGGTCAGCTGTCCTGGGTCTGTCCCCTCCCGGCTCCTGCTGCACCCCTGTCCTGCCCGCTTGCAGTACAGAGTGAGAAGCTGAGAAGTCCTTGGCTTGGTGTAAGCACTGCTCTGCAACAATTAAAATATCAGCATGTTATCAACACTCTTCTCATCCTAATCCAACACATAGCACCCTACCAGCTACTAGCAGGAAAATTAACTCTATCCTAGCTGAAACCAGGACAATATCCACCCATTTATATATAATATTTGTGTGAGTTTGTGTATGTGTATACACACCGCATTTACATCTGTAAGTATATGAAAAAAAGAAGAAAAAAAATAAAATAAATTTATCAAGTGGGAAGTCAGCTAAAATGTCTTAGTTTTTTACAGTGAGAGTTTTTGCTGATTTTAGAAAACTCCTAGCAGTTGCTGTTTTATAAAAAAGCAGTAATTCTGCTCTCATGAGACTGGAGCAAAAGTCTGGTAGGATGAGGAGCTGGTGTTGTGTCTCTGCTAACTTATGAGAACCTCCCAGTCTCTGCAGTGCTGGGCTTCAACATATTCAGGGCAGACTCATTTTTCAAAGGGAGCCTTTAAATCACTTCTTTTTCCAAATTTCAGCCTGTACACGGACCAAAGGGAAAATACATTATATTTTGGCAATTAAATGACACGACAATTCATAAAGTCAGAGAAGTGCTGAGGCCAGAAGGGACCTCTGGAGATCATCTAATCCAATCCCCTTCTTAAGCAGGCTCAGTTACAGCAGTTTGTCCAGGACCATGTCCAGTCAGATTTTGAATATCTCCAAAAATGGAGACTCCACAGCCTCTTTGGGGAAAGATCAACATCAGGTTGGTCAGGCATGAGTTCTGCTCCATAAATCTAAGTTGACCGTTCCTGAGCATCATCTTATATCCTTCATATGCTTGGAAATGATTTCCAGGATTATTTGTTCCATCAGCTTCCCAGGGATCAAGATGAGGCTGACCAGCCTGTAGCTCACTGTATCTTTTTTCTTGTACTTATTGGAGTGACACTTGATTTCTTCTAGTCCTCAGGATCCTCTCCTGATTACCACCATCTTTCAAAAACAATTGAGAGTTCCCTTATGATAACACTGGACAGATCTGTGAGTACCTTTGGGTGTATCCTGTCAGGTCCCGTGGAATTATGTATGTCTATTTATCTGTTCCCACATTTTCCCTAGTCTTCTTTTTTTCTGCTGATGTACCTGCAGAAACATTTTGTGTTGTCCTTCTGCACTCACTAGATTAAACTCCACATAGGTTTTGGCTTTCATGAGCCCATCCCTTCATGCTCAGACATTTTCTCTATATTCCTCTAGATCACCTGTCCCTGTTTTCCCCTCTTTTTTTTTTTTTTTTGCTTCCTTTTCAAGTCTGACGTTAGTCAGTAGCTCCTTGCTCATTCATGCAAGTCTCCTGATACCTTTGCTTGATTTGATGCTCATTGTGGTGGATCATTCTTGAGTTTGGAGGAGGTGATTCTTGAAAATCAACCAGCTCTCCTGGATCTCAGTTTTCTCCAGGGCCATATCCCATGATCCGATAAGATTTCTCCAAGAAGACTGTGGTCCTCCCTTTTGCCTTGTTCCTTCTGTTACACTGAGGTGAACATAAGATTTCTCTCTGTCTAAGAAAAGCCTTAACTCCTTTCTGATCTGGTGTTCTATAGCATACACCCACTGCAACATTGCCCACGTTTGTCTGCTCATGAATGCTTATGCTCAGACCCATAAGCTCTGAACTGGTTCATCACACATCCTTAGGCATTGCTCCATGCCTTGCTGCTGCTTTCTTATATCACCCTGCAACCTCTTCTTGACAGCTTGGTCTACCAATTCCTCACTTGATTGTGGGTCAGCATTTCTTTTCCCTGACATTTGTAGTTTAAAGCACCCTGCACCAGCTTGGCCAGGCTGTTGAAAAATATGTTTTTACTCCATTTACTCAGGCGGACCTCTTCTCTCCGTTGTGGTTCTCTAACCTCGAAGAGGGTCTCATGGTCATGAAAAAACAAATCCGTTTCCAACACTAGCTACACATTGAGTTTCTGACATGCAGAACTTGTCCAATCTTCTTCAAGCACTTCCATCTCACTTGCAGGATTGAGGAGAAAACAACCTGCATTCCCATGGTCTTGATCTCAGTCCCCAGAGACACTTACACATGCCTGACATGCTCCTAGACTCCACAACAGTACTTCTGGTACCCATGTGGAAGAGCAGTAGTATTATCAGTCCAAGGGGTGGACAAGCCTTGGATATCTCTTCACAAAGTTCCTGATCCATGCTCCAGGCAAAGAGAAAACCTCCCTGGACAGCAGGTCAGGTCAGAAGACTGGTGCCTTCATCCTCTGCAGCAGCTGGCAACCACTGCTCTTCTTGGTTGCACCTGGATAACATCTAAAAGAGCACCTCACAGAGTTCCCAGAAGTCACCTAATGACCTTGGAAGATCTCAGAAGATCATAGAATCATAGAATCATAGAATATGCACATAGAACACTGCACAGGTATACCCAAAAGTTTAGACCATGTGATTAAGTGCACAGTCCAATCGCTTCTTAAATTCAGACAGGCTTGGTGCAGTGACTACATCCCCGGGAAGCCCGTTCCAGTGCATGACAAAACTCTCAGTGAAGAACCTCTTCCTGATATCCAGCCTAAACTTCCCCTGCCTCAGCTTAACACCATTCCCATGGGTCCTATCTCCGGAGTTTACGGAGAATAGGTCACCTGCCTCTCTACTCCCCCTCATGAGGAAGTTGTAGACTGCAATGAGGTCCCCCCTCAGCCTCCTCTTCTCCAGGCTGAACAGGAAAAGTGACCTCAGCCGCTCCTAATACATCTTTCCCTCTAGGCCCTTCACCATCTTTGTCGCCCTCCTCTGGACACTCTCCAACAGTTTAATGTCCTTTTTGTACTGTGGTGCCCAGAACTGCACACAGTACTCGAGGTGAGGCCAGACCAGTGCAGAGTAGAGTGGGACAAGGCTGCCCAGAGAGGTTGTGGAGTCTCCTTCTCTGGAGATATTCAAAACCTGCCTGGATGCCATCCTGTGTAATGCGCTCTGTGTGACCCTGCTGGGCAGGGGGTTGGACTGGACAATCTTCAGAGGTCCTTTTCAACCTCGGCCATTCAGTGATTCTGTACGCAACACCACTACCACAACACCAGCTGTGCTGGACAGGCCGCGATCGCCATATGGTGGTTTGGAGGTGCAGTGGTTTTACTCAGGTGGGCAGCCGAGTTCCACTACAACCGCTCTCTCATTCCCCCCTCCTCAAGAGGAAGGGGGATAAAATACAACACAAAGAGCTCGATGTTTGAGATCATAATGATTTAATTAAAGGGAAAGGGAATGTGGAAAATAAAAACAAAACAAAACAAAACAAAACAAAACAAAACAAAAAACAAAAAACAAAAAACAAAAAACAAGGCTGTGTGGAAGCACAGAAAGAAAGGGAAAAAAAAGTTATTGTCTACTTCCCATCAATGAGCGATGTTTGGCCACGTCCTGGGAAAGCAGGGCCTCAAAACGCGTAACAGTTGTTTGGGAGAACAGCCCCCTCCCCTACAAGAGCCCCCTTTTTATTGCTGAGTGTGACATCAGGTGTTATGGAATATCCCTTTGGTTGGTTTAGGTCAGCTGCCCTGGCGATGTCCCCTCCCTATCACTTGCCCACCCCCAGCCTACTGGCTCTTGGGGGCTTGGAGGGAGTTCTGATGTTGTGCCAGTGCTATGCAGTAATAGACACAATACTAGAGTGATACCTGTTCCAGGTACGAATGCATAGCACAGCACTGTGTGGGCTGCTGCAGGGAAAGGTGACTCCATCCCAGACAGACCCAGCACAGGAGGCCGCAGCGGGCACTACCTGCCAGCCGCAGCAGCAACTCATGCAATCCAAGCAGAAAGGATCTGTGCTTCTGCTGGTACATTTTGGTAGGTTAATATCAACTAACTGAACCCTTACTGTCACTGAATGAGACTATACTGTGGGTGGAGAAGAGCGCATTATTCCTAGGATGTGGCATTGTGGCAACCCGTAGCATTGACTTGGTGCTGGCTCTGGAGAAGATGCAGGATCTACTGAATCTCTACCCATCTGAGTCGCAACCCTCACTCCTCAGTGGTGTATTTTCAAGTTAATTGTGGGGCTTCGCTTTACTAAGCATGTGATAAATTAAAGGCATGAAGGGAAAAAAAGAATCTGGGTTTGAGTAGGAGAGTTAATAGGAGAGTGCTGAAGGAGAGCGCCTCACAGGCTTGGAGATATTAATTACTGATTAGGGATTTGCACTTCCTAACTGTTAAATATATCTGATTAGACACAAAGAATGTTTCTGGTAGAACATGGCAGCTCCTGCTTTCCCTCAGAAGAAACAGCCAGCAAGCTCACAAGAACTGAGAATAACACATAGAATCATAGAATCATAGAATATCCCGAGTTGGAAGGGACCCATAGGGATCATCAAGTCCAACTCCTGGCACCACACAGGTCTACCCAAAAATTCAGACCATGTGAATAAGTGCACAGTCCAAACGCTTCTTAAACTCCAACACGCTTGGTGCAGTGACTACGTCCCCGGGGAGCCCGTTCCAGTGCATGACAACCCTCTCAGTGAAGAACCTCTTCCTGATATCCAGCCTGAACCTCCCCTGTCGCAGATTGACCCCATTCCCATGGATCTTATCACTGGTCACTAAAGAGAATAGATCGGTGCTTGCCCCTCCACTCTGTGAAATGTGTTCGTCTGATTCGTGTCAACATGGAACAATGCTAGGGCCGCATGGTATGATGAATGTGACCTTCTGTCATACATACCCTTGTATAACCACAAGTCTAAGAAAAACAGAGGGGTTAATGTATATAGTTCTTGTATCTTGCAAAGGAATGTTTTAGCAATTCGTGTCAATAGGGAGCTTGAAGGGAAATGTACTTGTAGGCTTTTTCCTTGAAGTCTCTGATATCTGGGAGGGGTTCAGAATAACTGCTAACTATTATGACTGTTGCATGGGACACTATGCAAGTCTCTGATATATGGCCAGGAGATTAAGGAGACAGGGAAAGCTGAAGAACGACTAAAAGACAAAACTTGCAGGGGAAGCTGCACAAGTCTCTGACATACAGCCAAGTTGGACAAAGAAGGACAAGAGGGAGAAAGACTATGAGCCTTCGGCACGAGAGACCCCCAGAGGGACCACTGGAGACTGATATGCATGCTCCAGTAGGAGGGTTTGTATTCCGGAAACTAATTATAATAACCCTGTGGTTTTTTAGAAGTAGTAATGAATATGTATTAGCCTAGGAGCATAAAAATCAGCTGCTTGATGTAACTGGTGTGTGTCTAGGTGGAGCAGAGACTCCCGATGCTCCCAGCGCTGTTTGCTTACCTCTATTCTTTTAATAAATTATAAACTTTGGTTATAATCCTATTTTGGGACTGAGCAATTTGTAACAATTTGAGGGCTTGTCTGGGATGGCTTTGGTTCCTGAATTCCGATTTGATCTAGGAGAGGGTACCCACCATTTGGTGGCCCCTGTTCGAGTCAGGTCAGGACTAATGCCTTCTTGAACCTGAATAAAGGTAAGCAAAGATTTTGATTTTTTTATGAGCTCCCTTGCCGGCTGCAGCACTGTATTTTGCCCGTAATTCTGTGCGCAAAGATCCGAACAAAGATGATGGAGTCGTAAGTGTTTAAGGAGTATACCGTTCAGTTGGGTGGGATTCGGTTGCCTGTGTGTGTAAGAGTGTGACTGAGATGGAAGTTAGTTCCGAAGTGAGTGTGGAGGTCTTCTAACCGTGGTTCCAATCTCCCGCGAGGGACTTGGCCGGTGAAGGACCGAAGTGATTCCTATAGGATTTGTGGGTGGGTGATAAGTCCTAAACCCCCTGCAAGACACTCTTACTAAGGTAACCAAGGGCTGTGGGAATTGCCATAGTAAAATTCCTAGATGGGTCAGGCAAAATCGAAGACCAGGGACCAGAAGAAAGGGAGCAAATTACCAGAAAGTCCATTAGGAATAATGATTAGAAATTAGAATGATAGGGGCCCCAGAAAATGAAAGAGTAAATTAAAAACGGTCCAGTATTATATGATAAAATGACCAAAAGAAGCCATAAGACCCCAAGTATTTTGGCCGATATTTGGGTCCACGGAGGACTGGGTCTGTCAGGCTTTGACCATTAATGTTAATAGTAGAACACCTGTGGATCTGGAAGAGAGCAAGTATGCTGCAGCTGAAACATGGAATTAGAAATTACAGAGCAATTGATTAAGAATGAATATGGGACACATTTGCAATGTACTGTGCCTGTGGTGTGCTTAGACCTCCAGATAACAGGAGCCCCTTGGACCCCGAGAACCAGATCAAAATAACCTCATGGTTCGGACTTTAACCAAGGGGTCTGAGATAAGGAGGACTGTTCACAAAGGGTCAGGTTATGCATACGTATAGGAATGTTGGGAAACTTCATGTATATGTAACTCTTCCTCGTAAGGGGGTGTCGAGAGGCAGGAGACCTTTTCTCCATTAACACCAGTGACAGGACCCGCGGGAACGAGGTTAAGTTGAGGCAGGGGCAATATAGGCTTGACATCAGGAGGGGGTTCTTCACAGAGAGGGTGGTTGCACACTGGAACAGGCTCCCTGCAGTGGTCACTGCACCAAGCCTGTCTGAATTTAAGAAGAGATTGGACTGTGCACTTAGTCACATGGTCTGAACTTTTGGGTAGACCTGTGCGGTGTCAAGAGTTGGACTTGATAATCCTTGAGGGTCCCTTCCAACTCAGGATATTCTATGATTCTATGATTCTATGATTCTCTTTACTGGCTATAACCAAAGCAAGTTGCCACGTTAGGGACTACCCCCCCATTGCCCCTGTGCCACCCAGCGCTGAGTAAACATACCTACTTTACAATCTTACTGATTGTGGAGTCAGCTTTCTGTGAGTCATTTTGGTGAGCCTGGCAGGAGACACTCTGCTCGGCTGCGGGATCGGCTGCGGAGAGGACGCCCCTAGGTGCACCCTGAGTGTTTTGCTTGGAGGGGACTCCACTCTCAGCTGCTCACCGCAGGAGCAAAGACCTCCTGAAGCTGCAGACAAACGGTATGTTTTCAGCTGCTGGAGGGATACTACCTGGAGTGTTAATAATTGTATGTGTTATTCTTAAATGTCCAGGTATTTTGTGTTGAAAGTATTTGTGTAAGTGTAAGGGTTTGAAACAAAGTGGAACAAGTCACTCCACGAAGAACACAGTCACAGACAACACTTATTTGGATTGGTTATTATTCTAAATTATATTCTTGTGGTATGAATGAGATGTGCTAGAGGCCTCTCTGTGTGATTGCATGATTGTGCTGTGTGAGTGAGACGCAGCGTCGCTGCAAAACGAGTGCAGAGTTCCGATCAGCGGTTCCGTATTCTCCGCGAGGGGAGTGGACGGAGACGATGTCTCCCCAGATGTTTCTGGGTGTTTGCTGTTGCTGTTACATTCAAATTTGTTTGACCAATGAAAAGTTGTTTTGAAAAGAACTGCTGTGGAGAGAAGGGTATAAGAGGGGAGCCTGGCCTCAAGATAAAAAAAAGGCAACATGATGAAGTTACGTCATCAATAAAGAAGTAGAAAGAAGGAATGAAGAGGAACAGGCTAGCAGAACGGAGACCAGGACGGGAACAGGCACATTGATCGCCCCATGAGGATGGGTTCGGCAAAACTCAGCAAACTGCTCAGAAAAGGTTGTACAGAAAGTCGCCGGAAATGGGCGCACCAGAGCTGGGAAGAAGCTCAAGATGAGAGAAGCGGACCCGCGCACATAACTGCCCCTTGCTGGTAAGCAGCCGGACATTATGGGGAATCATATGTCCTTAGAAACAAAGACTGTGCTGGTAACCTTACAGCTTATTCTCCTTATTAACAATCGGACAGTTTATGAGCCTGAAATATGGGACCAAATTTAGGTCAAGGTGTGGGACTCTGCAACTAAAAATGACAAGGTTGCGGTGGGATTGCTCAGCACCTGGCGAGTAGTCTCTGAGGCCTTAAAGAGCCGTGTGGGACCACAGTCAGAAACGTGTGGTTTGCCAGACAGTGAGGGAGCTGCGGGCTCCTTTACTGATCCGACTGCTACGCCATCGACCCCCCCACCGCTACTGCCATCGAAGGCTTTTGCTGTTACACCCCCTGTTGACCTGGACGTGCCTTTTGACCCAGGCCCTATTGGCCTTGAAAAGGAGATGGATATGCTTTTCTTCGATCTGGGAAGAAGGGGATACATAAGGCCTGAAGACGGAGTTGCTTGACAACTTAAAGCAAGACATATTGTTCAAAAGGAATGGAAAATGGAGACTGTTAAGTCATGGAACTTAAAGGATTGTTTGTTACCTTTCCTAATTGTACGTATGTATAGGCATACTCTGGTTTAGTATGTAAAAACAATGTTCTATATTTTTAGAACGTTTGATGTTCGTGTGTGCATGTTGATGGAGCCTAGACTCCCCACACACCCAGCGCTGTTTATTTGCCTTTTATACCTTTTATAGCTTTTATAGCTTTTATGTACTTTTTTTGTACTGGGTCTGACTGGAATGTTAACTTTCCCGGCAGCAGC
Organism: Aythya fuligula; assembly: GCF_009819795.1. Lineage (NCBI taxonomy): Eukaryota > Metazoa > Chordata > Aves > Anseriformes > Anatidae > Aythya > Aythya fuligula. The sequence continues at coordinate 9,629,896 of NC_045594.1, forward strand.
CCATACAGTGCCGTACTCTGTACTTGTAGCTGGAACAGCAGTGTTATCACACCAGTGTTGTGTCTACTGCTGAGCAGCATTCATTTATTTTGTTTGTTTGTTTTCCTCCCTTCTTTTTATTTTTCCTTTTCCCCTCCCTTTTCCCCTTTCCCTTTTTATTTCCCCTTAGTTAAATTGTTTAGTTCATGGTAGTCTTTATTTAATTATTATAATTATTTCCCTTTAATTAAAGTATCCTTATCTCAACCCGTGAGTTGTTCTTTGCTTTACTTCTCCCCCTCCTCATCTAAAGGAGGGGGAGTGAGAGAGCGGTTGTGGGGTTTAGCTGCCCAGCACGGTAAAACCACCACAGTCCTTTTTGGCTCCCAACGTGGGGCTCGAAGGGTTGAGATAACAATAGAATTGATTAAACGCATACAACTAACACACTTGCTTGCTAGTAACCATGTCCATTGCCCTGTTAATAATAATAGCTTTGTTCATATATCATGCAATCCGTGTCATATTCTCCTTTCTCCTATATATCCGATCCGACAAAGTGCTACAATCTGTGTTCACTTTTTTTAATTCGCTGTGCTGCCAAGCACTGACCTTGGTTTTAATCTGGAATTCAGGCTCTGCGCTGTTATCATTTGGGTCCCATGGAAACTGTCTTTCAGGGAATATTCAGAACTAAACTGCCTTCCTTTTCTCATCTGGACACCAGTTTATTAATAATATTAGGAATGGTACCTTTCCCTTCTTTCACAGTGGGCTAATTACAACAGTTTGAGAATATTTTGAAGATCCATCTATAACCCATGTATTGCTATTTCTAGTTCTGAATAACAGGTTTCATTTTCTCTCTAAGATTAGTCGATTGTTTAAAAACCTTACTTGGGAATCTGTCCCGAAACAGTCTTGTGGTGAGTGGCAAGGTGTGTGGGATGATGTTGGCAGATACCTGTCACGAGTGTCTCCTCCAATAATTTTGAACTTCACCCCTGAGCAAGTGCTAAATCCTAAAAACTTGGTAGAATGTTTGAGAGTTGAATGTCCTGACCCTGATAATGCCGGAGAACAACAGCTTGCAGCATTGTGCTGGGTCCTGGCTTATTCCTATCAAACACTGTTTAACATCATCCAGCAACTTGAAGAGAGGGAGGAAGTCTCTGAATCTGATGACCAAGTAACACATGCTGTGGCTGACCCAGAGGACCAACCAACTATGGTATCAGTCGCCCCCATAGTCAAGTCAAAACAATGGAAACGGAGGTCAGCTCGTTTAGTAAGGGAAGAAGGCTCTCCTAAGAAGGAGGGAGAAGGGGAAATGGCAGGCACCTCTAAAGCAGAGCCATCACAAAAACAGCAGGAAGATGAGACGGAAATCATAAAGGAATCAGAAATCACTCGATCCTTATCCCTGAGTGAGTTGCGAGAAATACGAAAGGATTATGGTCGACGCCCAGGTGAACACATCCTCACCTGGCTGCTTCGATGCTGGGATGCTGGGGCCAATAGCCTACAATTAGAAGGCAATGAAGCCAAGCAGCTGGGATCCCTCTCTAGAGAAAGGGTAATATACAAAGTAATCGGGAGAGGAGCACAGGCCCTCAGCCTCTGGAGACGACTCCTGGCAGCTATCAAAGAAAGATATCCCCATAAGGAAGATATTGTATATCACATAGGCAAGTGGACCACTGTGGATAAAGGTCTCCAGCATCTGCGGGAATTAGCTGTGCGGGAGATGATTTATAGTGATTTGGACAATGCCCAGACACCTCAAGACCCCGATGAAGTCCAGTGCACAACATCCATGTGGCGTAAATTTGTGCGGAGTGCACCATCAGCACATGCCAGTACCCTGGCAGCAATTCGCTGGGAGGAGGGGATGGGACCAACAATGTATGATGTGTCCTGCCAGCTTCAACAATATGAAGACAATCTCTCTGCTCCGCTACAGTCCTGTGTCTCAGCTGTGGAGAAACTGTCTAAAGGACTTGACAAGCTCGTGGAACAAGTATATTCCCCCTCATTTAGATGGAGTGATACTTCAGCCACTAAGAATCAGCATTCGCCTGCTCAAGAGAGAGAGTACCCAAGACGTACACCACGTGGCACCTTGTGGTTTTATCTGCGTGACCATGGGGAAGATATGAGGAAATGGGATGGTGTACCTACTTCAACCCTAGCTGCTCGGGTACGTGAACTGAAAGGAAATACAGCAGCAAGAAGAGGGGCTCCTAAGAGAAATGCTGCTCCAGTTTCTATTGGGCAGTACCCCAGAGGCAGTAGAAGAGCTGATGTTGTTCCTGACCCTGATGAATGGACCTCTACCTCTCATTTGCAAGAATTAAGTGGCAGACGCTCCAGCCAGGACTAGAGGGGCCCTGCCTCTGGCCAGGTAGAGGAGAGGGATAACCGGATTTATTGGACTGTGTGGATCCGATGGCCTGGCACATCAGAACCACAAGAATACAAAGCTTTAGTGGACACTGGCGCACAATGTACCTTAATGCCATCAGGCTACCAAGGGACAGAACTCACCTGTATCTCTGGAGTGACAGGGGGATCCCAAAAACTATCTGTACTGGAAGCTGAAGTGAGTCTAACTGGGAATGAGTGACAAAAGCATCCCATTGTGACTGGCCCAGAGGCTCCGTGTATCCTTGGCATAGACTATCTCAAGAGAGGGTACTTCAAGGATCCCAAAGGATACCGGTGGGCTTTTGGCATAGCTGCTTTGAGCACAGAGAAGATTAGGCAGCTGTCTACCCTGCCTGGCCTTTCAGAAGACCCTTCTGGTGGAGGATTGCTGAAGGTTGAAGAACAACAGGTACCAATTGCTACTACAACGGTGCACCGACGGCAATATCGCACCAACCGAGACTCCCTGATTCCCATCCATGAGTTGGTTCACCAACTGGAGAGTCAGGGAGTAATCAGCAAGACTCGCTCACCCTTTAATAGTCCTATATGGCCAGTACGAAAGTCTAATGGCGAGTGGAGGCTAACAGTGGACTATCGAGGCCTGAACGAAGTCATGCCACCACTGAGTGCTGCAGTGCCGGACATGCTAGAACTCCAGTACGAACTAGAGTCAAAGGCAGCCAAGTGGTACACCACAATTGATATTGCTAATGCATTTTTCTCCATCCCTTTGGCAGCAGCATGCAGACCGCAGTTTGCTTTCACTTGGAGGGGCATCCAATACACCTGGAATCGGCTGCCCCAGGGGTGGAAACACAGCCCTACCATTTGCCATGGACTGATCCAGTGTGCACTGGAGCAAGGGGGAGCTCCTGAGCACCTTCAGTACATTGACGACATCCTTGTGTGGGGCAACACAGCAGAAGAAGTTTTTGAGAAAGGGAAGAAAATAATCCAAATTCTCCTGAAAGCTTGTTTTGCCATTAAAAAGAGCAAGGTCAAGGGGCCTACACAGGAAATCCAGTTCTTGGGGGTAAAATGGCAGGATGGACGTCGCCATATTCCAATGGATGTGATCAATAAAATAACAGCAATGTCTCCGCCAACTAGCAAAAAGGAAACGCAAGCTTTCCTAGGCCTCGTGGGATTCTGGAGAATGCATGTGCCAGGCTATAGTCAGCTTGTGAGTCCTCTATATCGAGTGACTCGAAAGAGAAACTATTTTGAGTGGGGCCCTGAGCAACAACAGGCATTTGAACAAACCAAACAAGAAATAGCTCGTGCAGTAGCCCTTGGGCCTGTCCATACTGGACCAGCTGTGCAAAATATACTGTACACTGCAGCTGGGGAGCATGGCCTCACCTGGAGCCTTTGGCAGAAAACCCCAGAAGAAACTCAAGGTCGACCTCTGGGCTTCTGGAGTCGGGGCTATCGAGGATCAGAAGCCAATTACACCCCAACTGAAAAGGAAATACTCACAGCATATGAGGGTGTTCGAGCTGCTTCAGAAGTTGTGGGTACAGAGGCACAGCTCCTCTTGGCACCGCGGCTACCTGTGTTACATTGGATGTTCAAAGAGAAAATTCCCACTACACACCATGCAACTGATGCTACATGGAGTAAGTGGATAGCGTTAATTACACAGCGGGCTCGAATGGGAAAACCCAATCGCCCAGGAATCCTGGAAGAGATTATGGACTGGCCGGAAGGCAGAGATTTCGGAGTGCCAACAGAAGAGGTAACCTGTGCTGAAGAGGCACCACCATACAATGAGTTGCCAGAAGACAGAAAGCAGTATGCGTTGTTTACTGACGGATCCTGCCGTCTGATAGGGAGCCATCGGAAATGGAAAGCTGCTGTGTGGAATCCCATACGACGACTTGTGGAAGCCATGGAAGGGGAAGGTGAGTCGAGTCAGAATGCAGAAGTAAAAGCCATACAACTAGCCCTAGATATCGTCGAAAGAGAAAATTGGCCAGTATTGTATCTTTATACTGACTCATGGATGGTGGCAAATGCTCTGTGGGGGTGGCTGCAGCAATGGAAAGAGAGCAACTGGCAGCGCAGAGGTAAACCTATCTGGGCTGCTACCCTGTGGCAAGATATTGCTGCCTGGGTAGAAAACCTGGATGTAAAAGTACGTCATGTAGATGCCCACATGCCCAAGAGTCGCACTACTGAAGAACATCAGAACAACAAAGAAGTGGATCGAGCTTCGAAAATCGAAGTGGCTCAGGTGGACCTAGACTGGGAACATAAGGGTGAGCTGTTTGTAGCTCGATGGGCCCATGAAACATCAGGACATCTGGGGAGGGATGCCACATACAGATGGGCTCGTGATCGAGGGGTGGACTTGACCATTGAGGCCATCACACAGGTTACCCATGAGTGTGAGACCTGTGCTGCAATCAAGAAAGCCATGAAGGTAAAATCTCCCTGGAACAGGGGGAGATGGCTAGGGTTTCAATATGGTGAGGCCTGGCAAATTGACTATATCGGACCACTCCCAAAAACTCGCCAAGGCAAAAGGTACATACTCACCATGGCAGAAGCAACTACTGGGTGGCTGGAAACATACCCTGTAAACCATGCCACCGCCTGAAACACTATCTTGGGTCTGGAAAGACAAGTATTGTGGCATCACGGTACACCAGAGAGAATTGAGTCTGACAATGGGAGTCATTTCCGAAACAATCTTGTTACCTCCTGGGCAAAGAGGCACATCCCTTATCACCCACAAGCCTCTGGGAAGGTTGAGAGTACAATGGACTGTTAAAGACTATGTTACGAGCATTAGGTGTTGGGACATGGAAACAATGGGACACAAATCTACCAGAAGCCACTTGTCTAGTTAACAATAGGGGGTCTGACAGCTGTGCTGGTCCTGCCGAAACAAAACCCCTACACACTGTGAAAAGAGCTAAAGTTCCCGTAGTGCATATAGAAAGGTGGATGGGGAAGGCAGTGTGGGTTGCTCCTGCCTCGGGAAAAAGCAAACCCACTCGTGGGATTGTCTTCGCCCAAGGACCAGGGTATACCTGGTGGGTCATGCAAAAGAATGGGGATATCAAGTGTGTGCCTCAAGGAGATTTAACCTTGAGAGAAAATTAATCTATAATCTAAGTAATATGTTGTAGGAAGATGTTGTAGAATAACGACAGGTCAACTTTGCAAGGAGCCGGGCAGTGCAACAAGGACTTGAACTAAGCTGGTGCTGGTGTCCAGACATCCAACTCCGCCTGCCTTGAGTGGGCACTTTGGCAGATGAAGACCTAATCATCAACAGTTCTTATGAACATTTTCCAAGAAAGACCTATGGAATGAAAAGATACACCTGCCTATTAATCCTGTCCTGTTAAATCCTTGTCCTGTTAAACGACAAGGAATAATGATGAGAATGCTTGTATGCTAAAATATGGGGATCTGAGTGTGACACAAATGTTATGGAATAAGGGGTGGAGGTTGTACTGGGTCTGGCTGGAATGTTAACTTTCCTGGCATCAGCCCATACAGTGCCATACTCTGTACTTGTAGCTGGAACAGCAGTGTTATCACACCAGTGTTGTGTCTACTGCTGAGCAGCAGTGGCACAGCATTGGGCCTTTCTCTAACCCTCTTAGGGGGTGGGCAAAAAGTGAGGAGAAAAACATCACTAGGGCAGCTGACCTAAACCAATCAAAGGGATATTCCATACCATGTGATGTCACACTCAGCAATAAAAGGTGGAAACAGGAAGAAGAGGGGAGGGGTGGGCTCTCGTTGGGAAAACGTCGGTCCTCCTCTCGAACACCGGCTGCGTGCGTTGAGGCCTTGCTTCAAGGACGTGGTCAATCATCGCTCATGTGTGGGAAGTAGAGAGTAATTTCTTTCCTCTGCACTTCCATATAGCCTTCATTTATTTTGTTTGTTTTCCTCCCTTCTTTTTATTTTTCCTTTTCCCCTCCCTTTTCCCCTTTCCCTTTTTATTTCCCCTTAGTTAAATTGTTTAGTTCATGGTAGTCTTTATTTAATTATTATAATTATTTCCCTTCAATTAAAGTATCCTTATCTCAACCCGTGAGTTGTTCTTTGCTTTACTTCTCCCCCTCCTCATCTAAAGGAGGGGGAGTGAGAGAGCGGTTGTGGGATTTAGCTGCCCAGCATGGTAAAACCACCACAATCTTTAATAAATATTTGTTTTATAAATATTACAAAATTCAGATTGAGTTGAGACTTCATTTATAAGAATACCTTTTTGAACTCCCATATTGACGAATACACAGGAGTGATTCCTTGTTTTATATGGGCTTACTAACAAAGTGCATGAGAAAAATTGGCATTCGGCTTGAAATTCGGTCCTGTTGAAATGTAAATTTTTGTGGAAAAGGTGGTAATGTTTGTCTAGAAGACGGAAGGCTGAGTGCTTCAGCTGTTTTCCTGAAGTTCCGTGGATTAACGATTAGAACGGGGCTCATTAATAATCTGAAATAGTAAAGTTTGTATGTGGGAAGAAGTGTTTAATCCCAGAGAATTGGGACATTTGGGAAGAAGATTAGGAAAATATAGTAAAAACCTGCAGCAAAAAGGTTTGCATGGAAATTGAAACAAAGGACAGTAACTAGTAAGGAATAGTAATAAATAAATAAATAAACAAATAAAACGGAATGGGAAAACAAGGAAATGGGTAATATCCAAAACAAAGACGTTTTAAAGAAAGCTTCCTTGGATGCATATTGGCACATTGGAAGGATATTGTTAGAACTGGGGGCACAGAAAGCAAGAGGACAATTTATATCAGCTCTCCCTCTTGAGGAAGCTGTAGACCACGATGAAGTCTCCCCTCAGCCTCCTCTTCTCCAAGCTGAACAGGAAAAGTGACCTCAGCTGCTCCTCATACATCTTCCCCTCTAGGCCCTTCACCATCTTCGTAGCCCGTCTCTGGACACTCTCTGACAGTTTCACGTCTTTTTTGTACTGTGGTGCCCAGAACTGCACACAGTACTCGAGGTGAGGCTGCACCAGCACAGAGTAGAGCAGGACAATCACTTCCCTTGACCAACTAGTGATGCCGTGCTTCATGCACCCCAGGATACGGTTCATCCTCCTGGCTGCCAGGGCACACTGCTGGCTCATATTCAGCTTGCTATCAACAACAATCCCCAGATCCCGCTCTGCGGGGCTGCTCTCCAGCATCTCATCGCCCAGTCTGTACGTATAGTCAGGGTTGTCCCGTCCCAGGTGCGGGACCTGGCACTTGCTTTTTTTTAAACTTCATGCGGTTGGTGATTGCCTAGCTCTCCAATCTATCCAGGTCTCTCTGCAAGGCCTTTCCACCCTCATCCGAGTCCACAACTCCTCCAAGTTTGGTGTCGTCGGCAAATTTGCTCAGAACACCTTCTAGTCCTACCTCCAAATCATTTATAAAAACAGTGAAGAGGACTGGCCCTAAAATGGAGCCTTGAGGGACCCCACTAATGACCGGTTACCAGCCTGATGTGGCCCCATTTACCACAACCCTTTGAGCCCTGCCCATCAGCCAATTGCTCACCCATTGTATGATGGTTTTGTTAAGTTGTATGCTGGACATTTTGTCCAGTAGGATCCTGTGGGAAACTGTGTCAAAAGCTTTGCTGAAGTCCAAAAAGATCACATCAGCTGGTTTCCCTTGATCAAATAGAGGGGTAATCTTATCTTTTAGCTCCAGTAGAAGATCCTTAGTCATCCAGGCTGGCCTTCTGCCCCACCTGCTTGACTTCCAGTGTTTTGGAATTGCCTGATCCTGTGCTTTTAAGAGGCAGTGCTTAAAGACTCACCGGCACTGATGGGCGTCAATGCCTTCAAAAGCAGTTTCCCAGGGGACCTTGCTGACTAGTTCCCTGAGCAGCCTGAAGTCTGCTTTCCCCATATCCAGGGCTGAAGTGTTGGTGGCATTTTCCCTTCTGTCACCATAAATTATAAACTCAATCACTTCATGTTCACTATGACCGAGACAGCCGCCAATTGCCACGTCCCCCACAAGACCCTCTCTGTTCTCCAGCAACAGTTCTAGGAGGACACCTTTCCTAGTTGGCTCCCTTAGCACCTGCACCAAGAAGTTAACATCTAGGTGCTTTAGGAACCTCCTGGACTTGGTCGTGTCAGCCGTGTGGTGATCCCAGTTGACATCTGGCAAGTCAAAATCCCCCATAAGTACAAGGGGAGTTGATCTTGAGGTATCTCTTAGTTCTACAAAGAATAATTCATCGGTGTTGTCATCCTGGCCTGGTGGTCTGTAATAGACTTCCACAACGACATCCCCTTTATTTGTTCATCCCTTAATCCTTACCCAGAGGCTCTCAATTTTGCCATCGCCAACTTGAAGTTCCACACAGTCCAGCCCATGCTTCACATATATCGCTACCCCGCCATCTCGCCTACCCTGTCTGTCCCTCCTGAAGAGCCTGTAACCATCCCTTGCAGCACACCAACCACAGGACTCATCCCACCAGGTTTCGCTTATGCCAACGATGTCGTAGCTGTGGGACTGGGCCAAGGCTTCTAGCTCATCCATTCTATTCCTTGTGCTGCGTGCGTTTGTGTAGAAGCACTTCAAATGCGCCTCCCTACACGCAGCACCTTGTGGAGCAGACTAAAGGACCTCACCAGCACACAGTCCCTCTGATTCTAGGGCACCATCCCCTAGCTCATCATCGGCATGCCTGGTTTTATCCCCTTCCCCCTTCGACTCTAGTTTAAAGCCCTGTCTATCAGCCCTGCCAACTCCTGAGCAAAAATCCTTACCCCTCTTAGAAAGAGGCGCATCCCATCTGGTGCCAGCGGGCCTGCTGTCACGTAGGCCTTCCTGTGATCGAAAAACCCAAAGTTCTGCTGGTTGCACCAGTCCCGAAGCCATGTGTTAATGTGATGAGCCCGCTTATCAGCATCGATCCCCCCTATTGGAAGGACAGAGGCAAACACAACCTGTGCCCCTGATCCTTTAAGTAGTCGCCCCAAAGCCCTAAAGTCCCTTTTGATCACTCTTGGACTTCTCGTTGCTACCTCGTCATTACTAGCCTGAAAGACCAGTAGCGGGTAGTAGTCGGTGGGCCGTACCAGGCGCTCAATTTTCTTAGCAATGTCTCTCACCCAAGCCCCAGGGAGGCAACAGACCTCCCTGTGGGTTGGGTCTGGACTACTATTTCAGTATTTTTGGTTGTACACACAAGCATTCAGGGGCCCAAACAGATGTTTTTATGAATGTAATTGTATTTGCAAATAATGGGATTTTGTAAAGCTCCGATGCTGGGTTTTATGGGCCAGATGGTATAAACACTCACTCTGTAACTGTACACGGCCTGTCCCTCTGCACCCAACACAAGGGGAGGGAACAACCCCCCACTGGCACTGGGACTGGAAAACTGTTGAAGCTGCCTGAAGCTGTGTAGGGGCCTGGGGTGTCAGAGGAAACCACTGGCAGAAGCCAAGCTGGGAAGAGGAAGGGTGACTAGTGCTCCACACGTCCCTGGCAAGTGAAGTTCGCACCTGGCTCTTCTCCCATCCACTTCAAGTACTCATCATGACACTCTGCACCAGGATACTGCTTTTATCCCCCTTTTCCAGACAGATGCTGAGGTTTAATCCTGTTTAGATATTTTCTGGAGTCACATGAGAAAACTACGATACGTAAGATAGGTCTCCAAACCCCACTCCACACATCAGTCCACCTCCACGTCTATGCACGCACTATCACATGTCACCTAGGTGCCACTGGGTCAAATCTTGCTACTGAAGAAAGGAAGGCGACTTATGCATGTGTTTGAATCGATATCCAATGAAATTTGTTCATTCCCCTAATTGTCCTTTCTCCCCGGTTGTCCCAGTATGTAAAGGTGCATCCATGAGCATACACACAAGACCTGGTCAGGATAGACATTCATAGTGTGTCTCTGGGATGGTCAAATGAGAAAACTTTCATCAAATATAGTGTTGGACCCATTTCCACTATTCCTGAAATATATTCACTACAGAATAATGAACCAACCCTGTAACTCTGGATCTTTACAGATAAAATATATTTTATCTATTTATTATTATTATTATTTATGATTTACATTTATCATATCATCATATAATAATCATTATGTCTATTATATCATTACATAATATTTATTATTATTATTATTTATATTTTATTTATATATTTTTAAATATTATTAATGGAAAATAATATACAAATATAATACAAATACGAATAATATACAAATATCAGCAAAGTTTGATTACTAAGGCAGTTGACTACTCTTATTTGTCTGGGTCTTCCCTATACATTCAGAAGAAGAAATAATTTTACTCACTACTGAAAAGTAGTAAAACTTTGGGTGATTAAAACTTCATGATAATAGTCTAGAAGTGCATATGCTGTTTCTGAAACAACAAAACCCTTGCGGTGGCTTTGCCAATATTTCACCATGTTTGTTTTTGCTCATAGCAAGTCCTGTTTTAAATCACAATAACACATTTGACTTCTGAGAGAGGATGACCAGAGATTTATTCTGTGCTGCATGGAAATGGACCGTTCCAGCAGAAAACTGAGCCATGGAGGGGAGTTTTGTCAGGGAAGAAAGCTCATCTGGATAAATGGCACTCCTCAGCAGTGCATGGTTGCTTATGTTTGTACTGACATCAGATGAATGCTGTTCAACCACTTGATTGTCACTTCTCCCCTGTTCCAGCATTCCTCCTACTCTTCCTTTGGAAGGTTTAATCAACCAACGTAAGGCTTTTTAACAGGAACAAGGACACTTTCAAGATAAAGACATTAAAACCAACTTTAAGCAATCACAGCGAAGAGTTGTGCATTTACTGAATGTGGTTTGGTATGTACGCATGTACACGTGGCACAGCCTCTCTTCCCCCCTCCAGTCTTAGGGCCAAACACTACTCACTGTGTGATGCCCATCCTTCACCTAAAGCTGGTGAAGCTTCAGTATTTCCTTCAGACTTAAACCAGCACCATACAGACTAGCTGAGAAGGAAAGGTCAAGTCAGAAGAAATTCATTCACTGCTGGACCTTAGGGGTGGAGTGGGTGGGGGGGCTTGTAGGGAAGTTAAACATTAACTTGTAAAGCATGTTTGTCATGCTAACTATCCAGCATTCAGAGACTGATGGTTACTACCTTCCTAATAGCTGCATAGGATTAACTTTATATTCCTGGAAATTTACTGTGCATGTTATCTGTGCTATATCTGATGAAACCCATGTACTTATTACCTGATCTTTCAGCCATGATGCCTAACATGCAAGCAAGACACCCTTTGTTTGTATACCTTTACCAATGACACAGACAGTGGGATCAAGTGCACCCTCAGCAAGTTTGCAGATGACACCAAGCTGAGTGCTGCAGTGATACAACAGAAGGAAGGGATGCCATCCAAAGGGACCTGGGCAAGGTTGAGAACTAGGCCCGTGTGAACCTAATGAGGTTCAACAAGTGCAAGGTGCCAGCAGTGTGGGCTTGCAGCCCAGAAGGCTGACAATTCCTACTCTTTCCCAAGGCACAAGTTATAGCATTAAGACTGCTCATCAGCAGTTCAAGCCTCTTCTTCAGCACCACGTATGAAAGAGAAGCAGGCTGACATGCCAGGAAGCTGAGGAATTTGCCATGAGGACCTCTTTCAAACACAGCTCTGCTCTCAGTCTCCCCAGACCAGCTGTGTCACCAATCTGTGGCCTCTCCCTTGATCCCTCACCTGGGGTTTTAGCATCAACTGGTGAGCAGATGAAAGGCTCAGCCATCTAGCTGTGCACAGTGCCTCAGGTCATGGAGTGCCAGAGGGGCCCCCATGTGTTGCAAATGCATGAGGTGCACCTCTGGCTGTGCAGAGCAGAGGGAGAGAGTCAACTCCAAGGCTTAGTGCACAACTGTGGTAGTTTTACCGTGCTGGGCAGCTAAACACCACAACCGCTCTCTCACTCCCCCTCTTTTTAGATGAGGAGGGGAAGAAGTAAAGCAAAGAACAACTCACAGGTTGAGATAAGGATACTTTAATTGAAGGGAAATAATAATAATAATAATACTTAAAGAAAGATTATTATGAACTAAACAATTTAACTAAAGGGGAAAAAAAAAAAGGAAAGGGGAAAAGGGAGGGGGAAAGGGAAAAAAAAGGGAGGGAAACAAACAAACAAAACAAATGAAGGCTATGTGGAAGTGCAGAGGAAAGAAATTACTCTCTACTTCCCACAAATGAGCGATGATTGACCACGTCCTTAAAGCAGGGCCTCAACGCACGTAGCCGGTGTTCGGGAGGAGGACCGACGTTTTCACAACGAGAGCCCACTCCTCCCGTCTTCTTCCTGTTTCCACCTTTTATTGCTGAGTGTGACATCACATGGTATGGAATATCCCTTTGGTTGGTTTAGGTCAGCTGCCCTGGTGATGTTTCTCTTCTCACTTTTTGCCCACCCCCTAGGAGGGTTAGAGAGAGGCCCGATGCTGTGCCAGTACTGCTCAGCAGTAGACACAACCCTGGTGTGATAACACTGATGTTCTAGCTACAAGTGCACAGCACAGCACTGTATGGGCTACTGCAGGGAAAGTTAACGTTCCAGTCAGACCCAGTACAACAACACAGCTGGAAAGATCTCTTTACAAATGTGCCTGAGTGACAGTACAGGCTGTGGCAGGGCAGGGTCTGAAGCATCTGCTTCATCCTTGCCTACAGGCATGACCAATGCCACAAAGTAGTCATTTGTAGCAGCCAAATAAACATTTAGGTACCATTAACCAGTCTTTTTAAATACGGGAAGGTTGGGTGAGCACAAGGAATCTTGAAAAAAAACCTCTGAAAAATGCAATAGGAAGAAACAGGTCACGGGGAAAGTATGGGAAGGAAGGGGAAGAGTTATTAACCAGTGTTTATGGAAAGGATCTCCAGAGCGATGGTGGAGAAACAGGCAGTGCACGTGGAAAACAGCCACCTGCAGTTACACTGCACTTTTAACTTCAACAGGTTCCAAGATGTACCAAATGAGACAGAGCTCACAAGGTCCTCTCTAGAGAATGCCCAGGGACAGCCCAAGCTGGTGCTGTTCAGGGAATGGGACAAGCCTGCTGCAGCCAAGCAAGGTGGCTAGTGGCACTCCCTGCGTGGGACCTGGCCCTCTTGCAGAGATTTCCAGCTCCTACAGAAAGAAAGAAAGATGGCTTATCCTAACATTTCTAGATCACAAAATTATACACAGGCTTCAGGGTTATATGGCAGGGCTATTTGCTACCATATGCATTACCAATGCATAGCATCAGGGGATGCTGTTTTTTTTCAGAAATGGCTAAGTGCTGTTATAACACAGGTAATAATGATAAAAATAGCAGCAATACAATGACACCTGCACCAGCACACTACAACAAAGCTAACTGCAAAGCCTAAATGCTGAAGAGCACTAAATGGTCCTCTCATAGCTCTTGTCACAGATATCTTTACACAGGGTGGGTGGGTTTTGCTCCATATTTCATCTCCAACAACATGCCATGAAGTTGCAAATGGCATTCCTGAGCATGCCAAAATGCCCATGCAGTACAGATAAACACTGAAATGATTATATAAATCTATTTTCAGCTTTCATCTAAATATTTAGGATGTCTCCTCTTATCTCTGTTACTTATTACTTTTATATTGTGAAACCAATTGTGAAAGATGACAAATATAGGATGGCAGGAACAATCAGGCTATGGAATTCTCTCTTGGGACAGAGCCGTGTTCTCATGCGGTGCCTTTTTTTCCCCCCCCTTCCTTTTACCTTTTATTTTTATGATTAGACAACCACTGTTTAGCCACCTCAGGGAAATGCAAGGTGAATTAGGAGAATATTGCCAAGGTTATCATGGAAAAGTTTAATCCCTCCTCAGTGGAAACCAGTTAATAGCTACGGCTAGACTGAAGTATGGACCTCTGTTGGGAATCCCAGTGAAGGTCAAAGGCAGAGAGGAAAAAAGCTGCATGGAGATCTTAGACAGTCATAAGCAGACAGATGTTCCTAGGCTTTAATGGGCAGTCTTGGCTCCAGGCATTTCTTGGCAGAGTTGTTTAGTTTTAGTATTTTTCCTTGTAGTGCAAGGTATGGCTCTGGTTAGCTGGCTCTGGTTAGTTAACTGCTGATGATTTTTCCATCTAAATAATAGTTTGACAATGAAGAAACCAGTTCATAGTCTGTGACATGATGGATTAGGTCATGGGGAACGTTGTGCAGTTGTAATCATGAAGAACAAAAAATAAATAAAAATAATAATTCTGGTTTAAATGAGAACCAGTTTTACAAGTTTAAACAGCAAATCTGATGAAGCTCCTATTGCAAGTTCTACCACTCCATCTTATGTTTTTATTGTCATGGACAATAAACAGAAGGAAAATGACAGGAAATAGACTTTTTCTTGACAAATTATATTTCCAAATCAGCCTGGTGGGGATTATGCCCCTAATTTGGAAACTCTTTTGAGTTCACCAGTGCTGAGAATTTTTTCTTGACAATCTGCTGTGCTTAAGTGAAATAAGTTACATTGGGAAAATAGGCTCAGCAAACATCTTCTTCTCAGAAGGGAAAGAGGCTACAAATCCAACTGTTATCAGACTGTGAAATCAGTGACTTTCAGTGGACAACTGCAAAAAAGCCCCATCAAAAATTCTGAAGACTTTTAACCCTTGTTTGCTGGGACACAGCTTCCTTACTGCAATAGCTACCACATCGCTTGCCGGAGAAGAATTTTGTTATTTGACAGGCATGCAGCAACCCTGACGTAGCCAGGGACTGAATTCAGTCTCTTCCTATGTTTCAAAGTGTCTAATTTCTGGGTGTCACAACTCGTCTGATATAATGTGATATTGTGAATGGGAATGTTTCCATAGGATAAGCTCTCATTTTAGACTGCTTTTCATTAGAATAGCACAGACCCTGGTCTCAGTGAAGGAAATGGAAATGTCTAGGTGGCTTAAGTATGAGCAAACCTTGGATCTCAATCTAATACAAGTCAATAAAAAAATTAAGAGCCTCACATTGGCAGGTTATACAAATTCCCTGCTCCCTCTGTGTTCTCTGTTGATTCTCTTTTATTTTTGGAGGCTATGAATTATGTTTCTTTGAAGCTCTTTTTTAGCACATCAGAATCCCATCCATTGTTGGTTGGTACAGTAAAGCTCACCCTTTTCCAGAACCAAGTGTGAAATCTGCTTTGTGATAAATATCTGATGGTGCAGGAGCTCTGGGCTTGCTCCTGTGAGGAATGTTTTAACAATTCGTGTCCATAAAGAACAATTCTGTTTGAATGCTGTCTGCCTCTGGGCCCTGCACTGGCAATTTAATTCTTGAACCACAGATGCAGTGTGTCCCAGTCTCCCCCTCATTCTAGTCAATTTATCACTTCTTAAATTTATGAACCTGTTTGCTTTTGTTATTCCGGACTTCTATTTCTAACACTGCTATAGATGTGTCTGTGAATGGCTGGGGAAGAATGTTTTAATTACTCGTGTGTCAGGGATTTTCAGAACAACTGATAACAACTAGTGACTGTTATGGGATACTATGTGGATCTTTGGTATCTGGTTAGGGGGGGCCGAGAGATAAAGAGGAAGGAGAAAGAAGCTGAAGGACGGCTGGGAGACAAGACTTGAAGAGGATGTTCTATAAACTTGGTATGGTGCCCAGTAAGTACAAAGGGGGAGAGGAAGACTACGAGCCTTCAGCATGAAAGACCCCTAGAGACCCCCAGAAGAGACCCCAGAGGAGACTGCGCATGCTCCAGTAGGAGGGACTGCACCCCGGAAGCTAATTTTAATAATCTATTTTTTTTAGAAGTAGTAATGAATATGTATTAGTCTAGGAGCATAAAAATCAGCTGCTTGATGTAACTGGTGTGCGTCCTGGTGGAGCGGAGACTCCCGGTGCACCCAGCGCTGTTTGCTTACCTCTATTCCTTTATATTCTTTCAATAAATCCTATTTTTTTATTTAATCCTAATTTGAATCCTGAGCCATTTATAACACTCCCAAGCTAAATTCATTTATATTGCAGCAAAACACCTGCCTCTGTGCCATCACAAATGCAGCTCCCTACTGTAATGTACAATTCAGTCTTTCAGACAAGATTCAGATTCACGGAATCACAGAATCATCTAGGTTGGAAGAGACCTCCACAATCACCTAGTCCAACCTCTGACCTAACACTAACAAGTCCTCCACTAAACCATATCACCAAGCTCTACATCTAAACATCTTTTAAAGACCTCCAGGGATGGTGACTCAGCCACTTCCCTGGGCAGCCCATTCCAGTGCCTATCAACCCTTTCGGTAAAGAAGTTCTTCCAAATATCCAACCTAAAACTCCCCTGGTGCAACTTGAGCCCATTCCCCCTCGTCCTGTCACCAGGCACATGGGAGAACAGACCAACCCCCACCTCACTACAGCCTCCTTTAAGGTATCTATAGAGAGCAATAAGGTCGCCCCTGAGCCTCCTTTTCTCCAGGCTGAACAAACTCAGCTCCCTCAGCCACTCCTCGTAAGACTTGTTCTCTTCTCATGTTCTAGACCCTCATAAATGTTATATAAGGGTAGACGGGAAGGTGAGGTAGGCAGGGACAGGGCTCGCCTACCACCCTGAACAGGATCCTGCCTCCATTGGCCTAGGTCTCCTCCTACTGCCTGGTGGGATGAGGGAACTTTTGTCTTCTGTGTAGCAGGAGACACTTGTGACAGTCTTGTGAGTCTGTCTCAGAGAAGGTAGAGTACACCTCCACCAGTTAATTTCCCTCTCTGACTCCCCGATGCTCCTGAACCTGCTCACTTCAAGAAGATCTCGAAGCAGAGCCCAGAAAATGCTGTTCAATCTTCTGTGTCTGTTTGGCTGCCTCTGCTGACTGTACCCAGCCTCGCCAGGCACCAACTAACATTTCCTTGCATTTGCAGTCGGAGCTGCTATGAGCGTCCCTACCTTTGGCATTACACGTGAAATGAGAAATATTAGGAAACCTACAGGTGGTCCCAGAAACTGTGGAAGAGATCTCCATCAGACTCAGACAGAAACAGTGCACTGGTGAGGGGAGGCTGAGAGATGAGGGACTAGAGTGGGCAAGTCTGGGAGAGGAGTCCAGATGAAAAACCTGCAGACTTAATGCAGCAGAATGGGTCTGAAAGCATAAACAGTCAGGACAGAGAATCACAGTCAGAGGTCATGGCTTGGTAAAGATATACTGAGGAGTTTTTGAGTACTAAGTCACACATTCTTCCAGAGCCCCAAATCGAGTATTAAGCATCTCAAATTGCATCCATTCAACTTCAATCTCTCTCTGCTCAGTTTCTCTATTGCAAATGAGAACAATAATATACCCCTCATCTCAAGAGCAGTGCTGTGAAAATAAGATTATCAACATTCATGAAACATTCATCTATTCATAGCAAGGCTTAGAAATGTGGAATGAATGACACATGAGGTCACACACTGAATAACGAGAGGAAAATCCAACTACGAAATAGCTGTTCATTAGGTGAGTGCCATACACTGAATAAAGTAATATCCCATAGAAAAAAACGAGGTATTTGACCAGGTAATTATGCCTGTGGGATCCCAGGACTATGGAACTGTGCATATGCAAAACTAAGGTTTTACCAGTCTTCAGTGCTTGAGTTTGAGGCTTAACATTATTTTTTCATAAATGCAGTTTGTGGGCAAAAAATGTGCATATGTGGATGTATGTATGAATACACGTACACATATATGCATGTGCATATGGTACATAATAATGCTAACAACCTTATAAATTCAACATCTGGTTCTAATGAAACTGAAGGGCTTATATAAAGAGCCGTATGAAAACATGCAGCTGTAACCTGTTGACCTCTATTGAAAAAAAAAGTCTCTGTGAAGCTTTGCTTCAACATATCAAGGGACAGTCATTCATTTTTCAAAGGTAATCCCTCACAAACCACTCAGCCTCTCAAATCTCTACCTGCACACGGTGTTTGCATTAGGGACCTTGATTTATGGATTCCCACTCCTTGGATGGAGGGGCCAACTTCCTGTTGCCGTGGTTACTTGGATCTTGGTTCAAGGTTGAACTACTCCCAAATCAAAATCAGTGGCAGGCACGGCTTCTAACAGCCAGATTATTGACTATCCTAGGATGCTTAAAGGTCGAAGACCAAAGTGCTGCTTACTGCCTTTGGGGTGAATCAATATTTTCAATATTTTTATTCTGTTTCTTCTGAAGAAGTTGCTGCTCAATTATCACCTATCTGGGTTTAGCAAGGTCATACAAATCATTGAGGAAAATCCCCCCTCTACAGAAGAGATATTAATGTAATGAATTACTTCAAAGTCTACATGGCCCAATTGCAGCTCACTGCTGGTGAATCATGGGTTCAGCCATCTGTCTTTTGTTTTATGCACTTGGTTTCTTCAGCCTGTATCACTCACCTCACTGAAATTCACCTCTGAATTCAGGAATGGGAATAATTTATGGATTTGGAACAGCCAATAAGGAAGAATCATTGTGTTTCTTTGCCAGATACCAAAATGCAAACTGAGAATTGGAAGCACCGTTGGAAAGCCATATGGTTTCTCACAAGGCTATGATTCATGCTGCAGAATGGAAGGTCTATACCTCAAGCAGACCAACCCACTGACGTGGCATCATCACCTTTCATTGGACTATTTCTTTCCATTTGGGATGCCCTGTTTAGGAGGCCTGACTATGAGATCCACCCCAGTTCAACCTATAATTGAATCAAGCAAAAATAAATCTTCCATAACACCCATCCAGAGAAGGGTGACGAAGCTGGTGAGGGGTCTGGTGAGGGGTCTGGAGAACAAGTCCTACGAGGAGCGGCTGAAGGAGCTGGGTTTGTTCAGCCTGGAGAAAAGGAGGCTCAGGAGTGACGTTATCTCTCTCTATAAGTACATTAAAGGAGGCTGTAACGAGGTGGGGATTGGTCTATTCTCCCACGTGCCTGGCGACAGGACGAGGGGGAATGGGCTAAAGTTGAGCCAGGGGAGGTTTAGGTTGGATCTTAGGAAGAACTTCTTTACCGAAAGGGTTGTTAGGCATTGGAATAGGCTGCCCAGGGAAGTGGCTGAGTCACCATCCCTGGAGGTCTTGAAAAGATGTTTAGATGTAGAGCTTAGTGATATGGTTTAGTGGAGGACTTGTTAGTGTTAGGTCAGAAGTTGGACTTGATGATCTTGAGGTCTCTTCCAACCTAGACAATTCTGTGATTCTGTGATTTTACACTCCCCACAGATTTCTGGAAATCCAGGGCTGTATTTAAATTGCATCCGACCACTGTTATCAGAAAATTCTTACATTTTTTCTCCCGGTCTCTTTGCACGATGTAGATACACAGTGCAGTTGTACAGAAATGCGCATCTAAACAGCTGGTAACTGCTCAATTTTGAATAAAGAACCAGAAGAAGCCTCGTATCTGGGTGAATCTTTTCTTAAGGCTGATTTTAAATAAATCAGTCAAAAGTTTGGCATTTCATCAGATTCCAGAAGGGAAAACTGAATTACTATGTGATAAATTTAGTTAAGGAAAGTAATTATTCTTCTTAAAGTAATGTTATTACCTTTCTAACTTATGAAATTCATTTTCCTGGCTTCTATTTGACATGTGACAGGACCCGCGGGAACGGGGTTAAGCTGAGGCAGGGGAAATTTAGGCTGGACGTCAGGAGGGGGTTCTTCACAGAGAGGGTGGTTGCACACTGGAACAGGCTCCCCAGGGAAGTGGTCACTGCACCGAGCCTGTCTGAATTTAAGAAGAGATTGGACTGTGAACTTAGGCACATGGTCTGAACTTTTGGGTAGACCTGTGCGGTGTCGAGAGTTGGACTTGATGATCCTTAAGGGTCCCTTCCAACTCAGGATATTCTATGATTCTATGATTCTATGATTCTATGTATTATCATTTAAAAATAACTGTACTTTCAATGTACAGCACTGCTTTATGGCTTCAGGTCCTTTTATCTTCCTTCTTTTTCCACCATCACATTAGAAAGTTCAAATTCCACCTCTTCTATGAAGGATTTTCTGTTCTACAAGATGTGTTCCCCTGAACAAAACCAAGTTCCTGTAGAATTAAAAAAAAAAGAAATTACTCTCATTGCCAACAGGCAAAAATTTAAGACACGGAGACTGCCTTATGTCATTCCAGCTATTTTCTTACTTCTTTATTATTAGTAGTAGTATTATTATTTAAATCAGGATATCTTTAGAGAAAGAGAGAGGGAGACCAAGAAAGCCATCATTAGATAGATCTGATCTTTATCTGCAGTAGCATAGTCAGAAGAGCTAATGCTATGATGATAGCTTTGAAATCTCTTAGGAATTGGATAAAGAGAAGCGATAGTAATGAACTCCCAGCTAATAAACAGAGTGCTTATTTCTGCAGAATGGTCAATTTCCAGATGTCCTGAGGCTTGTGTGATACAGTTGATTTACTCATTCTCCCTTACTTCACTAATAAAGCTCAAGTTCAACATCAGATTAGAGAAGAGCCAGATTTCTTAAAGGGGCAGGGGGATGGCTGGCATCATGGCATGCAAATGGCACACTAATCTCCTCTGCCTCCTCCCGTAACCACCAAGCTGTCTTAAACAGCTGCCTTCCTCTGCTGAAATCATACACTTTATCTGCTTTGGGTTAGTACAGTAATACAGACAATTAATTTTTTATCTTGTTAGTGGAAATTTAACGCAATGATCTAAAAGAACTCTTACATATTGTGATAAACTTATGTTTATCAAAAGTGCCTCGCAAGGCATCCCTTAAGCAAGCAGAGCAGCTGCTATTGCTATATGCAGCTGTGGGGATGTCTGTAGAGGCTTCAATTCATCTTCCAGGTTTGAGAGGTGGGTCCCAGGACTGAGGGAAGCTGCAATGGCATTCAACGTTTGAAAAAGATGTAGCTGTTGTCATTAGTCATGCAAGAACTAAACCCAAGGAGGAAAGGCTAAGAAAGCCTTATTTTGCTCATCATCAGGATGAGTCACAAATCCCCTTTGCCCCTCCAGCTAAGAGGATGACCAGCTGTAATTTGATTTAAAAGGCTGATCTCCCACCTGTTTCAAACCTACATTAGGCTTCCTAGGAGACAGTCTCAAGCATTGCCTTTTCTGTTGTTTTTTTGTTTGTTTTGTTTTGTTTTGTTTTTTCCCTCTCATACTTGTACAAAGAATACCCACAAATCCTCAATCTCATTCTCTTCCATCCTCATCTGCAGGTTTCCGGCAGGAAAACAGAGTCAACAGACTGCAGAGTAAAGGATGTGCAGCCTTGGTCATGGAAGATGAAGCGATGTGCGCTAGCAAGTTCAGTCCTTCACAGACTGAACAATGATAGTTTAAATGAAGTTGGTGGAAGTAGTTCTGATGCCAAGAGAGTACAGGACAGTGGCCCAAGGGGCCTGTGAGTGTGCTCATGCTTGGTCTCCTCTGCATGCCCTTCCCAGCAGCCCAGTCCGTCAAGCAGGGTGGAACGGGGGGCTGAAAATTTGTCATGCAGAAAGGAATAAACACATGACACAAGGATTTCCAACAGAACTTGGGGCAGGTGACAACAATCAATAAATAATGAGAGAAAAAGCCAAGGAAAAAAAAAAGAAAAGGCTAATTCAGAGTCAGAGGCTCCAGGATCCCAGGCCTTGAGGACATGGGTTTAAGCAGCAGGAGCTTGTCAATGGGTTCAGAGTCAAAGCTTTTCCTGCCCAGAGCCTGAAACTTTAGGTTGCGCAAATTTTTGTCCATAAAATGGACAAAAAATCTTTGAAAGAAGTGAAGTAAAAAAAGCATTTAAGCATTTGAGGAAGTACGGGAGGCTGGGGTGGAAGAAGAGAGAGCTAAAGGGCTGGTTTTTAAGGCATAAAAAGCCAGGGACAGAAATAAAATAATATTAATAATAATAATAAGACAAAAAAACTGAAGGTAGGAGCAAGAACCTGCTTAGAGATGAATAGTCAAACTGAAATGAACTGTCATAGTGGATGAGGATATGCTCACTGGGGAGGAAGGAAACATGAGATAGGTTTTCTTTCTCAAGAACACAGCTAAGGAAAGACAGATGGGGGAATTTCAGTCTGTAAGTGATGAGAAAAGTCAGGGGTGGTGTTTTCAGTTGTTGTTTTTCTTAACAACAGGAATGATCATTTTAAAATGTGGCAGATAGAGCTGATATCCCCTAGGCAAGTGGAGTTGGGAGCAGTTTGTATTTATCACAGATTAAATGGGACAGTGACAGCTTTGGTAGGACAGTGCTGGCATGAAGCATGTGCAGAAGAGTCAAGTTGCTGGTGGGGGGGAGGATGAATGAGGCACCAGGACCAAGCTGGTGTAATGATGGAATCATTTTTCAGGCACATCTAGTGTAGAAAAGGTGATGAAAGCGATGAGAAGTTAGCAAAATAATTAGCAAAAATCTTGCTGAACAAGTTCAATTAGAATACCTCCACTGAGAAAAAGCACAACTTTCCTCCAGAAATGGGCTTAGGTTACCCTGCATATGCATGGAGTAAAAGGCAGTATCTGGATAATGCACAAACTTAGCTGATATTTTTCCTTTGCAACTGACATGTCATATTTGCATTACAACAATTTAAGTAGTCCTGTGGTGATGTCTGTGTTCGAAAAGTAAACAGTTCCAGGGGTGTTGCTGGAACCCAACTGCTCATACCGTTGCACAAAAGGAAAACAAAAGAACCAGGTGAGCACCTACACCATCTGACGTAGTCCAGAAATATACAAACTGTTCTCTGGAGAGATCCCCACCTGGCAATCAAAGGCAGTTATGTCATGGTGGTAGGCACAGGTGGGAAGAGGATGGGCTGAAACATTTTTCCTGAAGTCAGGCATGAAGCTGATAAGGGAATCCAAGACTGGTGACATCCCAGTTAGCATTCTTCCTACTGGGCAGCCTGGTCATTTAATTTTTCTTCTTTATCTGTAATAAGCTATGCCCCACTTCATACAATGATAAAAGCTAAGAGCATGCCATGAATTTGAAGTAAAGTCTCAGCATTTAATGGAACTCAACCGTATACCCTACAGTCTAGGAGACTAATGGAGGAGTTTTGTTTTTTTGTTTGTTTGTTTTGAGAAGGTTTTGTGCTGGCTTTGTTTTAGTATCTGAGTCCATTTATCCCACTTTAATGATGATTTATCACTAAAATGAGTGCTTGCTTTATCAGCACTGGAGATGAAAAATAATATACGCTGGGAGCACATACATCGTTCTCCTCTCACCCTTTCTGTATTTCAGATCAATAGATATGGATATTTTGTAGATATAGATCAATAGATATGGATATTTTTTACCTTTCATTCTGAAAACCACGGTAATTGACTGCAATATGAAAACTAAAATTTATTTAAATAGATGCAGAGGTAAGATCATAAGTGTTATTGCCAATTAACCTCAGTGACAAAAGTTCAATAATTAGCTAACATTATGGTATATAGTTCTTTATTTGTTGCTCTATTCTAATGGCATTCTGAAGAAAAAAAAATTGAAAGTGATTTAATGGAGTAAAATGTTCAGCTTTATTTTAATAGTTCAGGGTTGCTGTAACTGGACCAAAAACAATCTAGAATTTAGGATTTTTCCTGAAGTTCATCATTTCTTTTCTATCCTACTAAAAACCTCAGGGATAACTGTTGACCTGGGACAAACTTTACTGTAAAACATTTGGATTTTACTTTTTTTTTTCAAAGGAAAATGATGATAGGAAATACTTTATTGAGAGTGGTTTTCATTAAAATTATTGATTGAGACTGCTTCCTTGAGCAGTGTAAGAAGGATGGCAGAGAGACCATGTGTAATGAGGTCAGAGATTGCCTTCATGGAGTGTGTAGACACAAGAAGGGATCTGACTGATGAAGAAGAGGTTAAAGAGGTGAAGAGTGCAAAGTGGAATGAAATAGGGAAATAGATGGAAATGGGAGACAAAGAATTGATTGGAAAGAAGCTGGAGGAGGAAAATCACTTATTACAGACATGTGAAAAGCAGACTGACAAGAACCAGAGTAAAGAGCATACTGGAAAAACCCTAAATGCTTTTAACCACTGACATCTGGAGTTATGCTATCAACTTGAATGCTGCACATCTATGTGGAAAACACTCCAAATTTCCAGAGTGCTCTTCTGCATAATCTTGGTGTAAGCTTGTCTTCAGTTTTCACATTTCATGGTGCCTAAACAAGATGTTTTAGGTTCTTCCCCAATGAACTTACCTCCTGATAAACACATAGGCTTGTATTACAGCATCAGTCAGACAAAATACCAGGTATAGAAGACCAGACCAGGTATATCAGGATGGGAATATGTTCCCTTTAAGCATCTAGAGAACTCTGAGAGAGCATCATGATGGAACAAAGATGATACAAGCTGTTTTTCTTTAATTGTGATCCCTTTGCTGGGGTGGTAGAATTTTATTATCACAACGGAAAGATTTAACAGTGGCAGAATCTGCTGAAATTCTGAACCTGGCTGAGGTTTTTGTCAGGCCGGCCACCGGACAATAGAAAAAAAATAACATCAAGAAATTGCCAAGCACAGGCTCTCCAAATGAAAATGCTTGAAATGAAGTTGATAGTGTACTTTATTTGCTCAGCACTCCACGTCCCAGTAGGGATTTACCTGAGGATAGGTCCTAGTTTCAGACAATTGTTTGCAACATCTGGCCTTGCGAATTTTGCAGAAAAACTGGGAGGAAGAAATCAAAAGGGATTTTATTTAGCAGTTTGGGCAAGAAAAGCCACTTAAGGTGACCTTGTTTTCTCCTACTGGGACAACTGTCCAGTAAAACTGCTCAATCACATCCAATATTTTGAGTTTTGCCTACAAAACCAAATCTTTGGATTTTTAGTTGTGCCCTCCTGATGTTCTTTATTAACATATGAGAAGAGAAGGGGTTCATCTTATCTAACTTTAAATGGCCATAGTCCAGGTTTCTACATGAGAGCTATATATCCAAGCTTCTGTTACAGAGATCAAATTAATAGTCAAAACATTGGAGTGGGTGATTCATCTGAAAAAGTAGGAGTCTTCTCTATTTCAAGACAAATTACTCTCCAGGCTCCACTGGCTAAACTTTCACTGACTATAATGAAAGTGGAGACACCTAACTCACATAGCTATCTTCTGCTGTAGATACACAGATCTCTGTGAGAGGATCCAACCCCCCTCCCCCCCGAAACTTCATGGCCAAATGTCAGCCTCTCAGGTTTAAATTCCTCCTGCTCAAAAGGAGAGGCTCAAATATGGCTGGTGCATCCCTGGGCCAGGAGTGTAAGCTCTATACCGGCACCTGGTTGTATTTGAAATGCCCTGAGGTATTTGAAACATCCAAGGGTCACTGCCAGATATGATAAAGGGCTTCAGGCAAGACCTCTGCCCTTCTGCAAGAGCAGCTGGAGGCCAGGCAGGATATCCTAGGCATCTCAAAGGACAGTTGACAACTACATATGGGCAAATGAATTGAACCCTGAACCTTCATCTTTGCTTGTCCCAAAGGCTCTTGTGGGTAGGGAAATATCTCATCATTGCAAATATCCCCTTGTCACCAATGAAGGGGCAGCACAAACATGCCCTGTCAACTCCTTCCTGAATGGGAAGTAAAATGGCTGCAGTGCAAGGCATAAAAGTATGTGTGCTATAAATTAAAAAAAAAAAAAAAAACAAGCGTGGAAATTTCCCATGTTTTGTTAGGATGGATTTGTTACCTGGTGAGAAAATTAGATTTTATTTTTTTTTTCTGTCCCATGACAAGGGTCTTTTACTTGACACGGCAAAGAAGAGATTACAATATTTTTTTCTTTCTCTTAGTAAGCAGAGCATTAAAAAAAAATCCAACAGCCCTGCAGTTCAAAACTACAGGTGAGAGAAAACCATGGGAACTTACAGAACACAGCTCTGTTATTTCTTGCACATACAGAAGGAATCAATGAAATAAATATAGCCTATCCAGTAGATACAAGTAGAAGTCACCCCAAGTGCATAATTCGCTTCATCTGTGTCTGAAGCTAGCACATAGCAAAGAGGGCAAAATGTCTCAGACTGATTAGACAACTAAGCTTAACATTTCCTCTCCGTTCTTGTTTATCGATTCTTCATTGTTCATTTAGTGATGCAAAAAGGTTCTGGAAGCCAAACTGTCGAGATGGTTTATACACATGTATCACTTAAATCCAGCTCAACCTCTCTCAAAAAAAAAAGCCTCTAAAGGCAGCCTACGTTATGGTTAGGTCTTAAGCCGGGCTCCTCCACAGGAATTTAACTCCTCCCCACAAACATAAGAGACATTTCACCTAAAGATGTGAATCCTCAGATATGGGGGAAAAAAAAGGCAAAATGCCAATGATGCATCAGTAAAATATCACCATTAATGTAGATTAACTGTTTCAATTAAAAAAAAAATGTTTAGCAACTGCTGGGTATTTCCAAGGATTGCTGTGCTATTTCTGTATAGCTCTGCGGCTGCTTCTCATTCCAGAGGTTTAAAAAAAAAAGTCTTCTGTTTTTTTAAATGATCTGGAACCACTTGGCATGTGACTTCTAAAGTGTTTAACACAGTCTTACAAAAACATCATGAAAATTTATCAGCTTAGGGCCTACATCTACTTGCCTGCCTTGTATCATCAGTCATCATGCTAATGAAAATACTAATGACATTTCAATTGTGTTTCAAGAGAAATAAGCTGCTTCAGCTGAACAGGAATTAGAAAAAAAATAAATTTTTGCAAGAAGAGTATATCACTCTCCCTTTTTATTATTATGAATTAGATGAAGGACTTGGCTTCACCAAAGTCTGGGGTCCCACTATAGCAGTCACGGTACACATAAAAAGTGAGAAACAGGCCACGTTGCTAAACAGAGAAAGGTCTCCAAGCTTTCCTCCTCTGGTCTCTAACCCAATTCCCTAGGGCAGCCACCACCTGAGGGTTATTGCTAGGATGAGTGCAAGAAGAGCATTTCTCTGGGGCGTAGGGGCTGGAGAAATTAATAGGTTCAGCTCCCCAGGTGGGACCACATAGACTTGTATTGCCAGGAAGGAGACAGAAAGAGACCCCCAGCAGATGAAGGTGTCAGTAGGTGGTGCTGATGCCCAAGGGGTGCAAGCCCTGATTTCACTGCAGTAATCACAGAATCACAGAATTTCTAGGTTGGAAGAGACCTCAAGATCATCGAGTCCAACCTCTGACCTAACGCTAGCAGTCCCCACTAAACCATATCCCTAAGCTCTACATCTAAACATCTTTTGAAGACTTCCAGGGATGGTGACTCCACCACTTCCCTGGGCAGCCTGTTCCAATGCCTGCACCTGGACTGCGTGCAGTATCTGTGCCGTTGCACTATAATTCATCGCTGGAACACATGCTGCCCTATCTCAACACAAGAGCTGTTCTCGCTTCCTGCCAACCCACTTTATGAATGTTAAATCAGTGCACAGAAATACCTCCCTGACAAAACTCTTCAGAAAACTTTGGAGACCAAAGCCTGTAACTTTTGTTTCCCTTATGGAACTGGAGAAAATTATGACTTGTGCCTCGTTCTGTTCAAATGGTCCTTTCTCTTTTAAGCAAACAAACAAATGAACAGCAAATGGCCTATTCCCACCTGGCATTAGTGCAATGGTACGTTTGAGACTTTAAAAACATAAAAGTCAAGCCATTCAAAATGATGGGTCCTGTAGCAAATGTAATATCATCCCAAGGGTACCTATGTAGTGCATGGTATTGCTGCACATGGTATTAACTTTTATGCCTTTTTCTATATGTGCAGTGTGGCTCATTTATAGTTGCTCTGGGAACCACTATGTTTACATAAATTTTAATTTCCTGTCTTTTGTTTGTTCTCTTTATCACCTTTCTAAAACAAAATTTACCTTGTGAATTTTAGTGCTCAACCAATTATCCACAGATGGAGGCAAAGGAGAAATGACATCCTCTGATTTTTCCATGTGGCCCTGGAAATATGCCTCCACGTCAGTTTGGACCCATTAGACGCCATGGAGCTCCAGCAGTGGCACTGTTTCTACTAAAGCAGACTTTTTCCCATAGGTCGTGGTGATTTTGGTCTGTTGTCATCTGGGTCCTGGCCAAAACCTTCCTTTTGAGTTCACATGGACCATATTTACTGTATCATAACTCATTTTCCGTGTTTTGTTTTCCTCTTAAGTGCATGCAGCTTGTGAACTGAATGAATCTGCTGCCAGGCTTCATAGAACCCCACTTGAGTTATATGCCTCCAGATTTTGGCACGAAAGCCCTTTGCTACCTGCTCTAATAATTAAATCAAGGTGTTTACAGTTGCTTGAAATGTATCTGTTGTTCAAGCTCACAAAACTAGTGCTTCAGTCAGGTGAGATCTGCCCGTACCTTGTTACGAAAAATTACTGTAAAAGATTGAAACCTTAGAGATTCTAGCTGTACAGAAAAAATAATGCAGTGGTCCAGCTATGGATTAATGCAGTGAACTTCATGAACAGTTAATTAAAATTCAGTATTGATAGGACCAAGGCTTGCTACTATTTTTTAAGGAAAACAAGAATAACAGATAAAGCTAAATTATAATAGGTCAGTGCAGAAAAACAATGAAATATATGGCAGTTCTCAGCAGCTGTGATGGGAATCCTACCTCGTCTTGAATAATAAAGGCTTTTGCTAATTTTAACCAGATCCAAATCTGAAAAACCTGCAGTCGCATGTGACTCAGAGAGCCTGAAGGGAACAGGAGGTGGAGGGAATCGTGTGTGTGCGTGTATGTCTGTGTGTATAATCTAACAGTGCCCAGAGCTTTTGCGATCCTGGACCATTTCAATCACAAATACCAGATTCATTAAAAAAAAATGGCTACATTCCAGCAGTTAAAATTGAAGCAGCATATTTCATAGAATCACAGAATCACAGAATTGAAGGGGTTGGAAGGAACCTCAAGAGATCATTGGGTCCAACCCCCCTGCCAAAGCAGGATCCTTAGAGCAGGCTGCCCAAATAGGCGTTCAGACGGGCCTTGAATATCTCCAGAGAAGGAGACTCCACAACCTCCCTGGGCAGCCTGTTCCAGTGCTCCGTCACCCTCCCCGTGAAGAAGTTCTTTCGCATGTTGGTGCGGAACTTCCTGTGCTCCATTTTACGGCCATTGCCCCATGCCCTGTCCCCACAAACGACTGAAAAGAGGTTGGCCAAATCCCTCTGTCTCCCACACTTGAAGGTCTTTATACACATTGATGAGATCCCCTCTCAGTCTTCTTTTCTCCAAGCTGAACAGACACAGGTCTCTCAGCCTTTCCTCATAGGGAAGATGCTCCAGGCCCCATATCATCTTTGTGGCCCTCCACTGGACTCTTTCCAGGAGATCCCTGTCTTTTTGGGACTGGGGAGCCCAGAACTGGATACAGTACTCCAGGTGAGGCCTGACCAGGGCCGAGTAGAGGGGGAGGATCACCTCCCTTGACCTGCTGGCCACGCTCCTTTTAATGCACGCCAGGATCCCATTGACCCTCTTGGCCATGAGGGCACACTGCTGGCTCATGGTTAACCTGGACCCCCAGGTCCTTCTCCTCAGAGCTCCCCTCCAGCAGGTCGTCCTCCAGCCTGTACTGATACTTCGGGTTGTTCCTTCCCAGGTGCAGGACTCTACACTTGCTCTTGTTAAACCTCATTTGGTTTCTTCCTGCCCATCTTTCCAGCCTGTCTAGGTCTTGCTGAATGGCAGCACAGCCTTCTGGCGTGTCAGCAACTCCTCCCAGCTTTGTGTCATCAGCGTACTTGCGGAGGGTGGACACTATTCCCTCATCAAGGTCGTCAATGAAGATGTTGAACAAGACCGGACCCAGCACCGACCCCTGGGGAACACCGCTAGTCACAGGTCTCCAGCCAGACTCTGTGCTGCCGATCACTACCCTCTGAGCTCGGCCAGTCAGCCAGTTTTCAGCCCACCTTACTGTCCACTCCTCTATCCCACACTTTCTCAGCTTTGCTAGTAGGATGTCCTGGGAGACAGTATCAAAAGCCTTGCTAAAGTCAAGGAAGATGACATCCACTGCTCTCCCCTTGTTGAGGGATTTTTGAAACAGCAAGGAGGCCATGACTTGCTTCAGCTGAGCAAGCCAAGCTACCAGAACAACTATGAGAAGTTCCCATGACAGTGTTCCCACATCACCCAATTGAGGAATTAAAAAATATTGTTGCCAGCAGCTGGCTTCAAGGACGGGATCTACGTGACTGCTAATCACAAGGGGTCTGTTTTCTTGCAGGTGGGGTTGATTTCTTGCAGTTGTTTGTCTGAGTGCTTTTGACCAATAATCTTGTGTGAGACACTATCCGCCCCTGTTAAATTTGCTATAAAAGTCTGGCTATTCAAGTAATAAAGGGAGAGCATGATCTAACCATACTGGTGTCTGTCATGTTTTCGGACGTTCTTTCTGCAACAAATGGCGCCCGAACAGTCTGAGACCCGGCGAGACACGGAGTGACGCAGAGAGACCCGAGACGCTGAGAGACGCTGAGAGACCTGAGAGACCTGAGACGTGGAGAGACCCACAGAGATGCGGGACGTAGAGGAACTTGGAGAGATGCAGAGAGACGCAGAGAGACTAGGAACAGAGACACAGTAACGCGCGGGACGTGGAGAGACTCAGAGCACAGACCCAGACAGACGCGGACAGTCGCGGTGAGACGTGGAGAAGTGTCGCATTGAGACGTGGAATAGTGATGTAGAGAGACGCGGGCATCTGGGGCCGAGTTTCTACGGGAGATCGGAGGCGTCAGTGCAGGCGGCAGACGAGCACCACTGTGAGGCCAGTTGGCACACAGCAGAGGGGTTGAGATCATGACCCTGCAGCTCGTCCAACGTAACCATGGAGGAGGAAGCAGCTATCCAGATTCTCTCTAGTATTCTCTCTAAGACAGGTGTATCTTGCAATGTAAAAAAGATAAAATCCTTGGTGCACTGAGCTCCGGAGGGCTTTCTGAAGGAAATCCCTCTAATGTTTAGCCCAGATGAGTGGTGGCATGTAGGAGATTGCTTATGGGATAAAGCCATCTCAAGTGGAAAGTTGGCCAAAGATGTAAGTGAGATGTAGTGCACAGTGATTAATACGCTGTGTGGAATGAAAAAAGAACAGCAGCTGCCGATGCCAGCGGCGCAAGCTTTGTCAGTACCATCTGGAAATGACAGAACACCGAGTACAAAATCTGAGACCTCAGGAATGTGGCTGGCATGATTCTTTTCACCAGTTCCTGCACCCACCCCGGTTTGGGGTATGACCTCTTCAATAAAGGAATCAGCGGCAGAAATAACTAAGGGACTATCGGAGCAGAGTGCAGATGGGGAGTGGGGGTTGCCCTCCCCACCCCCCACACTGGAAAATCTTGATGAAGCTGTGCTGCCTGCATCTGTGCCGCTGCCAGGCAGCAATAAATCCACTCGGGATGCTTCGCCAATGAGAGGTGCAGCAGCAGCTTGCGAAAATCGACCTTCACTGGAGGAGCAGTTGCAAGAACTGCTAGAGAAATTGGAGAACTTAAAAATTACGGATTCGGAGGAGCTTCCTCTCTTGTCTGCCCCACTGGAGCCAACTCCCTCATTATCTGTTGCTACAACACCATCGGCACCAAGGAGGGACAGGGGCTCCGACGTCATACGCCATGCCATCATAGAAGGGCATAGGCATGCTACATCCTTGGCCTGCCCTATTCTTATCGACCCTGTGCAAGGCACCGGGTCGTGGCAGCCGCATGATTGGAAGCTTTTACAACAAGCGTGAAAAACTGTTTTGGACTACGGGTTACAATCCCAGGCGTCTCGACAGATAATTCAATGGATTTTCCAGGCAGAACTAATGTGTCCACTTGACTGTCAAAACTTGGTGCGCTTATTGTTAACTCCTTCCCAATTGTTATTGTTTGAAAGGCAATGGTCGCAGTTAGCACAGGTGGAAGCGGATTGACTGTGTCAACCAGGGGACCCTCTGTATGGGATTACTGCAGAGTTAACGGGGACGGGTCCTTATCTCAATACCCAGATTCAGCTGCAGTTCCCTGCTATTATTCACCAAACAGCTGCACAGCTCGCACTGAGGGCTCTTCTTAGTCTCCCAGTGGAAAAGAAAGCACCTCCATTCGCACCAGTACAACAGGCCCCTGGGGAACCATATGCTAAATTTATCGATGGGCTGTGGGCAGCAATTCCTGATCATCCTGATCTAACAGCGTAGTCTAAAAGCAGTGTGTTTAAAATGCTTGCATTTGATAATGCAAACCCAAAAAGTCAAAACATGTTAGTTACACTGCCAAGAACCGCACCAGTAGAGGATATGTTGGAAAGGGTACAGAGAGCTGATCAGTCCAGGCAACCATATATGGTGGCACAGGCTGTAAAGGACTGTCAGAGATTTGCTTTTATGGTACCCTCCATTAACAAACAGGCCCCGGCAAAGCGCTATGAATGACTAATGCTTCCTTACGGGATGAGGAATTCCCCTACATTATGTCAATTATGTCAAAAAATTTGCTATTAAAGTCAGGCTATTTGGGTAATAAAGAGAGGGCATGATCTGACCGTACTGGCGTCTGTCGTGTTTTCGGCCGTTCTTCCTGCAACATCCCCTCGTCTACCCAGCTGGTGATGCCATCACAGAAGGCAACGAGGTTGGTCGAGCACAACTTCCCCTTGGTGAATCCATGCTGACTACTCCTCATAACCTTCTTCTCTTCCAATTGCTTGGAGATGGCATCCAGAACAAGCTGTTCCAACACCTTTCCAGGGACAGAGGTGAGACTGACTGGCCTGTAGTTTCCCGGATCCTCCTTCTTGCCCTTCTCGAAGACCGGAGTGACATTGGCTATCCTCCAATCTTCAGGCACCTCTCCTGTTCTCCAGGACCATTCAAAGATGATAGAGAGTGGTTCGACAATCACATCTGCCAGCTCCCTTAGCACACGCGGATGCATCCCATCGGGACACATGGATTTGTGTGCGTTGAGCCCACTCATGCTTCCAAACCACTCTCATGTCCACCGGGGGGGAGCCCTCCATTACCCAAACCCTTTGTCCTCCTGCCAGGGTTGAGGACTCCTGGGGGGGAGTCCCTGAAGCAAAGACTGAAGCAAAGAAAGCATTCAGTATCTCTGCCTTCTCGGTGTCTCCCGTTACCAGGACACCCCCCTCATTCAGCAAGGGACCTACATTATCCCTAGTCTTCCTTTTACTGTTTACTTTTTTTTACATACTTAAAAAAAAAAAAACACTTCTTATTATCCTTTATCTCTTTTGCAACCCTCATCTCTAGGTGGGCTTTAGCCTTCCTTGTCGCATCCCTGCAGGCCCTGACAACCCTTCTATACTCCTCCCAAGAGGACAGGCCCTTTTCCCACATTTCATAGACCTTCCTCTTCCTTTTGATCTTATCAATGAGTTCCTTGCTCATCCATGCAGGTTTCCTGCCCCCCCTTCCCTGATTTCCTACTCTTAGGGATGCACCGATCCTGAGCTTGGAAGAAGTGCTGCTTAAATGTAGCCCAGCTCTCACAAGCACCCTTGCCTTCTAGCAAGCTATCCCATGAGATACTCCCAAGCAGGTCCCAGAAGAGGTCGAAGTTGGCTCTCCAAAAGTCCAGGGTTGCAATCCTGCTTTTAGCCTTACTTCTTCCACCAAGTTCCATCTTGAACTCCACCATCTCATGGTCGCTGCATCCCAAGCTGCCCTTGACCTTCACATCCCTAACAAGGCCATCCCTAACAAGGTCCAGGAGCACCCCCTTCCTCATTGTCTCTTCCACCACCTGCGTCAGAAAATTGTCTTCAACACACTGTAGGAACCATATATTTATTGCATTTTGCTCAAATAAATCTGGAAAAGTGTGAATCTCACCCTTGGAGAGATGGGGAGAAGAAGTAAACAATCTTGGGCTCGGGCTTGGGAGCAGGGTATGAGGAAGAACAAAGATGCAGGAGAGTCATCTCTCAGGGAGCTGCAGGATGCTGGTCGAGTTGGAGGTTTGGGGAGGCTCCGGTGCCATTTTCTAGCCTGGCCTCAGATCTTCTGTTTAGTTTTCTCTATTTTATTTACACCTGTGCCTACACACACGCGCATATATTTTAAAGAGCTTCTTATCTTATGCAACTCCATTCTGCGCTTCTCTGCGGTTTTCCAGATGGTTTTCCTGACGCTGGCACCTCACCCGAATTGCAGCTGGGATTCAATTACAGCCTGTCTTGCAAAGGCAGATTATTTTTTTAAAAGATAACATATTTTGGGAAGAGATTTTTTTTTCCTCCCCAAAAGCCATTTTTATTAAGAAAGGAGAAGCATGACTTGCAGCTTGATCTTGCCAGGTGCTGAATGCCTCCAGACAGGTCCCCAGCATCCTCAGTATCGTTTTACTTCATCCCATTTTAGCATACAGCACCCTGCAGGGGTAGATTCTGCCAGATTAAAGTGCTGGCAGAGCAGGATCCAAGCCTGCTGCTCCCCAGTGAAAGCTTTCTGTCACAAACAGCACATCGATAACAGTTTATTTCAGAACTGATTTTGCAAACCAGCAAACCTAATTACTGATATTTTTTTGGCCATCCCTCCCCCACCCCCTGAAAATATTGGGAAGGGAGGGTAGAGAGGCATTATTATCAATATTTCTCCAAGGTATTCTCTGCACCGTGGCCCTTTCTCTTCCTGAGGAAGCCCTCCCTAGGTGATGCTGTGCAGGGAGGAGCTCTGCAGCTTGGCTGGGTGGGATGCAGGAGACATGGAGGTGAAGGGGGAGTCACTGCTGATCCCTGGCTGCTCAGTGTGGCTGCACTACAAGCAAGACAGCAGGGGAGGGACTAGTTTGCAGATTTCAATGGACTCAGAGAAAAATGCTTTGGGATTAAGAGCTGAGCCTGGGAGCACAAGGGCTGTAGGAAACCTGGATGACAGGTTTTAAGCCTCCAGTCCTTGTTTTCTCTTAACCACATTTTCCTATTCAATTATTGGTTGCACTAATGAACCCCAATTAGCAATGTTATTGCTTCCATCCAGCTTTGGATGGGGTTCAAAGAGGCTGAACACAGGATGCAGACACTTGTTTCTTGAGAAATCAAACAGAATGAAGCCAGACATCACCTATTTCTGATATTAGTCAACAAAATTAGTAGCCTGACTTTTGGGGATGCCAGTTGCCATGGTGTCTGGTGAAATCTTCAGGAGCAAATGACAGGAGGGACTTTGGCATCCCAGGGAATAAAAAGTAGCATTTCGTTGACTAATAGTGTGCAGCCCCTTTGGCGAGTGTTGCTCTACACGCTCCCACCCCAGCTTCCCCTATCTGTAATAGGAGCAGAACACTTCTTATCTCAGCTATGGGGCTGGCAAAAGCAGTAAGTAATATGCAGGTGAAAAAAAAATTGCTCATTGTAAAGAAACAGTGTTTATTAAATGAAAGCATGCTGAGGCCATTTGCTCTTTTTGGATCAGACAGGGAGACAATAATAGCCTTATTTATTACTCATGTGCAGCTCTAGTTTTCCTCAGTCCTTCTATACATTATTTATCTGCATGCCATCAAATCCGATTGCCCTTTAAAGAGACCTACTGAAGCCTGTTAGTCGAAGTGGAAGCAACGCAAAGGAAGAAAACAGATCTGGGAAATACAAGTCTGCATGACTTTGACGGAGAAATGTCTTTGAATTAATAAAAACTGACAGGTAAGGCAGGCAGAGCAGCAAGGCGAGTGATGCAGGCGTGGTGCAACAGCAGCCAACCTCAATATGCATCCTCTGTGCCACCAAAGTGCAGACAGAGCGCTGCTCTTTCACAGGTGTCTCCCTGCCTATTTGACATATTTAGCTGCAGTGGGGAAGCAGTCATGGAGAAACCACTCTGCTCTAAGGGTGGAAGAAACCCAAGGTGGCTTGCAGCTGGGAGCAGCTCTGCACAGCTTCTCTGAGCCCAGCTGGGGAGACCTTTCCGCCCCAGGAGTAGGCAGCGAGGTGACAGAAAAGCAGGTTGGTTTTGCTTTGCAAAACTTCAGCTCAGGATGTGGGTTTGGGAAACAGCATCCATCAGCAATTCAGAATGAGCTCCTGTTTCATCTGAATCTGAGAGTTTAGTAAGAGGTTCGCATGTGTCTCATAGTGCCTTTGCTCGAGCAGTGCAAAACATTTTTATATATAATAACAAATTTGGCTACTCAGTACCCCTGGGAGAGAGAAACATGATCCCTACTTCCTAGTGAATGAAACTAAGCAATCCCATTGATTTTGTATCATGATTTTGCTTGAGTTTTAGTGGGGAGGCATGCATTGTATCTAAAGGCAGGTTTTCTGCATTATAACTAGAATTTCTATGGGCATTTGAGATAAAAACAAAATGTTTAATTCACACAATATTTTCCTTTTGTAATTAGTGAATCTGAAGATGCAAAGTGTAATTGAAAGTCCATTCAGCTAGTCACAGGAAAGCATCCTCACCATAGCAATGGGATGCTGACATGAGATTATAGCACAGACACCAGAGAATGAATGTTGGAATCAGAACATCCACCTGGTCTTTTTTTTTTTTTTTTGTAAAAATAATATTAACCAAAAAAACCAAACAACACCCAATCCTAAACCAAAAAAACAGAACACAGGAAACAAGTCCCTGCTTGTGTTGATGGGGAGGAATTTAGGGTAGGTAAGGAAACGTTGTCTAAATATTGGCCCATCTGACTTCTGGAATGTGTTTAATAAAGACATTTTTCATGATGGCACAGTCCAATGTCCACTAAAGCCATGACTGGATTTCTATTGACTGCAGTGTACTTTGGATTGGGCCTTAAATTAATAAAATGAAATAAACATCTACAGCTTGATACATGTACATTTAGTTGAAAGGTTTCCACTAAATGGAGAGTTGTGAAGTTAACTCCCCAGGCATGACATCAAAGATGTGTCAGGAGAAACATATTTATTAAAGCTAAGCAGGACTTCAGCGAGTGCAGTTTAAAAATAAACGCAAGGGTCTCGAAATGAAGTGCCAGCTCTCTGCTAATTTGCTCCTCCCTCATCACATATATTTTCCTTTAAGGAAAAACAAAATCTCACAGACCATTTGTGTGGCATGTTAGTTGCTGTCTGCAAATAGAAACAGGCATGTTGCAGACCTCTGAAAAATGCCGTTTATAACTGTAAGGCCAACTGACCCTCAACTGCAGTGGCACTTTGTGACCCCCACATGCAAACAATCCTCTATTGATTTCCCAGCCTCCAGCTTGAAGCACACTTTGTTTTTGAGAGGCAGGCAAGATACTGTCATTGCTAATTCTCCCTGCCCCCAGGCTGCTCAGTATTTCTGCTGCTCACTTGAAGTGTTATCAAAATAATGACCATAATAACCACCACTGCCAGGTTTCCCAGGGCAAATTTCAGTGAATCAAAGGCCATCAAGGAAAGCTGCTTAAGCCCTCTGTATTCTCTGTAAGCCCATTACTGTATGTGTGCCACAAACAAATCCGCTTTACAAACTATGGGAAGTCGGGGGGGACCCTAAAGATTGCAATGTGAAAAGAATTAAGGAAACACCCTCAAATCATATCTCAGATCTTCGTTAGGTCAGCAACAATTTGCATTTCCCTTGCTCAATTCAAAGCCCTTTGCAGTGGCTACAGATGCTCAGGTGGCTCTGGTACAGCACTGAAGCGCCGTGGCCCAGGAGGGCGGTGTGTACCTGGAGGATTGTATCCAGTTCTGGATTCCTCAGTACAAGAGGGACATGGAATTACTGGAGCAAGTCCAGAGGAGGGATATGAAGATGATCAGAGGACTGGAGCACCTGTTGTACAAGGACAGACTGAGAGAACAGGGCCTGTTTAGCCTGGAAAAGAGAAGACTGAGAGAAGACCTCATTAATGTGTATAAATATCTGAGGGAAAAGTGTCAAGAGGATGGAGCCGCTCTATTTTCAGTTGTGTCAAGTGACAGGACAAGAAGCAATGGGCACAAACTGAAGCACAGGAGGTTACGGCTCAGTATGAGGGGGCACTTCTGTACTGTGAGGTGACAGAGCACTGGGACAGGGCTGCCCAGAGAGGTTGTGGAGTCTCCTTCTTTGGAGATATTCAAAACCTGCCTGGATGCCATCCTGTGTAATGCGCTCTGTGTGACCCTGCTGGGCAGGGGGTTGGACTGGACAATCTTCAGAGGTCCTTTTCAACCTCGGCCATTCGGTGATTCTGTACGCAACACCACTACCACAACACCAGCTGTGCTGGACAGGCCGCGATCGCCATATGGTGGTTTGGAGGTGTAGTGGTTTTACTCAGGTGGGCAGCCGAGTTCCACTACAACCGCTCTCTCATTCCCCCCTCCTCAAGAGGAAGGGGGATAAAATACAACACAAAGAGCTCGATGTTTGAGATCATAATGATTTAATTAAAGGGAAAGGGAATGCGGAAAATAAAAACAAAACAAACAAACAAACAAAAAAAAAATTAAAAAAAACAAAAAACAAGGCTGTGTGGAAGCACAGAAAGAAAGGGAAAAAAAAGTTATTGTCTACTTCCCATCAATGAGCGATGTTCAGCCACGTCCTGGGAAAGCAGGGCCTCAAAACGCGTAACAGTTGTTTGGGAGAACAGCCCCCTCCCCTACAAGAGTCCCCTTTTTATTGCTGAGTGTGACATCAGGTGTTATGGAATATCCCTTTGGTTGGTTTAGGTCAGCTGCCCTGGCGATGTCCCCTCCCTATCACTTGCCCACCCCCAGCCTACTGGCTCTTGGGGGCTTGGAGGGAGTTCTGATGTTGTGCCAGTGCTATGCAGTAATAGACACAATACTAGAGTGATACCTGTTCCAGGTATGAATGCATAGCACAGCACTGTGTGGGCTGCTGCAGGGAAAGGTGACTCCATCCCAGACAGACCCAGCACAGGAGGCCGCAGCGGGCACTACCTGCCAGCCGCAGCAGCAACTCATGCAATCCAAGCAGAAAGGATCTGTGCTTCTGCTGGTACATTTTGGTAGGTTAATATCAACTAACTGAACCCTTACTGTCACTGAATGAGACCTTACTGTGGGTGGAGAAGAGCGCATTATTCCTAGGATGTGGCATTGTGGCAACCCGTAGCATTGACTTGGTGCCGGCTCTGGAGAAGATGCAGGATCTACTGAATCTCTACCCATCTGAGTCGCAACCCTCACTCCTCAGTGGTGTATTTTCAAGTTAATTGTGGGGCTTCGCTTTACTAAGCATGTGATAAATTAAAGGCATGAAGGGAAAAAAAGAATCTGGGTTTGAGTAGGAGAGTTAATAGGAGAGCGCTGAAGGAGAGCGCCTCACAGGCTTGGAGATATTAATTACTGATTAGGGATTTGCACTTCCTAACTGTTAAATATATCTGATTAGACACAAAGAATGTTTCTGGTAGAACATGGCAGCTCCTGCTTTCCCTCAGAAGAAACAGCCAGCAAGCTCACAAGAACTGAGAATAACACATAGAATCATAGAATCATAGAATATCCCGAGTTGGAAGGGACCCATAGGGATCATCAAGTCCAACTCCTGGCACCACACAGGTCTACCCAAAAATTCAGACCATGTGAATAAGTGCACAGTCCAAACGCTTCTTAAACTCCAACACGCTTGGTGCAGTGACTACGTCCCCGGGGAGCCCGTTCCAGTGCATGACAACCCTCTCAGTGAAGAACCTCTTCCTGATATCCAGCCTGAACCTCCCCTGTCGCAGATTGACCCCATTCCCATGGATCTTATCACTGGTCACTAAAGAGAATAGATCGGTGCTTGCCCCTCCACTCTGTGAAATGTGTTCGTCTGATTCGTGTCAACATGGAACAATGCTAGGGCCGCATGGTATGATGAATGTGACCTTCTGTCATACATACCCTTGTATAACCACAAGTCTAAGAAAAACAGAGGGGTTAATGTATATAGTTCTTGTATCTTGCAAAGGAATGTTTTAGCAATTCGTGTCAATAGGGAGCTTGAAGGGAAATGAACTTGTAGGCTTTTCCTTGAAGTCTCTGATATCTTGGGGGTTTCAGAATAACTGCTAACTATTATGACTGTTGCATGGGACACTATGCAAGTCTCTGATATATGGCCAGGAAATTAAGAAGACAGGGAAAGCTGAAGAATGACTAAAAGACAAAACTTGCAGGGGACGCTGCACAAGTCTCTGACATACAGCCAAGTTGGACAAAGAAGGACAAGAGGGAGGAAGACTATGAGCCTTCGGCACGAGAGACCCCCAGAGGGACCACTGGAGACTGGAGGGTTTGTATTCCGGAAACTAATTATAATAACCCTGTGGTTTTTTAGAAGTAGTAATGAATATGTATTAGCCTAGGAGCATAAAAACCAGCCGCTTGATGTAACTTGTGTGCGTCCTGGTGGAGCAGAGACTCCCGGCGCACCCAGCGCTGTTTGCTTACCTCTATTCCTTTAATAAATTGTAAACTTTCATTATAGTCCTATTTTGAAGAATGAGCCATTTATTACAAATGGGGGCTCGTCCGGGATGGCTTTGGTTCCTGAATTCTGATTTGATCTAGGAGAGGCGCCCCACAATTTGGTGGCTCCTGTTCGAGTCAGGTCAGGACTAATGCCATCTTGAACCTGAATAAAGGTAAGCAAAGATTTTGATTTTTTTATGAGCTCCCTTGCCGGCTGCAGCACTGTATTTTGCCCGTAATTCTGTGCGCAAAGATCCGAACAAAGATGATGGAGTCGTAAGTGTTTAAGGAGTATACCGTTCAGTTGGGTGAGATTCGGTTGCCTGTGTGTGTAAGAGTGTGACTAAGACGGAAGTTAGTTCCGAAGTGAGTGTGGAGGTCTTCTAACCGTGGTTCCAATCTCCCGTGAGGGACTTGGCCGGTGAAGGACCGAAGTGATTCCTATAGGATTTGTGGGTGGGTGATAGGTCCTAAACCCCCTGCAAGACACTCTTACTAAGGTAACCAAGGGCTGTGGGAATTGCCATAGTAAAATTCCTAGATGGGTCAGGCAAAATCGAAGACCAGGGACCAGAAGAAAGGGAGCAAATTACCAGAAAGTCCATTAGGAATAATGATTAGAAATTAGAATGATAGGGGCCCCAGAAAATGAAAGAGTAAATTAAAAACGGTCCAGTATTATATGATAAAATGACCAAAAGAAGCCATAAGACCCCAAGTATTTTGGCCGATATTTGGGTCCACGGAGGACTGGGTCTGTCAGGCTTTGACCATTAATGTTAATAGTAGAACACCTGTGGATCTGGAAGAGAGCAAGTATGCTGCAGCTGAAACATGGAATTAGAAATTACAGAGCAATTGATTAAGAATGAATATGGGACACATTTGCAATGTACTGTGCCTGTGGTGTGCTTAGACCTCCAGGTAACAGGAGCCCCTTGGACCCCGAGAACCAGATCAAAACAACCTCATGGTTCGGACTTTAACCAAGGGGTCTGAGATAAGGAGGACTGTTCACAAAGGGTCAGGTTATGCATACGTATAGGAGTGTTGGGAAACTTCATGTATATGTAACTCTTTACTGGCTATAACCAAAGCAAGTTGCCACGTTAGGGACTACCCCCCCATTGCCCCTGTGCCACCCAGCGCTGAGTAAACATACCTACTTTACAATCTTACTGATTGTGGAGTCAGCTTTCTGTGAGTCATTTTGGTGAGCCTGGCAGGAGACACTCTGCTCGGCTGCGGGATCGGCTGCGGAGAGCACGCCCCTAGGTGCACCCTGAGTGTTTTGCTTGGAGGGGACTCCACTCTCAGCTGCTCACCGCAGGAGCAAAGACCTCCTGAAGCTGCAGACAAACGGTATGTTTTCAGCTGCTGGAGGGATACTACCTGGAGTGTTAATAATTGTATGTGTTATTCTTAAATGTCCAGGTATTTTGTGTTGAAAGTATTTGTGTAAGTGTAAGGGTTTGAAACAAAGTGGAACAAGTCACTCCACGAAGAACACAGTCACAGACAACACTTATTTGGATTGGTTATTATTCTAAATTATATTCTTGTGGTATGAATGAGATGTGCTAGAGGCCTCTCTGTGTGATTGCATGATTGTGCTGTGTGAGTGAGACGCAGCGTCGCTGCAAAATGAGTGCAGAGTTCCGATCAGCGGTTCCGTATTCTCCGCGAGGGGAGTGGACGGAGACGATGTCTCCCCAGATGTTTCTGGGTGTTTGCTGTTGCTGTTACATTCAAATTTGTTTGACCAATGAAAAGTTGTTATGAAAAGAACTGCTGTGGAGAGAAGGGTATAAGAGGGGAGCCTGGCCTCAAGATAAAAAAAAGGCAACATGATGAAGTTACGTCATCAATAAAGAAGTAGAAAGAAGGAATGAAGAGGAACAGGCTAGCAGAACGGAGACCAGGACGGGAACAGGCACATTGATCGCCCCATGAGGATGGGTTCGGCAAAACTCAGCAAACTGCTCAGAGAAGGTCGTACAGAAAGTCGCCGGAAATGGGCGCACTGGAGCTGGGAAGAAGCTCAAGCTGAGAGAAGCGGACCCGCGCACATAACTGCCCCTTGCTGGTAAGCAGCCGGGCATTATGGGGAATCATACGTCCTTAGAAACAAAGACTGTCCTGGTAACCTTACAGCTTATTCTCCTTATTAACAATCGGAAAGTTTATGAGCCTGAAATTTGGGACCAAATTTAGGTCAAGGTGTGGGACTCTGCAACTAAAAATGACAAGGTTGCGGTGGGATTGCTCAGCACCTGGCGAGTAGTCTCTGAGGCCTTAAAGAGCCGTGTGGGACCACAGTCAGAAACGTGTGGTTTGCCAGACAGTGAGGGAGCTGCGGGCTCCTTTACTGATCCGACTGCTACGCCATCGACCCCCCCCACCGCTACTGCCATCGAAGGCTTTTGCTGTTACACCCCCTGTTGACCTGGACGTGCCTTTTGACCCAGGCCCTATTGGCCTTGAAAAGGAGATGGATATGCTTTTCTTCGATCTGGGAAGAACGGGATACATAAGGCCTGAAGACCAAGTTGCTTGACAACTTAAAGCAAGACATATTGTTCAAAAGGAATGGAAAATGGAGACTGTTAAGTCATGGAACTTAAAGGATTGTTTGTTACCTTTCCTAATTGTACGTATGTATAGGCATACTCTGGTTTAGTATGTAAAAACAATGTTCTATATATTTAGAATATTTGATGTTTGTGTGTGCATGTTGATGGAGCGTAGACTCCCCACACACCCAGCGCTGTTTATTTGCCTTTTATACCTTTTATAGGTTTTATAGCTTTTATATCTTTAATAAATATTTATTTTATAAATATTACAAAATTCAGATTGAGTTGAGACTTCATTTATAAGAATACCTTTTTGAACCCCCATATTGACGAATACACAGGAGTGATTCCTTGTTTTATATGGGCTTACTAACAAAGTGCATGAGAAAAATTGGCATTCGGCTTGAAATTCGGTCCTGTTGAAATGTAAATTTTTGTGGAAAAGGTGGTAATGTTTGTCTAGAAGACGGAAGGCTGAGTGCTTCAGCTGTTTTCCTGAAGTTCCGTGGATTAACGATTAGAACGGGGCTCATTAATAATCTGAAATAGTAAAGTTTGTATGTGGGAAGAAGTGTTTAATCCCAGAGAATTGGGACATTTGGGAAGAAGATTAGGAAAATATAGTAAAAACCTGCAGTAAAAAGGTTTGCATGGAAATTGAA
Organism: Aythya fuligula; assembly: GCF_009819795.1. Lineage (NCBI taxonomy): Eukaryota > Metazoa > Chordata > Aves > Anseriformes > Anatidae > Aythya > Aythya fuligula. The sequence goes on from NC_045594.1 coordinate 9,673,974, forward strand.
ACAAAGGACAGTAACTAGCAAGGAATAGTAATAAATAAATAAATAAACAAATAAAACGGAATGGGAAAACAAGGAAATGGGTAATATCCAAAACAAAGACGTTTTAAAGAAAGCCTCCTTGGATGCATATTGGCACATTGGAAGGATATTGTTAGAACTGGGGGCACAGAAAGCAAGAGGACAATTTATATCAGCTCTCCCTCTTGAGGAAGCTGTAGACCACGATGAAGTCTCCCCTCAGCCTCCTCTTCTCCAAGCTGAACAGGAAAAGTGACCTCAGCTGCTCCTCATACATCTTCCCCTCTAGGCCCTTCACCATCTTCGTAGCCCGTCTCTGGACACTCTCTGACAGTTTCACGTCTTTTTTGTACTGTGGTGCCCAGAACTGCACACAGTACTCGAGGTGAGGCTGCACCAGCACAGAGTAGAGCAGGACAATCACTTCCCTTGACCAACTAGTGATGCCGTGCTTCATGCACCCCAGGATACGGTTCATCCTCCTGGCTGCCAGGGCACACTGCTGGCTCATATTCAGCTTGCTATCAACAACAATCCCCAGATCCCGCTCTGCGGGGCTGCTCTCCAGCATCTCATCGCCCAGTCTGTACGTATAGTCAGGGTTGTCCCGTCCCAGGTGCGGGACCTGGCACTTGCTTTTTTTTAAACTTCATGCGGTTGGTGATTGCCCAGCTCTCCAATCTATCCAGGTCTCTCTGCAAGGCCTTTCCACCCTCATCCGAGTCCACAACTCCTCCAAGTTTGGTGTCGTCGGCAAATTTGCTCAGAACACCTTCTAGTCCTACCTCCAAATCGTTTATAAAAACAGTGAAGAGGACTGGCCCTAAAATGGAGCCTTGAGGGACCCCACTAGTGACCGTCCACCAGCCTGATGTGGCCCCATTTACCACAACCCTTTGAGCCCTGCCCGTCAGCCAATTGCTCACCCATTGTATGATGTTTTTATTAAGTTGTATGCTGGACATTTTGTCCAGTAGGATCCTGTGGGAAACTGTGTCAAAAGCTTTGCTGAAGTCCAAAAAGATCACATCAGCTGGTTTCCCTTGGTCAACTAGATGGGTGATAAAATAATTTTTCCTTCATAAAAGGAAATTACATTAGTCAAACAAGACCTACCCCTCGTGAACCCATGCTGGCTGGGACCAATGACTGCATTTTCCCCCAGGTGCGCTTCAATAACTTCAAGAATCACCTTCTCCATAATTTTACCAGGCACTGATGTGAGACTGACAGGCCTGTAATTGCAATGGTCTTCCTTCTTACCCTTCTTGAAAATTGGCACAACTTTTGCCAGCTTCCAGTTGACTCCAGATTCCCAAGACCTTTGAAAAATAATTGAGAGATCCCATGATGACGTCAGCCAGCTCTTTAAGCACACTGGGATTAATCCCATCTGGACCCATGGACTTGTATGGATCCAGGTGGAGCAGCAAATCCCGCACATGTTCAGGGTTGGTTGGGAGTTTGTCATTCCCACCGTCATGGTGCTCAAGTGCAGGGCACCCTGGGTCCCAAAGCCCATCATTGGTGTTGAAGACGGAGGCAAAGAAGGCATTAAATGTTTACTTATGTCATTGTCTGTGAGGTGACCTTCCCCATCAAGTAGTGGACCTATGTTTTCTTTGGTCCTCCTTTTTCTGTTCACATATCTAAAAAAATCTTTTTTTATTGTCTCCCATAGACAATGGCCAGCTTTAACTCTAGCTGGGCTTTGGCCACACAAATTTTCTCCCTGCAAACTCGAACAGTGTCCCTGTATTCCTTCCATGTTGCCTGACCCTGCTTCCATCAGCCATATGCTTTCTTTTTCTGCCTAAGCTCCAGAAGAAGATCCCCGGTCAGCCAGGCTGGCCTTCTGCCCCACCTGCTTGACTTCCAGTGTTTTGGAATTGCCTGATCTTGTGCTTTTAGGAGGCAGTGCTTAAAGACTGACCGGCACTGATGGGCGTCAATGCCCTCAAAGGCAGTTTCCCAGGGGACCTTGCTGACTAGTTCCCTGAGCAGCCTGAAATCCGCTTTCCCCATACCCAGGGCTGAAGTGTTGGTGGCAGTTTTCCTTCTGTCACCATAAATTATAAACTCAACCGCTTTATGGTCACTATGACCGAGACAGCCACCAATTGCCACGTCCCCCACAAGACCCTTTCTGTTCTCCAGCAACAGTTCTAGGAGGACACCTTTCCTAGTTGGCTCCCTTAGCACCTGCACCAAGAAGTTATCATCTAGGTGCTTTAGGAACCTCCTGGACCTGCTCTTGTTGGCCGTGTGGTGATCCCAGTTGATATCTGGCAATCTTAAGTCCCCCATAAGGACAACAGCAGTTGATCTTGAGGTATCTCTTAGTTCCTCAAAGAATAATTCATCGGTGTTGTCATCCTGGACGGGTGATCTGAAATAGACTCCCACAACAACATCCCCTTTATTTGTTCATCCCTTAATCCTTACCCAGAGGCTCTCAACTTTGCCATCGCCAACTTCAAGTTCCAGTCAACAGCAGGGTTGCTGTGGTTACACACACAGGAATGTCCACAAGAGAATGTGCTCATTTGTTTGGGTGAATATTACTGTATTAATAACAACTTGACAAAGATGTCAAGGGAAGTCCTGGCAGTAATCTGAGCATCCTGTTCTGACCAGCATGCAACTAGACCCTGGAAAGACAGAAGCTACATAAACTGCCAGCTACTGCCACTTCTTCAACTCTTGTAATTATACCATGTTTTTCTTAAAAGTGGAAATTGCTTGAGTCAAGTGATGAATGCATGTCAATTATCTTTAAAAAACAAAGTTACTTGCGATGGTGATGAGAGAAAATACTTCCTGCGTCTTGACAATAATACATGAAATAACAAGTTGAATCCAATGGAAACTGACTTATTTGTAAATATTAAAAAGAATTGAGTTATTCATCAAATTGCTGGTGCCTGAGACATGATGTTAGAGTGTTTGGCATATAAGTAAGTCTTCAGGCAAGGAGATGGGCTTCCCTCTCTTGTCCTGTTTTCAGGGTATGATTCACAGATGAAGCCTCAGTGAAATGTTTTACTGACAGCCCCTATAGCCTGCTATAGGAGGGGAACTGCTTGACTGAGCCTGAGGTCTGGACCTTCTTCCCTGGGGTGGGCTCAGGGTATCATCAGGCTGGCAAAGGCCAGGAAGAAAAATCCTGCTTTGCTGTAGTTACTCATGGAGGGACAGGGGTAGGAGTTTTACCCTTTCTGCACTCAGGAGGAGGCAGAGGTGTTGGGGACAAATTACTGTTAACATTAGTGGGGTAAGGAGATATAGTTGATTGCTCTCATAAATAAGCATGGTATAAGCCTCTTCCCAAAAATCAGCCTACGAGGGTCAGAAAGTAGAAAAACTGTCAACATGAAGAACCAAACCTTGCTCTAGATGAAATGGTGGCTTTGCTGTTTCAGCTACATGGGCCTATACAAAAGGTACATATGGACTGATTTTCGAGCTTAGCAGCTCAAAAAAAAAAAAAAAGGACAAAAGGACTTTCACAGATTTTGGGTGATACATAGGCTAATCCTCTCCAATGTGACAGTTGCCCCACCCTTGAACTAAAATGTAGTTAAAATCTTTTAGGTGAACACCTGACATCTTTCCCCCAGAGACTTCCCAGGGACCTTCTCCTCCATCCCAGTGTTGTGGTTTAACCCTGCCAGAAGCTAAGCACCACACAGCAATTCGCTCACCCTCCCCCCTCCCTCTCTGGGATGGGGGAGAGAATTAGAAAGAAATGAAAGCCTGTGGGTTAAGATAAAGACAGTTTATTAGGACAGAAAATAAAGGAAAATAATGATAATAATGATAATAGTACTACTACTAATAATGTGTACAAAACAAGTGATGCACAATGCAATTGCTCACCACCCGATGACCAATGCCCAGCCAATCCCTGAGCAGTCAGTCCCCTCACCCCGGCCAGCCCCCCCATATTAATTGTTCAGCATGACATCAGATGGTATGGAATACCCCTTTCCTGGGTCTGTCCCCTCCCAGCTCCTGCTGCACCCCCAGCCTGCCCACTGGCAGGACAGTGTGAGAAGCTGAAAAGTCCTTGGCTTAGTGTAAGCGCTGATCTGCAACAATTAAAACATCAGTGTGATATCAACATTATTCTCATCCTAATCCCAAACACAGCACCATACCAGCTATTAGCAGGAAAATTAACTCTATTGTAGCTGAAACCAGGACACCCAGATTTCAGTTTTCTACTGAAGTCCCACTCCAGGTCTGACCTTGTCTGTACTCAGCTCTGAGGGGAGCAATTACAGAAGATTTCAGTTCATTTCCCACACGGTGCTGATTTTCACATCCCTGTGCTCTTTTTCCCTTTAGGAAATGAGGTACAGAAGGCAGACTGTGACCAGCCTTACATGCTACTAGGGATCATCTAGCTTCCTCTCTACAGAAGACTTGCTTTCCTCTCATAACAGCTTTCTCACTCCATATCACTGGTTCCTGAAATCATTGACTGCTTGTGTCGAATGGATATTTTGCCAAATTTCTGACATTGGATCTCTGCTCGACACTCAGCTTTTGATGGGCGCATTTCACTGTAACTGAGTGCTGGAATCCTACAGCACTTTTTCCCTGGAAGGATCCCATCTCATCCCTGCAGCTAAAGTGACACAAATTGTACAGTTTATGTATTCTTAAAGCCCAAATTTCAGAAGGGAAGAATGATGAAACTATTAGAAGAAAGATCTTCTTTCCCCCAAATAATTTAGGTTACAGAAAGTGAAATGTAAATATACAAATAAGTACATATATATTTAGGCTTAGAAGCCTTCACATCCTGAACAATCACCACAGAAATTATGCAATACTTTATTTACTAGGACTCCACAGACCATGACAAGTGGGAGGAAAAAACAAGTTATGTCTGAACATTAATATCCATGTTTCTAACTCAAAGCTTATTTTTCCTGTTTGGAGCGATATTTGTCATCTACCTGAAACATTGATCTTTGAGCACTTTCCTTTTAGTGGTCCTTCCATATTTTTTTCTTTTCTTTCTTGAACTATATTTCCCAAGTTCCCAAACAAGATGACATTAGTTCAGAAACAGGAGGCCTAAGCCCTTGCTACTTTTGGAGAGCAAAGTGTTTTAGCACAGAAGTTGGAGAGGGAAGAAGACAAAAAGCCACAACTGAATGTCCAGGGATCCTGTGGTTATGACTTGTCTGCCTACTAAAAACACTGTATCTCATTTTCTGGTGTGTTCCTTGAAAGCATATCTGCCTGCATTGTTGGGTCTCAACAGTCCGAATTTAAGTCAGATATATTAGAAATGGAAAAGCCATATTAGCTCAGCTAGCCCAAGCTTCCAGCTGTCCCATAATAGGCCAATTCATTCAGCCTTAAACAACAGGACTTCCCCAACTTCCCTGGGGGACACTATTTCAAAGTCCGATAGGCTTTCCTTGTATGAGCCTCGCCCGATGATAGATTAATTTAGTTTTGGTTACTGAAGGGGAGGGCTGAAAAGCCATCGTCTGATGTGGGAAGGACAGTGCTGAGGGTGTTCAGTTTGACAGAAGAGATTTTTCTCAAGGTGCCAAGCATCTGCAGAAGATAACTTTTAAAGGATCATCAACCGGGCAAGTAAGATACTAGGCACTTTTCAGAGGTTATATGTGTAAATGGGCATACACATGTACATATATATGTACATCTGATATATAAATTATGGGTTTTTACAAGCCAATATCGAGGAAGAACTTATGCTGAACTGCTTGTCTGTGATGTTTTTGATCGGCCATCTCCCCTGTCCTTCTACCACAGGTTTGCCACTGCTTACAGGGTGGCAAACAGGCTTACAGATGAACCAGTCCCTGAAGTAGGACTGAACATGACACTTCGCTGCAAATAAATGAGTTACATAGCCTCTTGTATGTTCTTTAATATTATGCAGTAAGACTTAGCTGTGGGAAGAGCTCTCCACAGCTATGATGAGCACCCTTCCAGGCTGTACATATGTGATGACCTAGATTATCCAACTATTGCCTGTGTATGAGAATAATAGCTTTAATTATAACAGCACAAAACTGTCTTCTCAAGCTGTGCGGTGCTCGCTGCAGTGAAAGCAGACGTGCTCCTGAGATTGGGAAGATGCTGGAGGACGCGGGAGGAGCAGGCTGGCTTTGGCACTGACCCATTAAGAGCAACAGCCTTTCAGGAAAGTGTTCTGAAAAAAGTTTAGCAACATTGCTGTGTAGCCCACATTACCACAGCATATTTTCAGCAAGACTCATTCACCTTTTAATAGTCCTATATGGCCAGTGTGAAAGTCTAATGGAGAGTGGAGGCTAACAGTGGACTATCGTGGCCTGAACGAAGGCACACCACCGCTGAGTGCTGCAGTGCCGGACATGCTAGAACTCCAGTAGGAAATAGAGTCAAAGGCAGCCAAGTGGTATGCCACAATTAATAATGCTAATGCATTTTTCTTCATCCCTTTGGCAGCAGCATGCAGACCGCAGTTTGCTTTCACTTGGAGGGGCATCCAATACACCTGGAATCAACTGCCCCAGGGGTGGAAACACAGCCCTACCATTTGCCATGGACTGATCCAGATGACACTGGAACAGGGGGAAGCTCCTGAATACCTACAGTACACTGACGACATCCTCGTGTGGGGCAACACAGCAGAAGTTTTTGAGAAAGGGAAGAAGGTAATTCAAATTCTCCTGAAAGCTGTAATTGCCATTAAACAGAGTAAGGTCAAGGGACCAGCACAGGAAATCCAGTTCTTGGGAGTAAAATGGCAGGATGGACATCACCATATTCTGATAGATGTGGTCAACAAAATAACGGTTATATCTCCGCCAACTAGCAAAAAAGAAACGCAAGCTTTCCTAGGCCTTGTGGGATTCTGGAGAATGCATGTGCCAGGCTATAGTCAGCTTGTGAGTCCTCTATATCGAGTGACTCGAAAGAGGAACTTTTTGAGTGGGGACCCGAGCAACAACAGGCCTTTGAACAATCAAACAAGAAATAACTTGTGCAGTGGACCTTGGGCCTGTTCCTTCCGGACCAGCTGTGCAAAACATACTTTACACTGCAGCTGGGGAGCATGGCTTCACCTGGAGCCTCTGGCAGAAAACGCCAGAAGAAACTCGAGGTTGACTTCTGGGTTTCTGGAGCCGGGGCTATCGAGGATCAGAAGCCCAACTGAAAAAGAAATACTCATGGCATATGAGGGTGTTCGAGCTGCTTCAGAAGTTGTGGGTACAGAGGCACAACTCTTCTTGGCCCCACAGCTACCTGTGTTACATTGGATGTTCAAAGGGAAAATTCCCACTAAACGCCATGCGACTGATGCTACATGGAGTAAGTGGATAGCGTTAATTACACAACAGGCTCCAATGAGAAAACCTAATCACCAAGGAATCCTGGAAGATGTCATGGACTGGCCAGAGGGCAGAGATTTAGGAGTGCCGACAAAGGAGGTAACCCGTGCTGAAGAGGCACCACCATAGAATAAGTTGCCAGAAGACAGAAAGCAGTGTGTTTTTCACTGACGGATCCTGCCGTGTGGTAGGGAGCCATCGGAAATGGAAAGCTGCTGTGTGGAGCTCCACAGGACAAGTTGTGAAGGCCATGGAATGGGAAGGCGAGTCAAATCAGTATGAAGAAGTAAAAGCCATACAACTAGCCCTAGAGATTGCCGAAAGAGAAAAATGGTGGCAAATGCTCTGTGGTGGTGGCTGCAACAATGGAAACAGAACAACTGGCAGCGCAGAGGTAAACCTATCTGGGCTGCTACCCTGTGGCAAGATATTGCTGCCCGGGTAGAAAACCTGACTGTAAAGGTACATCATGTAAATGCTCACATGGCCAAGAATCGCACTACTGAAGAACATCAGAACAACGAAGAAGTAGATCGAGCTTCAAAAATTGAAGTGGCTCAGGTGGACCTGGACTGGAGACATAAGGGTGAGCTGTTTGTAGCTCAATGGGCCCATGAAACATCAGGACATCTGGGGAGGGATTGATGGGTGGACCTGACCATTGAGGCCATCACACAGGTTACCCATGAGTGTGAGACCTGTGCTGCAGTCAAGAGATCCATGAAGGTAAAATCTCCCTGGCACAGGGGGAGATGGCTAGGGTTTCAATATGGTGAGGCCTGGCAAATTGACTATATCGGAGTGCTCCCATAAACCCACCAAGGCAAATGGTACACACAATGGTAGAAGCAACTACCGGGTGGCTGGAAACATACCCCGTAAACCATGCCACGGCCCGAAACACTATCTTGGGCCTAGAAAGGCAAGTGCTATGGCGTCATGGTACACCAGAGAGAATTGAGTCTGACAATGGGAGTCATTTCTGAAACAATCTTGTTACCTCCTAGCTAAGAGGCATGGTATTGAGTGGGTGTATCACATCCCTTATCACCCACAAGCCTCTGGGAAGGTTGAGAGGTACAATGGACTGTTAAAGACTATGTTACGAGCATTGGGTGCTGGGACATGGAAACAATGGGACATAAATCTACCAGAAGCCACTTGGCTAGTTAACAATAGGGAGTCTGACAGCTGTGCTGGTCCAGCCGAAACAAAACCCCTACACACAGTGAAAGGAGCTAAAGTCCCCGTAGTGCATGTAGGAAAGTGGATGGGGAAGGCAGTGTGGGTTGCTCCTGCCTCGGGAAAAGGCAAACCCACTCATGGGATTGTCTTCGCCCAAGGACCGGGATATACCTGGTGGGTCATGCAAAAGAATGGGGATATCAGGTGTGTGCCTCAAGGAGATTAAACCTTGGGAGAAAACTAATCTGTAATCTAAGTTATATGTTTTAGGAAGATGCTGCAGGATCAACGACAGGTCAATTTTGCAAGGAACCAGGCAAGTTCAACAAGGACTTGAGCTAAGCTGGTGCTGGCGTCCAGACATCCAACTCCACCTGCCCTGAGTGGCCACTTTGGCAGATGAAGACTAAATTGTCAACAGTTCTTATGAACATTTTTTGAGAAACACCTATAGAATGAAAAGATATACCTACCTATCAATCCAAGGACAAGGAACAATGGTGATGAGAATACTTATATTCTAAAGTATGTGGGATCTGAGAGTGACACAAATGGTATGGAATAAGGGGTGGAGGTTGCACTGGGTCTGGCTGGAATGTTAACTTTCCTGGCATCAGCCCATACAGTGCCATACTCTGTACTTGTAGCTGGAACAGCAGTGTTATCACACCAGTGTTGTGTCTACTGCTGAGCAGTGGTGGCACAGCATCAAGACTCTCTCTAAGCCTCCTAGGGGGTGGGCAAAAAAGTGAGAAAGGAACATCACCAGGGCAGCTGATCTAAACCAACCAAAGGGATATTCCATACCATGTGATGTCACACTCAGCAATAAAAGGTGGAAACAGGAAGAAGAGGGGAGGGGTGGGCTCTCATTGTGAAAATGTCTGTCCTCCTGAACACCGACTATGTGCATTGAGGCCCTGCTTCAAGGACGTGGTCGAGCATCGTTCATTTGTGGGAAGTAGACAGTAATTTCTTGTCTCTGCACTTCCACACAGCCTTTACTTGTTTTGTTTTTTCCTTCCCCCCTCCTTTTTCCCCTTTCCCTTTTTTTCCCTTTAGTTAAATTGATTAATTAATAATAATCTCTCCTTAATAATTATTTTTTCCCTTTAATTAAATTATCCTTATCTCAACCCGAGAGTTGTTCTTTACTTTACTTCTTCCCCTCCTCTTCTAAAGAGGGGAAGTGAGAGTGCAGTTGTGGTGGAGTTCAACTGCCTAGCATGGTAAAACCACCACACTCGCTCATCAGAGATGCCCTCAGCACCCCGGGACCAGCTTGATCCCGACCATACACAGCTCTCTGTGTGATCTCTGCAGACAAGTGTTAATATTATGCTAAGAGCCCATGTATTCAGCAGATTTGCCATTGCTGTGGATGAACCAAACTCGAAGCTGTTAATTTTACAGATGCTGCTAAACCAAGACCTGAGTTATGAGAATCTCTAAATGTTAGCATAGCTGCATGCTTTTTGCCCAGTCTTTCCAAATATCCCCTCTCTTTTTAATGGACTAGTAGGGGGTTCAGAGCCCACATTCAAGTCAGGGGCTTCAGCAGGATTCCAGACTATTTTATGTAAAAAGGATTTAAATGATACAATATGGATTTTTTTCCTTATAATTTCTTTCCAGCCTACATCCTCTGGTCTGGGTGGCACACAGACTTTCCCAAACACTTTAGCTCTCACTTGACAATTTACTTACAAATGTTTAGAATATACTAATGGCTTTTGAGACAGAAAATGTAATCAAAACAGACCATAACCCATAATAGCAAAAAATCATAGAATCATAGAATCATAGAATCATAGAATATCCTGAGTTGGAAGGGACCCTTAAGGATCATCAAGTCCAACTCTTGACACCGCACAGGTCTACCCAAAAGTTCAGACCATGTGCCTAAGTTCACAGTCCAATCTTTTCTTAAATTCAGACAGGCTCGGTGCAGTGACCACTTCCCTGGGGAGCCTGTTCCAGTGTGCAACCACCCTCTCTGTGAAGAACCCCCTCCTGACGTCAAGCCTAAATTTCCCCTGCCTCAGCTTAACCCCGTTCCCACGGGTCCTGTCACTAGTGTTAATGGAGAAAAGGTCTCCTGCCTCTTGACAACCCCTTGCGAGGAAGTTGTAGACTGTGATGAGGTCCCCCCTCAGCCTCCTCTTCTCCAGGCTGAACAGGCCCAGTGACCTCAGCCGTTCCTCGTACGTCTTCCCCTCAAGGCCTTTCACCATCTTCGTAGCCCTCCTCTGGACACTCTCCAACAGTTTCATGTCCTTTTTATACTGTGGTGCCCAGAACTGCACACATTACTCGAGGTGAGGCTGCACCAGCGCAGAGTAGAGCGGGAAATCAAGTGTCTTTAGCTTAAATATTTGTTTCCCCAGAAAAGTTGGGAAGAAGACGCTCTGGCACTTTTAAGTCACTGATGGAGAATTACCACTTACTACAGCACAGGGAAAGAGTCATAACATATCTAATACATTATCCCTGACCAGCACATTATGGCTAATTAGTCAGAACATAAACAGTTGAAGTTAAAATGCCAAAGACAGGCTTTAACTGCATAGAGTTCAAACCACACTGACATGTTTCAAAGAGCTTTGAAGCAATAAGGATTGAAGCAAAACAAACATTTTGTTGTCCTATAGAGGAGGGGTGGGAGCAGAAAATGGCTGGTGATTATGACTTTGCAGTTGACTTGTAGTCAGAATTTTTAACATATCAGGAAACCTCCTGATTTCAGTAAATTTCTACCGATTAAAGGAGCAACAAATATATCAAAAGTGCAAGCCACCAGTTCATTAAACAGAAGTTGGGTTCATCCAAGCCCTGGTTTCAAAGGTAAGTTGCTCTCTCTCTGCATAATAGCAAGCAAAGACTCCTTTTTATTGAGAACCTAACACAAGTTTATGACAGCACTAAACAGATACAACTGTGTTCTTATTTTATAGAAAAAAAGGGTGCCTGCTGAAATAATCACATTACTGGGCAGCTACTGTGTTTCCACAAAGCATTAAAGTTCAGATCAGCGCCATGCCAATAATGAGTCAATAGTAGTCATAGAAAAGCAGAGATAATCAGGAGAACAGGTAGACAGATAACGGTAAACTTTTATGGCCCTCTTCATTCAAACATAGGTAAACTGTAATGATTACAGAGAATCACATTAACAGTTAAAGAAGAGAATAGAAATTCTCAGGCTACTACAGGGGCTTTGCTGCCACTCAGCTGCTTCTCAGCTCCTGGAGCAAATTGCTCCATCACCATGCCTCAGCTTCTCTCCTGCAGCAGGACGCCCCAAGCTCCAGTGATGCTTGGCCCCTCCTGTAAGGACTTCCCCTAGCATAAATGCTGAGCAAGGGCAAGAGAAGCCACCAGCAGTGCTGAGGAGCAGGGGCTGGTGCTCCCAGAGAGGCTGCTGCCTCCACCTTACCTGGTAGGGTGCAGAGAAAAGCACCTACAAATCTCAGTTCCTCCGTACCAACCAGCCACAACAAAACAGGGAGCACAAAGGTCCATCCAGACTCCAATCCATCCTCTGGCACTGTCACCCACTTCAAAGCCTCTTTAGCACCTATGTTGCCAGCACCTGTTCCCCCATAAATGCAGGGGAAGCATACTGCTGGTATCCCAGCATTTACGGCTTGGCAGTTAGCGCAGGCAGTTTGTGCGGGGCAGTTCGGGCAGGGCAGGGAGGAGTGCGAGGAGGATCATCTCCTCCCTTTCCCACCTCCCTTTCTCTTCCCCTCCTCTCCTCAGGGAACTCTGCCTCTTTGCACCTAGAATTCACCATGGTGGGCACCCGTCACAGTGGCTGGTCTGAGGCAGCAACCCAAACGGAGGAGATACTGCCTCTCTGGGCTCATGTGGGCACTCAGGTGGATCCTCCAAGGGGGGGAGTGGCAGTCCAGACAGGTGACTGTGCGGAGCTCTGGAATCTGGAGACCCACCTGGGTCCTGAGGGAAGAGAGGGCTGTCATGGGTACAGGTGTGCCCTGCTTAAGGAACTCCTCGAGCAGGTGGCTGGGCTGCAGAGAGAAATTGGCAGCCTGAGGGAGTCTCTGAGGGTAACAGATAGGAGGTGTCAGCCTGCCCCTGCTGATGACCAGCAGCCCCCTCCTAAGTCCCTGCAAGGGATGGTAGCTGACCCAGCTGATCACATGCAGGACAGAGGGCTTGACCGCCCGCAAGAGGAAAGGGGCTGGACCCTCGTCTCAGCTCAAAGCAGAAAAAGACGTTTGTCCCCAACACCCACGGTGCCACTAACCCCCACGGTGTCCCTGGGTAATAGATTTGAGGCTCTCAGGGAGGAAAAGGAAGAGGTTGAGGGTCTAGACAGTAGTCCGAACCCGGGAAGCAACCCTGAGAAACGTGTCAAGACTGGAGGAAGTACTGAGCACAGGGATCAGGGCTGGACAGAGCACTGCATCACAACCAGTGCCACAAAAAAAGAATGGAGAGTCTTAGTGATCAGAGACTCCTTGCTGAGGGGCACTGAAGCTTCCATTTGTCGCCCAGATAGCCTGTCCAGAGAGGTGTGCTGTCTTCCTGGGGCACGTGTCAGAGACGTTAGGAAGGCTCTGCCACAGCTCATTAAACCAGAGGATTACTATCCTCTTGTTGTCATTCAGGTTGGATCCCAGGAAGCTGCAACTCAACTAGAAAAATGAGGAATATTAAAAAGGACTTTGCATCCCTGGGAAGGTTGTTGAAGGGATCGGAGGTGCAGGTAGTGTTCTCCTCTGTCCTCCTGCTGGGTGACCGGGACCCAGAAAGAAGGAGGAGAACGGGACAGGTGAATTGACTGGATGAGGGGATGGTGTCTGGACCAGGAAATTGGGTATTTTGATCTTGTGCAGTCCTTTGAGAAGCCGGGTATGTGGGTTGCTGACCGACTCCAACTCAGCAAGTGGGGCACAAGTGTGTTGGGGAGCAAGCTCTCTGGGCTGATTACCAGGGCTTTAAACTAGGTTTGATGGGGGAAGGGAGGGGAGCTAAAACTGACAGAGAAGTGCTGGAGGAAGTTGTCACTGCTGTCACTGTTGAAGATAGTAGGGAAAAACCTCTTAGTTGTCCCATAGGATCGTCCGAGGGCTCCTCAGAGAAGGTAACGATACCAATACCCTGTCCGGAATCTTCTTCTTGCATCCCTCCAGGGGTAACTGCACCTGCTGCTTCCCTAAAGTGCCTGTATACCAATGCACAGAGCATGGGAAATAAACAGGATGAGCTCGAGATCTGTGTTCGGTCACAGGGCCATGATCTTGTTGCAATCACAGAGACATGGTGGGACAGCTCACATGACTGGAACGCTGTCATGGAGAGCTATGTCCTTTTTAGGAAAGACAGGCTGGGGAAGCGAGGGGGTGGGGTTGCTCCTTATGTGAGGGAGCAACTAGAGTGTACCCAGCTCCAGCTGGGGGAAGGTGAAGGACAAGTGGAGAGCTTGTGGGTAAGAATTAAGGGGTGGGCTGGTATGGGGGACACTGTTGTGAGGGTGTACTACAGGTTACCAGATCAGGAGGAGGTCGATGAGGCCTTCTAGAAGCATCTGGTAGTAGCCTCATGATCACGGGCGGTGGTTCTCATGGGGGACTTCAATTATCCAGACATCTGTTGGGTAAGCAACTCGGCCAGGCACAAGGAGTCCAAATGGTTCCTACAATGCGTTGAGGACAATTTTCTGACGCAGGTGGTGGAAGAGACAATGAGGAAGGGGGTGCTCCTGGACCTCGTTCTTACCAACAGGGATGGCCTTGTTAGGGATGTGAAGGTCAAGGGCAGCTTGGGATGCAGTGACCATGAGATGGTGGAGTTCAAGATGGAACTTGGTGGAAGAAGTAAGGCTAAAAGCAGAATTGCAACCCTGGACTTTTGGAGAGCCAACTTCGACCTCTTCTGGGACCTGCTTGGGAGTATCTCATGGGATAGCTTGCTAGAAGGCAAGGGTGCTTGTGAGAGCTGGGCTACATTTAAGCAGCACTTCTTCCAAGCTCAGGATCGGTGCATCCCTAAGAGTAGGAAATCAGGAAAGGGGGGGCAGGAAACCTGCATGGATGAGCAAGGAGCTCATTGATAAGATCAAAAGGAAGAGGAAGGTCTATGAAATGGGGAAAAAGGGCCTGTCCTCTTGGGAGGAGTATAGAAGGTTTGTCAGGGCCTGCAGGGATGCGACAAGGAAGGCTAAAGCCCACCTAGAGATGAGGGTTGCAAAAGAGATAAAGGTTAATAAGAAGTGGTTTTTTTAAGTATGAAAAAAAACAGTAAACAGTAAAAGGAAGACTAGGGATAATGTAGGTCCCTTGGTGAACGAGGGGGTGTAGTGGTTTAAGACGGCAGGCAGCTAAACACCACACAGCCATTCGCTCACCTCCCTCTCTGGGATGGGGGAGAGAAACGGGAAAGTGAAGCCTGTGAGTTGAGATAAAGACAGTTTATTAAGACAGGAAAATAATAATAACAGTAATAATAATAATAACAATAATAATAATAACAACAATGACAATAATAGTACTACTATTAATAATGTGTAAAAACAAGTGATGCACAATGCAATTGCTCACCACCCACTGACCGATGCCCAGCCTAACCCCGAGAAGTCCGGCCTCCCTTCCCCCCGGCTAGCCACCCCTATATATTGTTTAGCATGATGTCAGATGGTATGGAATACCCCTTTGGCTAGTTTGGGTCACCTGAACTGGGTCTGTCCCCTCCCAGCTCCTGCTACACCCCCAGCCTGCCCGTTGGCAGGACAGAGCAAGAAGCAGAGACGTCCTTGGCTTGGTGTAAGCACCGCCCTGCAACAATTAAAACATCGGGGTGTTATCAGCACTCTTCTCATCCTAAGCCAAAACATAGTATTCTACCAGCTACTAGGAAGAAAATTAACTCTGTCCTAACTGAAACCAGGACAGGTGGGTGTCCTGGTAATGGGAGACACCGAGAAGGCAGAGATACTGAATGCTTTCTTTGCTTCAGTCTTTGCTTCAGGGACTCCCCCCCAGGACTCCTCGACCCAGGCAATAGGACAAAGTGTCTGGGAAATGGAGGGCTCCCCCCGGTGGACGTGGGAGTGGTTTGGAAGCATCTGAGTGCGCTCAACGCACACAAATCCATGGGTCCCGATGGGATGCATCCGCGTGTGCTAAGGGAGCTGGCAGATGTGATTGTCGAACCACTCTCTATCATCTTTGAATGGTCCTGGAGAACAGGAGAGGTGCCTGAAGATTGGAGGATAGCCAATGTCACTCCAATCTTCAAGAAGGGCAAGAAGAAGGATCCGGGAAACTACAGGCCAGTCAGTCTACACTTGTCCCTGGAAAGGTGTTGGAACAGCTTGTTCTGGATGCCATCTCCAAGCAATTGGAAGAGAAGAAGGTTATGAGGAGTAGTCAGCATAGATTCAACAAAGGGGAAGTTGTGCAGGATCAACCTCATTGCCTTCTATGATGGCATCACCAGCTGGGTAGATGAGGGGAGAGCAGTGGATGTCATCTTCCTTGACTTTAGCAAGGCTTTTGATACTGTCTCCCAGGACATCCTACTAGCAAAGCTGAGAAAGTGTGGGATAGAGGAGTGGACAGTAAGGTGGGCTGAAAACTGGCTGACTGGCCGAGCTCAGAGGGTGGTGATCGGCAGCACAGAGTCTGGCTGGAGACCTGTGACTAGCGGTGTTCCCCAGGGGTCGGTGCTGGGTCCGGTCTTGTTCAACATCTTCATTGACGACCTTGATGAGGGAATAGTGTCCACCCTCCGCAAGTACGCTGATGACACAAAGCTGGGAGGAGTTGCTGACACGCCAGAAGGCTGTGCTGCCATTCAGCAAGACCTGGACAGGCTGGAAAGATGGGCAGGAAGAAAACAAATGAGGTTTAACAAGAGCAAGTGTAGAGTCCTGCACCTGGGAAGGAACAACCCGAAGTATCAGTACAGGCTGGAGGATGACCTGCTGGAGGGGAGCTCTGAGGAGAAGGACCTGGGGGTCCAGGTTGACCATGAGCCAGCAGTGTGCCCTCATGGCCAAGAGGGTCAATGGGATCCTGGCGTGCATTAAAAGGAGCGTGGCCAGCAGGTCAAGGGAGGTGATCCTCCCCCTCTACTCGGCCCTGGTCAGGCCTCACCTGGAGTACTGTATCCAGTTCTGGGCTCCCCAGTCCCAAAAAGACAGGGATCTCCTGGAAAGAGTCCAGTGGAGGGCCACAAAGATGATATGGGGCCTGGAGCATCTTCCCTATGAGGAAAGGCTGAGAGACCTGTGTCTGTTCAGCTTGGAGAAAAGAAGACTGAGAGGGGATCTCATCAATGTGTATAAAGACCTTCAAGTGTGGGAGACAGAGGGATTTGGCCAACCTCTTTTCAGTCGTTTGTGGGGACAGGGCATGGGGCAATGGCCGTAAAATGGAGCACAGGAAGTTCTGCACCAACATGCGAAAGAACTTCTTCACGGGGAGGGTGACGGAGCACTGGAACAGGCTGCCCAGGGAGGTTGTGGAGTCTCCTTCTCTGGAGATATTCAAGGCCCGTCTGAACGCCTATTTGGGCAGCCTGCTCTAAGGATCCTGCTTTGGCAGGGGGGTTGGACCCGATGATCTCTTGAGGTTCCTTCCAACCCCTTCAATTCTGTGATTCTGTGATCTGGTAAATGAAAGGCCCCTTGCTGGCAGTGAAGCACAAACTCTCTGAGCCCTGAAACAAATTGGAACGAGGCAACTCAGACAAGCATGGGCAGCATCCTGTTATACATGCTTCTATAATTATAGCATAGGTGTGTATGTGTATACACGTTTCTGGTCAGAAAACATCCAGTATCTACAGTCTCTCTGACTTAAAGATATACTGTGTTTTTTTTGCTTTGAAATTAACATTCAAAACTAATTTTGACATGGTGATACTATAGACCAAATATGTGCATGCATATTTACATAAAGAAATGCAATCTTTAGAAACCCCAAGAAGTGGGGTTTCGATTCTGCGATATCCACCAATAGGAACCTAAAGCTTAACCCATCCTCAACATGGGAGTCCCACTCCTGCCACCTCCCAGGGCGCTGCTCAGAGCATGCAGTGAGTTTTGTCCGTGCTCTGCCTGCACTTACGGGCAGGTAGATGTAAGGGTAATGTTGTGTAATGGAAATTTCACTGAATGCACAGAACAAGGAGCACTCACCCCATCCTCAAACACCTCCCTCAGCCCGCACTCAGCTGGCTGAGTCTGGGTTTGGGGGTGGTTTGGGGTTCAAGCCTGCTGGCACAGTGCAGCCTCACTGTGTGCTGCACTTTAGGCTGGTCAGGGCTTGGTGATGCAATTGGTCATCGCTCACACATGACCTTCAGCAGAAACACGTGGGACGAATAAATTTGACAGAATCCTTCATCCTCTCACCTGTACCACCTATTCAGGGGTGCTCACATCACACCCCTTCCTCGCGTTTGTGCCAGCTACAAATTTACAGCACTTGGGGGAGGACGACACTGTCTCTGCTCCTCGCTTCCTCTTCCCTGTGCCTGTTGCAATCAATGTGCAGTATTTACCTCATACTCCCCGTATGCAGCAGAGAGCACAGCAGGGCTTGGGATATGCTGCAGCAGCCTATAGGAATGTCTTTTTTATTTAAAAAAGTTTGACAGAGAATGAAGGTTGGATCCTCATCTCCACTGCTGTAGCATAAAGTGGGAGTAACTCCCTTGCAACCAGGGGGATGAGATGAAAACAAGCCTTGGAGACTGGGGCTGCCTGCCTGATTGATTTACTGCATCAAAATTTAAGCTTTCAAAGTTTTTTTCTTTGCCCTTCATTTTTGGTTTTATCTGCTTAAAGTGTAGTCAGTCCAGACTAAAATAATCATAATCATCATAAGAGGAGTCAAGCTGCTTCTCCCCTAAATGAGTTCATTTTCTTGGATTCCTCTCTTATAGTAGGAGGATTGAAAAAGGAAAGGGCAAATAAAAGATGGAGGCTGTGAACAGAGAGGGTAAAGCCACCCACACATTGTAATAACAACCAGTATTTTAAATCTGGCACTGCCTTTGGAAACATTTACGGTCTTAAAACATGATTATAAAGATACAAGGGTGGGGGGGTGGGGGAAGAAAGACACACACACACTGAAAAGAAAAATGAGTGAAACAACTGTTTAATTTCTTACTGTCATTAATACCAGAGTATTAAATAAAATCTCCCAGATTAATAAAATGACTCTGTTGAGACAAAAACAAAATTCCACTGGACAGCCCCTGGCTTTTGCAAATAGCAATATGTGTATGCAAAGGAATTCCTTGTCCCTGAAAATGTTTACAACTCAGAAATAACTGAAATCAGAAACCAGTCCTTTCCACAAAAAAGGGGCTTTTTTTTTCTCATTTGTTTTTTTCCTACTCTTTCTCCCTCTCTCTCACCCTCTCTCCTTCTGAAAGTAAGGCTCACTGCAACGTTAAACCATTCTGGCTCACATTGAGGCAAAGGGCAGAGTTGCCTTATACATGTGTCGTGGTTTAACCCGGCCAGCAGCTAAACACCACACAGCCATTCGCTCACCTCCCTCTCTGGGATGGGGGAGAGAAACGGGAAAGTGAAGCCCGTGAGTTGAGATAAAGACAGTTTATTAAGACAGGAAAATAATAATAACAATAATAATAAAAACAATGATGATAATAGTACTACTACTAATAATGTGTACAAACAAGTGATGCACAATGCAATTGCTCACCACCCACTGACCGATGCCCAGCCTAACCCCGAGAAGTCCGGCCTCCCTTCCCCCCGGCTAGCCACCCCTATATATTGTTTAGCATGATGTCAGATGGTATGGAATACCCCTTTGGCTAGTTTGGGTCACCTGAACTGGGTCTGTCCCCTCCCAGCTCCTGCTACACCCCCAGCCTGCCCGTTGGCAGGACAGAGCAAGAAGCAGAGACGTCCTTGGCTTGGTGTAAGCACCGCCCTGCAACAATTAAAACATCGGGGTGTTATCAGCACTCTTCTCATCCTAAGCCAAAACACGGCATTCCACCAGCTACTAGGAAGAAAATTAACTCTGTCCTAACTAAAACCAGGACAATGTGCCAACTTTTCCCCAACAAATTCAACAATAACAAACCTCTCTGTCTATGTCAATTGCCATTATTATTTTGTGTTTGTCACACAATGACCTCCAAGCATTTTATAGATTTTAGTGAATCAAACCTCAAAGGGCCTCTGCAAGAGAGGAAAGTACCAGCATTCCCCATCTGCAGTTGTTGCAACCACTTCTTTACAGACAATAATTAGATAGAAGCAATTGTAAGGTATATTGTTCAGGGATTTTTTGAAACAGCAAAAATCCCATGGCTTGCTGCAGCTGAGCAAACCAAGCTACCAGGGCAACTATGAGAAGTTCCCATGACAGTGTTCCCACATCGCCCAATTGAGGAATTCAGAAAAATATTGTTGCCAGCAGCTGGCTTCAAGGACAAGGTCTATGTGACTGCTAATCACAAGGGGGTTGTTTTCTTGCAGGTGGGGTTGTTTTCTTGTAGTTGTTTGTCTGAGTGCTTTTGACCAATAATCTTGTGTGAGACATTATCCGCCCCTGTTAAATTTGCTATAAAAGTCAGGCTATTCAAGTAATAAAGGGAGAGCATGATCTGACTGTACTGGTGTCTGTCATGTTTTCGGCCGTCCTTCCTGAAACAAAGCAGGACAGCCTAACTCATACATTTTGGGGTCTTGGGATTGCTCAGAGACTCACTGTTCATATGCTGGAATAAGGCAGCATATTTTATTTTTCATTAAACTTGCTTCCTTACCTCTTTAACTTCTTTTCAGGCATATATGTTTTCTATTGAAAACTTTAATTTATGTATATTTTTTCACATTTTTAATTGGAAGACACTTTCTTTTCAGATAAAGAAACATAACTTTTGGCCTGCAGCAAGGCCTAGGAGATTTTGTGCAGAACCAGTTGCTCCGTTTATTAAGCTGCTTAGATATATTCCTAAGAAAATACATTGTCTGTTTTCAGATTTTTAGAGGCATGCTACAGAAAATAGAGTGCTATGTAACCAAATATTAATTTTTATGTACACTGAAGCTTTTAGTTTGCACAACTAGGAGAGAAGGAGCCTCTTCCAGACTTTTTCTTCTATGTAATTTCCTCTGGTGCTTGAAAGTGAATAGCAAAGATGGGCAAATGAAGATGTTTTGTTCTAGTTCTTCCTCAGCAACTGCTCAAGTAACTAGAAAGGTAATATCAGCCGTACTTTCCTCTGCTCCTTGGCGGGAAGCAATAGAAGAAGGCAGGCAATCAAAGCCATTCTTGGAGATGCTTTCCATCACCTTGCTTCTCTGACATCCAGGAACCACCACAGGTTTTTACTGCAGATAGACTTTAACTGCCTCAAAAGGGAAGTCTCTCAAACCACCTATTGGTTCAGAGAAACAGCAGCATCTGTGCCCTAATCAGCCATCGAGCAGAACAAGGCAAAGGGATATTGGCACCACTGGATGCAATGCCATGAAGAAGTATTTAATAAAGTCAACACTGTAAAAACAATCATTTATGGACTGAGTTGTCCAGGTATAAGACTATGTCTTCCATCTATGGCAGAAGACAACTTTCCTAATAGAATGGATCCCTGTCTGATGTACCAAGAACCTGCATGCCATGCATGTTATGTGTGTTGGCCATTTTACTGATAGCACAAGAACAAATGCTGCTTTGTGGACTGCCTTCATGAAGCTTTTTACTGTGTCTTGGAAAGTATCTCCATTTGGTGACTATTCTTCAAATCTCAGGAAGAGGCATTTTTCATATTTTCAGTAACTTTGGACTGCACACTTATCCAGTTTCATAATTTACATAGGACATCTTTTTGATCTGGGAAGACTGCAGTGATGTTTTGTGATCTTTTTCACAGTAGTCCTTTAAACACTAGTTCGAATTATAATAATCATTTGGTGAAATCAGTTTGTCTGGAAATGTAGAGGGGGATAAAAGCCACTGGCACTTCTTCCTTCTTGCTTTATGTGAGGACATTTCTCACTTTGCCTATGATGGGAGCCACCTCTCATTGCCAGTTACAACTGGACCCTGAACCTTGACTGCCCCATCTGCAAGCTGCCCAGATGTGGTCTTCATGGGTGGGAAGAAAGCATGGATGATGACTTGGGGGGCAATCTGGAACTGAGCATGGCTTCGGGGCGAGACCCAGTGCCAAGAACAGTAGCTGGGTTGGGGGGGGAGAGGTCTCTGACAATCTGCATACACACAACTAGGAAGTCAAAGCAGACCCAACAACTCCAGAATATCCAAGATGTCAGAATTAACACACCACTTTTGGGGTATTTTAATTAATCAACTATAAAAGTCAATTAAATAGTAACTACAAAACAATGGCAGCTGGAAAGGGACACCATACAAGTACATACTAGACTATGATTTGTTCTGATTCAGTCTGGTTTCAGGGCATCTGAGATTTTCCAATCTCATGCATGTCTTTGTCCATGAAGATTGAGAGTGGCAGTACAGCAGCAAAGCAGCAGCCTGTTTTAACATCTGTGTCGCTCTGTGTCATAAGAATGTACTAAGAACTGCTTAAGATGAGGTGAATTTGCAGTGAGAAAATGCAAGACTACAGGTCTGTGGATTTCCTTCACCCATCTTGAACTACATTCAACACTTACCAACTGCTTACCTTTAAATTGCTACATACAACTAAATGTGCTGGGTCTGTCCGGGATGGAGTCACCTTTCCCTGCAGCAGCCCACACAGTGCTGTGCTTTGCACTCATAGATGGAACAGCACTGGTCTCACTGCAGTGTTGTGTCTATTGCTGCGTAGTGCTGGCACAGCATCAGGACTCCTTCCAAGCCCCCAAGAGCCAGCAGACTGGGGGTGGGCAAGTGATGGGGAGGGGACATCGCCAGGGCAGCTGACCTAAACCAATCAAAGGGACATTCCATAATACCTGATGTCACACTCAGCAATAAAAAGGGGGGCTCTCGTGGGGGAGGGGGCTGTTCCTCCTGAACAACCACTATGTGTTTTGAGGCCCTGCTTCCAAGGACGTGGCCGAACATCGCTAGTTGATGGAAAGTAGAGAATAATTTTTTTTCCTTCTCTCTGTGCTTCCGCGCGGACTTATTGTTTCTTTTGTTTCTTTTTTCCTCCCCATTCCCTTTCCCTTTAATTAAACCTTTCTCATCTCACACCTCGAGTTCTCTGTGTTGTATTTTCTCCCCTTTCCTCTTTGAGGAGAGGGGGAGTGAGAGAGCGGTTGTGGTGGAGCTCGGCTGCCCACCTGAGTAAAACCACCACAGTCCTTTTTGGCACCCAACGTGGGGCTTGAGGGTTGAGATAACAATAGCATTGGTTGAAGTATTTACAACTAACATACTGGTAGTCATAATGTTCGGTTTTCTGGTAATATTTTTCTGCGTGGCTATGTTGTATGTAGTCCACTCTCTGTTTTCTTTTTTCCTCTACATCCGATCGGAGAAAGTGTTGAAGTCTATGTTTGGTTTCTTTATCATGTTCTGCTGTAACATGCTGGCCTTCAGTTTTGTCTGGTACTCAGGCCCTACATTGTTATCATTCTGGTCTCATGGAGATTACCTTTTGGAAATATTAAGAATTACACCGCCTTCTTTTTTTCCCCTAGCAGTCAATCTGTGAATAATATCGGGGGTAGTGCCTTCTTCTTTTCTCCCTGTGGGCTAATTGCAGCAGCCTTTCAGTATCTTGGATACCCTTGGTCGGATATTATCGTCCTATTACTAGTTCTAGTATTTGTCTTCCTCCCTAAGGTCAAACAATTTGTTAAGAATATCATCCAAGGACCTGCCCCAAGACAAAGTAGTTGTGGGTGGCAAGGCGTGTGGGGGGATTTGGGCAGGTACCTGTCACGGTTTTCTCTGCCAATAGTTTTTTACTTCACCCCTGAACAAGTGCAAAATCCAAGAAAACTGGTAGAATGTTTGAAAGATGTATGCCCTGACCCTGGTAATACCAGAGAACTCCACCAGCTTGCTGCACTCTGCTGGGGTCTGGCTTACACCTATCAAATGTCAATTAACATTGCCCAGCACCCTCAAGGGGATAGGGAAGTTCTTGAATTTGATGATGAGATAGCACACACTGTGACCACCCCAGAGGACCAACCCTCCATGGTATCAGTCGCCCCTATAGTGAAGACAAAACAATGGAAACGGAAGTCAGCCCGTTTAGTAAGGGAAGAAGCTCCTCCTAAGGACTAAGGAGAAGAGGAAAAGGCAGGCAGCTCTAAAGCAGTGTCATCATAGCAACATCAGGGAGAAGAGACCGAAATCATAAATGAATCAGAAGCTACTCGATCTCTATCCTTGAGTGAGCTGTGAGAAATACAAAAGGATTTCAGTCACCATGCAGGTGAGCTCATCCTCACCTGGCTGCTTCGATGCTGGGACATTGGGGCCAATAGCCAACAGCTAGAAGGCAATGAAGCCAAGCAGCTGGGATCCCTCTCAAGAGAAAAGCTCATTGGTAGAGTAATTGGGAGAGAGGCACAGGTTCTCAGCCTCTAGAGGCGACTCCTATCAGCTGTGAAAGAAAGGTATCCCCACAAGGAAGATATTGTATATCAAGGAGGCAAGTGGACCACTATGGATAAAGGTCTCCAGCACCTGCGGGAATTAGCTGTGCTGGAGATGATTTATAGTAATTTGAACAATGCCCAGACACCTAAAGACCCTGATGAAGTCCAATGCACAGCGTCCATGTGGCGGAAGTTTCTACGGGCTGCACCCTCATCACATGCCAGCACGCTGGCAGCAATGGATTGGGAGGCGGGGATGGGGCTGACTGTGGATAAGTGTGTTGGGTCTGTCTGAGCTGGAGTCACCTTTTCCCTGCAGCAGCCCACACAGTACTGTACTCTGCACTTGTAGCTGGAACAGCACTGATATCACTCCAGTGTTGTGTCTATTGCTGCATAGTGCTGGCACAGCATCAGGACTCCTTCCAAGCCCCCAAGAGCCAGCAGACTGGGGGTGGGCAAGTGATGGGAAGGGGACATTGCTGGGGCAGCTGACCTAAACCAACCAAAGGGATATTCCATAACACCTGATGTCACACTCAGCAATAAAAGGGGGGGCTCTCGTGGGGGAGGGGGCTGTTCCTCCTGAACAACCACTACGCGTTTGGGGCCCTGCTTCCCAGGATGTGGCCGAACATCGCTCATTGATGGGAAGTAGAGAATAATTCTTTTTTCTCTCTCTGTGCTTCCGCGCGGACTGATTGCTTCTTTTGTCTCTGTTTTTTTCCTCCCATTCCCTTTCCCTTTAATTAAACCTTTCTTATCTCAAACCTCGAGTTCTCTGTGTTGTATTTTCTCCCCCTTCCTCTTTGAGGAGAGGGGGAGTGAGAGAGCGGTTGTGGTGGAGCTCGGCTGCCCACCTGAGTAAAACCACCACAGTCCTTTTTGGCGCCCAACGTGGGGCTCGAGGGTTGAGATAACAATAGCATTGATTGAAGTATTTACAACTAACATATTGGTAGTCATAATGCTCGGTTTTCTGGTAATACTTTTCTGTGTGGATATGTTGTATATAGCCCACTCTCTGTTTTCTTTTTTCCTTTACATCCGATCGGAGAAAGTGTTGAAGTCTGTGCTTGTTTTTTTTTATCATGTTATGCTGTAACATACTGGCCTTCAGTTTTGTTTGGTATTCAAACCCGGCATTGTTATCCTCCTGGTCTCCTGGAGATTATCTTATTGGGAATTACAGTGCCTTCTACTTTTCTCCCTGTGGGCTAATTACAGCAGCCTTTCAGTATCTTGGATACCCCTGGTCAGATATTATCCTCCTATCACTAGGTCTAGTGTTTGTCATCTTCCCCAAAGTAAAGCAATTTATTAAGAATATTATTCAAGGACCTGTCCCCAGACAAAGTTGTGGGTGGCAAGGTGTGTGGGGGGATTTGGGCAGGTACCTATCACGGTTTTCTCCTCCAATGGTTCTAAATTTCACCCCTGAACAAGTACAAAATCCAAGAAAACTGGTGGAATGTTTGAAAGACGTATGCCCTGACCCTGGCAATACTAGAGAACTCCACCAGCTGGCTGCACTCTGCTGGGGTCTGGCTTACGCCTATCAGATGTCAATTAACATTGCCCAGCACCCTCAAGGGGATAGGGAGGTTCCTGAATTTGATAATGAGACAGCACACACTGTGACCACCCTAGAGGACTGACCATCTATGGTATCAGTCGCCCCTGTAGTAAAGACGAAACAGTGGAAACGGAGATCAGGTCGTTTAGTAAGGGAAGAAGATCCTTCTACGGATGAGGGAGAAGAGGAAAAGGCAAGTGGCTCTAAAGCAGCGTTATCACGGCAACATCGCGAAGAAGAGACTGAAATCATAGATGAATCAGAAACTGCTCGGTCTCTATCTCTGAGTGAGCTGCGAGAAATACGGAAAGACTTCAGTCGTCATCCAGGTGAGCACATCCTCACTTGGCTGCTTCGATGCTGGGATAGTGGGGCCAATAGCCAACAGCTAGAAGGCAACGAAGCCAAGCAGCTGGGATCCCTTTCTAGAGAAAGACTCATTGATAGAGTAATTGGAAGAGAGGCACAAGTTATCAGTCTCTGGAGGCGAATCCTAACAGCAGTGAAAGAAAGGTATCCCCACAAAGAGGATATTGTCTACCAAGTAAACAAATGGACCACTATGGATAAGGGCCTCCAGCAGCTGCGGGAATTAGCTGTGCTGGAGATGCTTTATAGTGATTTAAACAACGCCCAGGCACCTAAAGACCCCGATGAAGTGCAATGCACAGCGTCCATGTGGCGGAAGTTTGTACGAGCTGCACCCCCAACACATGCCAGCACACTGGCAGTCATGGGTTGGGACGAGGGGATGGGGCCAACTGTGGATACTGTGTCCAACCAGCTTCATAAATATGAAGAAAATCTCTCTCCCCCAGTACGGGGCTGCATTTCAGCTGTGGAGAGACTGTCCCAACGGTTAGATGAACACATAGCTTCGTCCTCACCTAAACGGAAAAATCTTTCGGCCATCAAGCGCCAGCAGTCCCCGGCTCAAACAAGGGAGAATCCGGGACGCACACCGCGAGGTACCTTGTGGTTTTATTTACGTGACCACAGGGAAGATATGAGGAAGTGGGATGGTGAACCGACCTCGGCCCTAGCTGCTCGGGTACGTGAGCTACGGAAAGATACAACAGCAACAAAGAGGGCCCCTAGGAAGATTGCTGCCCCAGTTTCTGTTGAACAGTCCCCCAGAGGCAGTAGAAGGAATAGTATTACTCCTGACCCTGACGAAGAGACCTCTGCTTCACATTTGGAAGAATTAATTGATAGATACTCCAACCAGGACTAGTGGGGCCCTGCCTCTGGCCAGGTAGAGGAGAGGGACAACCAGATTTAATGGACTGTGTGGATTCAATGGCCTGGCACACCGGAACCGCAAAAATATAAAGCTTTAGTGGACACAGGCGCACAGTGTACCCTAATGCCGTCAGGCCACCAAGGGGCAGAACCCATCTCTATCTCCGGAGTGACGGGGGGATCCCAAGAGCTAACCATATTGGAAGCTGAAGTGAGTCTAACTGGGAATGAGTGGCAAAAGCACCCCATCGTGACTGGCCCAGAGGCTCCGTGCATCCTTGGCATAGACTACCTCAAGAGAGGGTACTTCAAGGATCCAAAAGGGTACCGGTGGGCTTTTGGCATAGCTGCCTTGAGCACAGAGAAGATTAAGCAGCTGTCTACCCTGCCTGGTCTCTCACAAGACCCTTCTGTGCCAATTGCGACTACAGCTGTGCACTGGCGGCAATATCGCACCAACCGAGACTCCCTGATTCCCATCCATAAGCTAATTCGTCAATTGGAGAGCCAAGGAGTGATCAGCAAGACTCATTCACCTTTGAACAGTCCTATATGGCCAGTGTGAAAGTCTAATGGCGAGTGGAGGCTAACGGTGGACTATCGCGGACTGAATGAAGTCATGCCACCACTGAGTGCTGCAGTGCCAGACATGCTAGAACTCCAGTACGAACTAGAGTCAAAGGCAGCTAAGTGGTATGCTACAATTGATATTGCTAATGCATTTTTCTCTATCCCTCTAGCAGCAGCATGCAGGCCACAATTCGCTTTCACTTGGAGGGGCATTCAGTATACTTGGAATCGACTGCCCCAGGGGTGGAAACATAGCCCTACCATCTGCCATGGACTGATCCAGACGACACTGGAACAGGGGAACGCTCCTGAACACCTGCAGTATATCGATGATATCATCGTATGGGGTAACACAGCAGAAGAAGTTTTTGGGAAAGGGAAGAAAATAATTCAAATTCTTCTGAAAGCTGGATTTGCCATTAAACAGAATAAAGTCAAGGGACCTGCACAGGAAATCCAGTTCTTGGGGGTAAAATGGCAGGATGGACGTCGCCACATTCCGACGGATGTGATCAACAAAATAACAGTTATGTCTCCGCCAACTAGCAAAAAAGAAACACAAGCTTTCCTAGGTCTTGTGGGATTTTGGAGAATGCATGTGCCAGGCTATAGTCAGCTTGTGAGTCCTCTATATCGAGTGACTCGAAAGAGGAACTCTTTCGAGTGGGGCCCCGAGCAACAACAGGCCTTTGAACAAATCAAACAAGAAATAGCTCGTGCAGTAGCCCTTGGGCCTGTCCGTACTGGACCAGCTGTGCAAAACATACTGTACACTGCAGCTGGGGAGCATGGGCTCACCTGGAGCCTCTGGCAGAAGACCCCAGGAGAAACTCGAGGCCGACCTTTGGGGTTCTGGAGCCGGGGCTATCGAGGATCAGAAGCCAATTACACCCCAACTGAAAAGGAAATATTAACAGCATATGAGGGGATTAGAGCAGCTTCAGAAGTTGTTGGTACAGAAGCACAACTTCTCTTGGCCCCACGGCTACCTGTGTTACATTGGATGTTCAAAGAGAAAATCCCCACTACACATCATGCAACCGATGCTACGTGGAGTAAATGGGTAGCGTTAATTACACAGCGGGCTCGAATGGGGAAACCCAATCGCCCGGGAATCCTGGAAGAGATTATGGACTGGCCAGAGGGCAGGGATTTCGGAGCACCGACAGAAGAAGTAACGCGTGCTGAAGAGGCACCACCATACAATGAGTTGCCAGAAGACAGAAAGCAATATGTGTTGTTCACTGATGGATCCTGCCGTGTGGTAGGGAGCCATCGGAAGTGGAAAGCTGCTGTGTGGAGTCCCACACGACAAGTTGTGGAGGCCAAGGAAGGGGAAGGTGAATCAAGTCAGTATGCAGAAGTGAAAGCTATACAACTGGCCCTACAAATTGCTGAAAGAGAAAAGTGGCCGGTACTGTATCTCTACACTGACTCATGGATGGTGGCAAATGCGCTATGGGGGTGGCTGCGACAGTGGAAACAGAGCAACTGGCAGTGCAGAGGTAAACCTATCTGGGCTGCTACCCTGTGGCAAGATATTGCTGCCCGGGTAGAAAACCTGGCTGTAAAGGTACGTCATGTAGATGCCCATATGCCTAAGAATCATGCTACCGAAGAACATCAGAACAACGAAGAAGTAGATCGAGCTTCAAAAATTGAAATAGCTCAGGTGGACCTGGACTGGGGACGTAAGGGTGAACTGTTTGTAGCTCGATGGGCTCATGAAACATCAGGACATCTGGGGAGGGACGCCACATATAGATGGGCTCGTGATCGAGGGGTGGACCTGACCATTGAGGCCATCACACAGGTTACCCATCAGTGTGAGACCTGTGCTGCAATTAAACGAGCCATGAGGGTAAAGTCTCCCTGGAACAGGGGGAGATGGCTTGGATTTCGATATGGTGAGGCCTGGCAGATTGACTACATCGGACCACTTCCACAAACCCGCCAAGGCAAACGGTACATACTCACCATGGTAGAAGCAACTACTGGGTGGCTGGAAACATACCCTGTAAACCATGCCACGGCCCGAAACACTATCTTGGGCCTGGAAAGGCAAGTGCTGTGGCGACATGGTACACCGGAGAGAATAGAGTCCGACAATGGGAGTCACTTCCGAAACAATTTGATCACTTCCTGGGCCAGGAGACATGGCATTGAATGGGTGTATCACATCCCTTATCACCCACAAGCCTCTGGGAAGGTTGAGAGGTACAATGGACTGTTAAAAACTATGCTGCGAGCATTGGGTGCTGGGACATGGAAACATTGGGATATAAATCTACCAGAGGCCACTTGGCTAGTTAACAACAGGGGGTCTGAAAGCCGTCCTGGTCCTGCTGAAACAAAACCCCTACACACTGTGGGAGAAGCTAAAGTCCCTGTAGTGCGTGTGGGGAAGTGGATGGGGAAGGCGGTGTGGGTTGCCCCTGCCTCGGGAAAAGGCAAACCCACTCGTGGGATTGTCTTTGCCCAAGGACCAGGGTATACCTGGCGGGTAATGCAGAAAGATGGGGATATCAAGTGTGTGCCTCAAGGAGATTTAACACTGGGAGAAAATTAATCTGTCATCCAAGTTATGTGTTGTAGGAGGACACTGCAGAACCAATGACAGGTCAACTTTGCAAGGAACCGGGCAAGTGCAACACTGATGTGAGCTAAGGTGGTGCTGGTGTCAAGAAAACCAACTTCGCCTGCCCTGAGTGACCACTTTGACAGATGAAGGCGAAACCATCAACAGTTTTTATGAGCATTTTGGGAAAAGACCTATAGAATAAAGAGAAGTACAGACATAAAAATGCTTCAATGTACAGAAAACAATGGTGGTGAGAACATCTATATACTAAACTGTACCTGACTGTGACACAAATGTTATGGAATAAAGGGTGGAAGTTGTGTTGGGTCTGTCTGAGCTGGAGTCACCTTTTCCCTGCAGCAGCCCACACAGTGCTGTACTCTGCACTCGTAGCTGGAACAGCACTGATATCACTCCATTGTTGTGTCTATTGCTGCATAGTGCTGGCACAGCATCAGGACTCCTTCCAAGCCCCCAAGAGCCAGCAGACTGGGGGTGGGCAAGTGATGGGGAGGGGACATTGCTGGGGCAGCTGACCTAAACCAACCAAAGGGATATTCCATAACACCTGATGTCACACTCAGCAATAAAAGGGGGGGCTCTCGTGGGGGAGGGGGCTGTTCCTCCTGAACAACCACTACGCGTTTGGGGCCCTGCTTCCCAGGATGTGGCCGAACATCGCTAGTTGATGGGAAGTAGAGAATAATTTTTCCTCTCTCTGTGCTTCCGCGCGGACTGATTGCTTCTTTTGTCTCTGTTTTTTTCCTCCCATTCCCTTTCCCTTTAATTAAACCTTTCTTATCTCAAACCTCGAGTTCTCTGTGTTGTATTTTCTCCCCCTTCCTCTTTGAGGAGAGGGGGAGTGAGAGAGCGGTTGTGGTGGAGCTCGGCTGCACACCTGAGTAAAACCACCACAATAAGGTATCCAACCAGCTTCATAAATATGAAGAAAATCTCTCTGCCCCCGTACGGGACTGCATTTCAGCTGTGGAGAGACTGTCACAACGGTTAGATGAACACATAGCTTCCTCAGCACCTAGATGGAAGAATCTTTCAGCCATTAAGTGCCAGCATTCTCCGGCTCAAGCAAAGGAGAATCCGGGACGCACACCGCAGAGTACCTTGTGGTTTTATTTACGTGACCACAGGGAAGATATGAGGAAGTGGGACGGTGAACCGACCTCGGCCCTAGCTGCTCGGGTATGTGAGCTGCGGAAAGATACAGCAGCAAGAAAAGGGGCCCCTAGGAGGATTGCTGCCCCAGTTTCTGTTGGGCAGTCCCCCAGAGGCAGTAGAAGGGATAGTATTACTCCTGACCCTGACGAAGAGACCTCTGCTTCACATTTGGAAGAATTAATTGATAGATGCTCCAACCAGGACTAGTGGGGCCCTGCCTCTGGCCATGTAGAGGAGAGGGACAACCGGATTTACTGGACTGTGTGGATTCAATGGCCTGGCACACTGGAACCGCAGAAATATAAACCTTTAGTGGACACAGGCGCACAGTGTACCCTAATGCCATTAGGCACCCAAGGGGCAAAACTCATCTCTATCTCTAGAATGACAGTGGGATCCCAAGAGCTAACTGTATTGGAAGCTGAAGTGAGTCTAACTGGGAATGAGTGGCAAAAGCACCCCATCGTGACTGGCCCAGAGGCTCCGTGCATCCTCGGCATAGACTACCTCAAGAGAGGGTACTTCAAGGATCCAAAAGGGTACTGGTGGTCTTTTGGCATAGCTGCCTTGAGCACAGAGAACATTAAGCAGCTGTCTACCCTGCCTGGTCTCTCACAAGACCCTTCTGTGCCAATTGCGACTACAGCTGTGCACTGGCGGCAATATCGCACCAACCGAGACTCCCTGATTCCCATCCATAAGCTAATTCATCAATTGGAGAGCCAAGGAGTGATCAGCAAGACTCATTCACCTTTGAACAGTCCTATATGGCCAGTGTGAAAGTCTAATGGCGAGTGGAGGCTAACGGTGGACTATCGCGGACTGAATGAAGTCATGCCACCACTGAGTGCTGCAGTGCCAGACATGCTAGAACTCCAGTAGGAAATAGAGTCAAAGGCAGCCAAGTGGTATGCCACAATTGATATCGCTAATGCATTTTTCTCCATCCCTCTGGCAGCAGCATGAAGGCCACAGTTTGCTTTCACTTGGAGGGGCATTCAGTATACTTGGAATTGACTGCCCCAGGGGTGGAAACACAGCCCTACCATTTGCCATGGACTGATCCAGACGACACTGGAACAGGGGAATGCTCCTGAACACCTGCAGTACGCTGATGACATCCTTGTGTGGGGTAACACAGCAAAAGAAGTTTTTGAGAAAGGGAAGAAAATATTTCAAATTCTCCTGAAAGCTGGCTTTGCTATTAAACAGAATAAGGTCAAGGGACCCGCACAGGAAATCCAGCTCTTGGGTGTAAAATGGCAGGATGGACGTCACCACATTCCGACGCATATGATCAACAAAATAACGGTTATATCTCCGCCAACTAGCAAAAAAGAAACGCAAGCTTTCCTAGGCCTTGTGGGATTCTGGAGAAGGCATGTGCCAGGCTACAGTCAGCTTGTGAGTCCTCTATATCGAGTGACTCGAAAGAGGAACTTTTTGAGTGGGGCTCCGAGCAACAACAGGCCTTTGAACAAATCAAACAAGAAATAACTTGTGCAGTGGACCTTGGGCCTGTTCCTTCCGGACCACCTGTGAAAAATGTACTTTACACTGAAACTGGGGAGCATGGGCTTACCTGGAGCCTCTGGCAGAAGACCCCAGGAGAAACTTGAGTTCGACCTCTGGGGTTCTGGAGCTGGGGCTATCGAGGATCACAGGCCAATTACACCTCAACTGAAAAGGAAACATTAACATCATATGAGGGGATTCGAGTTGCTTCAGAAGTTGTGGGTACAGAAGCACAACTCTTCTTGGCCCCATGGCTACCAGTTACATTGGATGTTCAAAGGGAAAATCCCCACTACACATCATGCAACTGACACTACGTGGAGTAAGTGGTTAGCGTTAATTACACAGCAGGCTCGAATGGGGAAACCCAACCTCCCAGGAATCGTGGAAGAGATTATGGGCTAGCCAGAGGGCAGGAATTTGGAGTACTGACAGAAGAGGTAACTCGTGCTGAAGAAGGACCACCATACAGTGAGATGCCAGACAGAAAGCAGTATGTGTTGTTCACTGACGGATCCTGCCATGTGGTAGGGAGCCATCAGAAATGGAAAGCTGCTGTGTGGAGTCCCACACGACTAGTTGTGGAGGCCATGTGTGAAATGTGTTCATGTGATTCGTGTCAACATGGAACAATGCTAGGGCCGCATGGTATGATGAATGTGACCTTCTGTCATACATACCCTTGTATAACCACAAGTCTAAGAAAAACAGAGGGGTTAATGTATATAGTTCTTGTATCTTGCAAAGGAATGTTTTAGCAATTCGTGTCAATAGAGAGCTTGAAGGGAAATGAACTTGTAGGCTTTTCCTTGAAGTCTCTGATATCTTGGGGGTTTCAGAATAACTGATAACTATTATGACTATTGCATGGGACACTATGCAAGTCTCTGATATATGGCCAGGAGATTAAGGAGACAGGGAAGAACAACTAAAAGACAAAGCTTGCAGAGGATGCTGCATAATCCTCTGACATACAGCCAAGTTGGACAAAGAAGGACAAGAGGGAGGAAGACTATGAGCCTTCGGCACGAGAGACCCCCAGAGGGACCACTGGAGACTGGAGGGTTTGTAACCAGAAACTAATTATAATAACCCTGTGTTTTTTTTAGAAGTAGTAATGAATATGTATTAGCCTAGGAGCATAAAAACCAGCCGCTTGATGTAACTTGTGTGCGTCCTGGTGGAGCAGAGACTCCCGGTGCACCCAGCGCTGTTTGCTTACCTCTATTCCTTTAATAAATTGTAAACTTTCATTATAGTCCTATTTTGAAGAATGAGCCATTTATTACAAATGGGGGCTCGTCCGGGATGGCTTTGGTTCCTGAATTCTGATTTGATCTAGGAGAGGCGCCCCACAATTTGGTGGCTCCTGTTCGAGTCAGGTCAGGACTAATGCCATCTTGAACCTGAATAAAGGTAAGCAAAGATTTTGATTTTTTTATGAGCTCCCTTGCCGGCTGCAGCACTGTATTTTGCCCGTAATTCTGTGCGCAAAGATCCGAACAAAGATGATGGAGTCGTAAGTGTTTAAGGAGTATACCGTTCAGTTGGGTGGGATTCGGTTGCCTGTGTGTGTAAGAGTGTGACTGAGACGGAAGTTAGTTCCGAAGTGAGTGTGGAGGTCTTCTAACCGTGGTTCCAATCTCCCGCGAGGGACTTGGCCGGTGAAGGACCGAAGTGATTCCTATAGGATTTGTGGGTGGGTGATAGGTCCTAAACCCCCTGCAAGACACTCTTACTAAGGTAACCAAGGGCTGTGGGAATTGCCATAGTAAAATTCCTAGATGGGTCAGGCAAAATCGAAGACCAGGGACCAGAAGAAAGGGAGCAAATTACCAGAAAGTCCATTAGGAATAATGATTAGAAATTAGAATGATAGGGGCCCCAGAAAATGAAAGAGTAAATTAAAAATGGTCCAGTATTATATGATAAAATGACCAAAAGAAGCCATAAGACCCCAAGTATTTTGGCCGATATTTGGGTCCACGGAGGACTGGGTCTGTCAGGCTTTGACCATTAATGTTAATAGTAGAACACCTGTGGATCTGGAAGAGAGCAAGTATGCTGCAGCTGAAACATGGAATTAGAAATTACAGAGCAATTGATTAAGAATGAATATGGGACACATTTGCAATGTACTGTGCCTGTGGTGTGCTTAGACCTCCAGATAACAGGAGCCCCTTGGACCCCGAGAACCAGATCAAAATAACCTCATGGTTCGGACTTTAACCAAGGGGTCTGAGATAAGGAGGACTGTTCACAAAGGGTCAGGTTATGCATACGTATAGGAGTGTTGGGAAACTTCATGTATATGTAACTCTTTACTGGCTATAACCAAAGCAAGTTGCCACGTTAGGGACTACCCCCCCATTGCCCCTGTGCCACCCAGCGCTGAGTAAACATACCTACTTTACAATCTTACTGATTGTGGAGTCAGCTTTCTGTGAGTCATTTTGGTGAGCTTGGCAGGAGACACTCTGCTCGGCTGCGGGATCGGCTGCGGAGAGGACGCCCCTAGGTGCACCCTGAGTGTTTTGCTCGGAGGGGACTCCACTCTCAGCTGCTCACCGCAGGAGCAGACAAATACCTCCTGAAGCTGCGGACAAACGGTATGTTTTCAGCTGCTGGAGGGATACTACCTGGAGTGTTAATAATTGTATGTCTTATTCTTAAATGTCCAGGTATTTTGTGTTGAAAGTATTTGTGTAAGTGTAAGGGTTTGAAACAAAGTGGAATAAGTCACTCCACGAAGAACACAGTCACAGACAACACTTATTTGGATTGGTTATTATTCTAAATTATATTCTTGTGGTATGAATGAGATGTGCTAGAGGCCTCTTTGTGTGATAGCATGATTGTGCTGTGTGAGTGAGACGCAGCGTCGCTGCAAAGCGAATGCAGAGTT
Organism: Aythya fuligula; assembly: GCF_009819795.1. Lineage (NCBI taxonomy): Eukaryota > Metazoa > Chordata > Aves > Anseriformes > Anatidae > Aythya > Aythya fuligula. Next base: position 9,709,662 of record NC_045594.1, read on the forward strand.
CCGATCAGCGGTTCCATATTCTCCGCGAGGGGAGTGGGAGGAGACGAACGAAGTGCGTGACAGACCGAAAAGAAGTGGTGTTTTATCCAAGTGTTGATTGGTGGTGCCTAATATATGGGCCTGGCGGTGTAACTTGTGATCCTATTTTTGCTCTTAAGTGCTTTGAGTGTGACAAGAAAAAAGGCGGGAGCATTATCTAAGTAACTAAAAGTTGAGAAGTGTTGGTGTACTTGTTTGTGTTTGGTCAGTTTCCCAAGTACTGGGGGGGAGGGGGCTGACTGATTATCAAAGCAGTAGAACGGAGAGAGTCATTTCTTTGGTTGTTCGGGCTTGAGCCCTGGGAATTTGGTAAGAAGGGGGAGAGCGAATTTATTTAGGCCTCAATACCTTTTTAAACCCCCATATTGACGGATACACAGGAGTGATTCCTTGTTTTATATGGGTTTACTAACAAAGTGCATGAGAAAAATTGGCATTTGGCTTGAAATTCGGTCCTGTTGAAATGTAAATTTTTGTGGAAAAGGTGTGGCATGTAGTATTTAACAGAGATGTTTGAAGTTGAATGAGCAGGGAAAGAGCATGTAGGAATGTTAATAGTACTGCCTCAACCCCAGGCTGAGATTTCAAAATCACCTGTGTGAGCCCTCTGGGGCAGAGGGACCATGATGGGTCTGAGAGTGAGTTGTCATGGAAACAGAAAAGCAGCTAACTCTTAAAACAACCTGAGTTTATGAGTGAGCTCAGATTGCCAATGGGACCGCTCAGGGAACTGTTGACGATTGCATTCCCCTGACCGACCCCACACTGAGACTATAGTCACCCCGGAAATAATGAACGGTAAATACCAAAATCTGGTTAAATTGCAAATTGAGAATCTGTTCCAACAAGATCCAAAAGAAACCCCTATGGAATTTTTGGACTGACTATGAAATGCAATGGAAAACAAAACAAAACAAACAAACAAAACTGGAGAAAATAGGGGCTAAGTTAGAACAAGGAAAATGGACACTGCCAGACAGGCAAGAGATATTGCCAAAAGCTTATGTGAAGCAAATATTGGGACGTTTGCATGCACAAATACATTGGGGCACAAAGGCGTTAAGTGATCATTTACTAAAACTATTTGGTTGCATTGGGTTTTTTGAAATAGCAAAGCAAATTACACAAGGTTGCTTAACTTGTCAGAAGATAAATAAGAAAGTGTTTAGACAAGCAGCCACCAGAGGGAGAAAAAAAAAACCACAACATATTATAGGGCTTTTGAGAAAGTACAAGTTGATTTCACTGAATTGCCCAAGGTAGGGAGGATAAAATATCTATTGGTAATAGTCGATCATTTAACACAATGGGTAGAAGCTTATCCCGTAGCACGAGCTACGGCACAAATGGTGGTAAAAATTCAATTAGAACACCTGATACCTAGATATGGGATAATCCAGTACATTGATTCTGGTCAGGGCACACACCATACTTCTAAAATAATAAAATAATTATGTCAATCATTAGGTACTCAGTGCAAATACCATACTCCGTGGCACCCACAAAGCTCAGGGAAAGTACAGAGAATGAATCAAACAATAAAACAACAATTGGCTGAATTAATGATCGAGACACAAATGCCCTGAACGAAATGTGTTAGAGGAAGTACGGCCGAAATCACGACAGACACCAGCAGAGTCAGATCATGCTCCATCTTATTGCCCGAATAGCCTAACTTTTATAGTGAGCTTAACAGGGGCAGACAGTGTTTCACACAAGATTATTGGTCAAAAGCACTCAGATAAACAACTAGAATAAAACAACCCCACCTGCAAGAAAACAACCCCCCTTGTGATTAGCAGTCAAGAAAACAACCCCCTTGTGATTAGCAGTCACGTAGATCTTGTCCTTGAAGCCAGCTGCTGGTAACAATATTTTTCTGAATTCCTCAATTGGGCGATGTGGGAATCATTGTCGTGGGAGCTTCTCATAGTTATTCTGGTAGCTTGGTTTGCTCAGCTACAGCAGGCCATGAGATTTTCTAAGGCCTACTCCTGGTTGCTTAAGGGAAGCTCAGATCGAACAATTGTTCCACGGACTCATGTCCACGCCCTGTATGCCAATTCCCAACAGAAATGCTTACCATTGGCACTTTTAAACATAAGAACTAAACCACACAGTGAGACTGGATTATCACCATATGAAATGTTATATGGTATGCCTTATTCTCAAGGGATGCCTCCAAGGAACAATGTAGTTGAGGATCGTAGCATCCAGAAATATATAATTACTATTGGAAGGAGATTACAAGAGCTAAGAGAAATTGGAATGATGGCTCAAACACCACCTTTAGGATTTGCTATTCATAAGATACAACCGGGAGACAAGGTCTTAATAAAAACCTGGAGGGAAGAATCACTGAACCCCCGATGTGAGGGACTGTACCTTGTTTTACTGACTACTGAAACAGCTGTGAGAACAGCACAAAGGGGTTGGACCCACGAATCCAGAATAAAAGGACCAGTAACTACCGAAACTTGGAGGGTTGAGTCCGCTCCTGGGGAACTGAAACTAAAGCTAAAAAAGAACTAATATTCTGGCAACGAGGCTCTGCATGAATTAAGGATGCCAAATAAAGGGGACAAGCCTGAAGGAAGGAAAGGGAGAAGGCAAGACCGGGGCAGGACCCTCCACTGCGGTGTGTATGGTCTACCGAGGGAGGCAACCCCTATGGGTATTGACTGCCGAGTGAGAGGGCCTCGACCGGACTTCTCCCACACTAAGGTCAGGTTGTCCTGAGAAAATAACATAAGAACCTTTTTTTTAAACCTATATAAAATTGTGATTCGTTTTCCAGGAGCTGGATCACCCCAACAGGCTGAACGGTAACACAAGCCCAAATCGACCCTGAAAGTGGGCCCAACCCCTTGATTGAAGGCGTTTGCCTATTATGATCCAGCTACGTGGGCAGAAGATGGATCCTGGGGCTATAGGATCCCAATATATATGCTTAATAGAATAATTAGGTTACAAGCTGTAATAGAAATAGTTGTAAATAAAACCGGAGATGCACTTGGATTAATTGTAAGCAAAATACCAAGATGAGTACTGCTTTGTATCAAAATCGCTTAGCTTTGGATTATTTACTAGCACAAGAAGGAGGAGTCTGTGGAAAATTTAACCTTAGTAATTGCTGTTTAGAGATTGATGATGAAGGTGTTTCTTCCTAGTAGCTGATAGAATGCTATGTTTTGGCTTAGGACGAGAAGAGTGCTGATAACATGCTGATGTTTTAATTGTTGCAGAGCAGTGCTTACAACAAGCCAAGGACGTTTCAGCTTCTCACTCTGTCCTGCCAGCGGGCAAGCTGGGGATGCAGCAAGAGCTGGGAGGAGGGCCGGACTGCTTGGGATTAGGCTGGGCATCGGACAGTGGGTGGTGAGCAATTGCATTGTGCATCTCTTGTTTCGTACACATTATTACTAGTAGTACTATTATCATCATTATTGTGATTATTATTGATGTTATTATTATCTTCTTGTCTTTATCTCAACTCACAGGCTTCATTTTCCCATTTCTCTCCCCCATCCCAGAGAGGGAGGGGGGGAGGTGAGCACACGGCCGTGTAGTGTTTAGCTGCCCACTGGGTTAAACCACAACAGAAAGAAAAGCTGTAAATGAACTTGTAAAGGAAATGAAGAAAATTGCACATGTCCCAGTACAAACTTGGAATGGAATCGATCTAAGAGGATTATGGGAGGGGGCTTTATGGGTGGTGATTGGTTTGCTAAAATAATAGATGGTTGTATTGGGGATATGGGGAGGATTGTTAATAATTCCACGTTTAATACCTTGTATTACCAGACTAATACACTCGATTATACAAGGAATGCAAATATCTGCGGTACCTGTTGACCCAGAACCAGGGAAAGTGAAAACCCATTCCCTGATGATAATAAAAACAAACAAAGATCCAAAATTGGTATCAATTCAGCAAGTATTGACTCGATTAGAAAGGAAAACACGAATCAATGCCATGAAAAAGGAGATGGGGGATTGTGAAATGTGTTCATCTGATTCGTGTCAACATGGAACAATGCTAGGGCCGCATGGTATGATGAATGTGACCTTCTGTCATACATACCCTTGTATAACCACAAGTCTAAGAAAAACAGAGGGGTTAATGTATATAGTTCTTGTATCTTGCAAAGGAATGTTTTAGCAATTCGTGTCAATAGAGAGCTTGAAGGGAAATGAACTTGTAGGCTTTTCCTTGAAGTCTCTGATATCTTGGGGGTTTCAGAATAACTGATAACTATTATGACTATTGCATGGGACACTATGCAAGTCTCTGATATATGGCCAGGAGATTAAGGAGACAGGGAAGAACAACTAAAAGACAAAGCTTGCAGAGGATGCTGCACAATCCTCTGACATACAGCCAAGTTGGACAAAGAAGGACAAGAGGGAGGAAGACTATGAGCCTTCAGCATGAGAGACCTCCAGAGGGACCACTGGAGACTGGAGGGTTTGTATTCCGGAAACTAATTATAATAACCCTGTGGTTTTTTAGAAGTAGTAATGAATATGTATTAGCCTAGGAGCATAAAAACCAGCCGCTTGATGTAACTTGTGTGCATCTTGGTGGAGCAGAGACTCCCGGCACACCCAGTGCTGTTTGCTTACCTCTATTCCTTTAAATTGTAAACTTTGATTATAGTCCTATTTTGAAGACTGAGCCATTTATTGCACATGGAAGGGGAAGGCGAGTCGAGTCAGTATGCAGAAGTGAAAGCTATACAACTAGCCCTAGAGACTGCTGAAAGAGAAAAATGGCCAGTACTGTATCTCTACACTGACTCATGGATGGTGGCAAATGCTGTATGGGGGTGGCTGCGGCAATGGAAACAGAACAACTGGCAGCATAGACGTAAACCTATCTGGGCTGCTACCCTGTGGCAAGACATTGCTGCCCGGGTAGAAAACCTGGCTGTAAAAGTACGTCATGTAGATGCCCATTTGCCTAAGAATCATGCTACCGAAGAACATCAGAACAACAAAGAAGTGGATTGAGCTTCGAAAATTGAAGTAGCTCAGGTGGACCTAGACTGGGGACGTAAGGGTGAGCTGTTTGTAGCTCGATGGGCCCATAAAACATAAGGACATCTGGGGAGGGATGCCACTTACAGATGGGCTCGTGATCGAGGGGTGGACCTGACCATTGAGGCCATCACACAGGTTACCCATCAGTGTGAGACCTGTGCTGCAATCAAATAAGCCATGAGGGTAAAGTCTCCCTGGAATAGGGGGAGATGGCTTGGATTTCGATATGGTGAGGCCTGGCAGATTGACTATATTGGACCACTCCCACAAACTCACCAAGGCAAACGGTACATACGTACCATGGTAGAAGCAACTACTGGGTGGCTGGAAACATACCCTGTAAACCATGCCACGGCCCGAAACGCTATCTTGGGCCTGGAAAGACAAGTGCTGTGGTGACATGGTACACCAGAGAGAATTGAGTCCAACAATGGGAGTCACTTCCGAAACAATTTGGTCACCTCCTGGGCCAAGAGGCATGGTATTGAGTGGGTGTATCACATCCCTTATCACCCACAAGCCTCTGGGAAGGTTGAGAGGTACAATGGACTGTTAAAAACTATGCTGCGAGCATTGGGTGCTGGGACGTGGAAACAATGGGACATAAATCTACCAGAGGCCACTTGGCTAGTTAACAACAGGGGGCTTGACAGCCGTCCTGGTCCTGCTGAAACAAAACCCCTACACACTGTGGGAGAAGCTAAAGTCCCTGTAGTGCATGTGGGAAAGTGGATGGGGAAGGCAGGGTTGCCCCTGCCATGGAAAAGGCAAACCCACTTGTGGGATTGTCTTCACCCAAGGACCAGGGTATACCTGATGGGTAATGCAGAAAATGGGGTTATCAAGTGTGTGCCTCAAGGAGATTTAACACTGGGAGAAAATTAATCTGTAATCCAAGTTATGTGTAGTAGGAGGACACTGCAGAACCAACAACAGGTCAACTTCGCAAGGAATCAGGCAAGTGCAACAGTGATGTGAGCTAAGGTGGTGCTGGTGTCAAGAAAACCACCTTCGCCTGCCCTGAGTGACCACTTTGACAGATGAAGCTGAAACCATCAACAGTTTTTATAGACATTTTGAAAAAAGACCTATGGAATGAAAGGAAGTACAGACGTATAAATACTTCAATGGACAGAGAACAATAGTGATAAGAGCATCTATTTACTAAACTGTGGTACCTGAGTGTGACACAAATGTTATGGAATAAGGGGGGGAGGTTGTGTTGGGTCTGTCTGGGATGGAGTCACCTTTCCCTGCAGCAGCCCACACAGTGCTGTGCTCTGCACTCATAGCTGGAACAGCACTGGTCTCACTGCAGTGTTGTGTCTATTGCTGCGTAGTGCTGGCACAGCATCAGGACTCCTTCCAAGCCCCCAAGAGCCAGCAGGCTGGGGGTGGGCAAGTGATGGGAAGGGGACATAACCAGGGCAGCTGACCTAAACCAATCAAAGGGATATTCCATAACACCTGATGTCACACTCAGCAATAAAAAGGGGGGCTCTCGTGGGGGAGAGGGCTGTCCTCCTGAACAACCACTACGCATTTTGAGGCCCTGCTTCATAGGACGTGGCCGAACATCGCTTGTTGATGGGAAGTAGAGAATAATTTTTTTCCCTTCTCTCTGCTTCCACGCGGACTTATTGTTTCTTTTGTTTCTTTTCCTCCCTATTCCCTTTCCCTTTAATTAAACCTTTCTCATCTCAAACCTCGAACTCTCTGTGTTGTATTTTCTCCCCTTTCCTCTTTGAGGAGAGGGGGAGTGAGAGAGCGGTTGTGGTGGAGCTCAGCTGCCCACCTGAGTAAAACCACCACAACGGCATATAGCCACATATATATTTTTGGCATCATTAAACATCATATAGCAATTTCAATCTGTTAAATAGGGCTGGGATCTGCAAGGATGCTGGCATCTAGATTGCTGCCCACTTCTGAAAGTGAAATGGTGCTAATGATACCCAAAACAGCATTGGAAAATATGTGCTATTTTATGACACAGTCACCGACAGACAAGAATGACCTTCAGCTGTAATGACTGTATATTTGAGTACCTACATTGCCCCAGATGTTTGCTCCAAATAACAACAGACATTAAGACAGGGTCAGAATGGGCAGAATAGAAAAAGTAATGTATTTAGCATACAGTCTTGAGGCGTATGTGTGACGTTTCAGCCATATCTGATAATGCCCTACAATACCCAGCTGAGGTCTCTGCCTAGTCTCCTCGATCTGCAAAAATCCCTATCTAACATCCCTTTAGGTAGCCTTTTCTGCTGAAAAGCCTGCCTCCAAAATGTGGTGCTAATTAATGTGAACCAAGTTACAATATGTGCTAAAGATTCCAGCTTTGTTACTTATTTAATGAGCTTCGTGCGATTTGAACATGAGGCTCAAAGTAGCAGGGGAAACCTCATAATTAGTTTCAATTAGAAGAAGTTCCTACGCATTACAACTATTTGATAAACTGCAGAGGGAAAAAGAACTACTGAACAGATACAAATCACTAGCTTTGTTTCATTTGTTATTATACGTATTTTCTTCTTAATTAGTGCTGACTGGCTTATGATCCTAATTAATGCAAAGGAATTTGGAATGGTATACAGTGGTATGGCTTAGAAGATGCCAGAGTGTACAACTGCTAAATTATTGCTAATTGCTATTTATGCGAGAATGGGAAGACTAAGTAATGTGCTGCCTAATTAAGATTAAAGATACGGTTTCCATTTCCAAATTAAACGAAGGCAAAAAGGGATAAAATCATTATGGTTACTAAAAAAACAAAACAAAACCCTAATCCTTCTCTCTGAAACTCAATAGTTGTGTTGCCAACAGATTTTTAAAAAGAAACAAACAAAACCCAGTCAAGAAATAAAAGACATTCAAGAAAAAGTAGATCACTAATCCAAAGTGGACACTGTTAAAACCTTTTCAGCTGCCACTTGAACATGTTTATTGGTTAAATCTGTTACGGGGATATATTACTAACAGCAAGCACTGTGCCAATCTAAATTAGGGAGGACTGTATTGATTTTAGTTACAACAGGTGTGCCCAGCCTATAGAATTGTTCTGCTCCAGTGGCTGCAAAGAGCTGGCATCTTCATTTACTCCTTTCAGAGCTATGTGGGGAAATGTCCAACCCTGAAACACCAGAAAACTCAGGCAAAATTCCTGCATTTTATCCTGGCTCTGCCACTGACTCACTGGCTGGCCCTCCTAGTCACTTCACCTTGGCTTTGTCTTCCACTGAGACAAAGCAAGAGCAATAAATCCATTGGCACTGATAAAGCACTTGTCAATATAGCAATTTTACACTCATTTCACAGGTGCTCTGCAAGAATCACTTAATTCTTTGAATACATAAAATGCCATGTCAGTGTCACCATAATTTTATCCCTTTAGTTTTTAAACACTCAACGTTGGAAACAAGATAAAATGTCTTGTGTGGTGTAATTGCCTAAAGTAACTAGGGAAATAAAACTAATGTTCACATTTTAAAGAAAACGTACAGCATTGAAGAGGCTTTCAGGGTAGGGCATAGCTGCATTACCTGAGCATTCCCTGGGCTTCCAACCTTAGATGCTATCGCGCAGGGGAAATTTGGTGTGCTAGCCCTAAGGAACAGTACGGAGCATAGAGTGGAATGGAGACACCACGGCTAGGCTCTGTGACCAGGTGGGGACTCTATTGTTCTTGTGCACACCGAAACCGATAAGCTGCACTTTTTGCTACCCTGAGCCAAGGACCTGTCATGTTTTGACAAATGCTGTACCCTAGTGTACTTTTTGCTCATTATAATATCATTATAATACCAAAACACACCTCCATCCCAAAAGCTACCCACCTCCAAGGTGCGACCACCCCTCACTGAGCATGCACTCTGAATTTCTTGGAGCCTATTACTTTAAATGGAGACGGGAGAACTTTTCACCAATCATAACTAAGATATGCTTGACTAGAGTCACTCAAGCTCCACCTAAAAGATAGAAAATAATATAAATTGGCCTAAGAGAGAGGGGATGTGAGGAAAGATACCGCTGTCAGGGGAGATACCATCCCAAGGAAATACAACATCCTTAGGACCTCCTGACTCCTGGGACCAGTCGACGGGCTGAGCCTCTCTTCCCCCCCCCCATTGGGACGCCTTTGGGTGAGATCTGAATACTTGGTTATAAATCTCTATAGAGTCTTTGATCCTTTTAATGTGTTTATTTCTAGGCTGCACACCTGTAACACCTGTAATACCTGTAACACCTGAATATTTCATGCATGCTAGCTTGCTTTTGCAGACAGTCACTATCGCTGGCAATCCAAAAGAACCTGGTTATCTGTTGCTGTAATAAACCATACTTGATTGCATTGTTATAGCTCTCATTAAGTGCAACTAGGGTAAGGGTGGTTATCCGTGACCGTGATAGTTCAGTGTTCTGAATCCAACTGGACCCCCAGACGGTTAACGCGTTATTGGTGAATGTCCGACCGGACCCCCAAATGGTTATCCGACTGGTTCAGTACCCTGAATCCGACCGGGCCCATAATGGTTAATCAGCTACACCCCTTAACGCAACAGTCTTGACATTAAGGTTTATGGAAAATTTGTTATGTGAGAAAGGAAAAGCCCAAGGCATTGAAACGAAGTTCCAAATTCTTTTTTTTTTTTTTCCCTTACATCAGTTTTGATGTGTCTCAAACAATATAAAGTGTAGTGGTTGTTGCAGAACTTTTGTTTGCACTGTGATTTCATCAGAAAAAGCCTTTTTATAGCTTTAATGCTTTTTTGTTTGTTTCTTTTTTTTCTCTCCTGTACCTCAGTGCCAAGAGAATGGCCACGATGACCTAATAGGTCTTTTCTATCTCTAATTTCCATGATTTGATGAAAATCTATATTCTGCAAACTTCTCAGCCCCATATACAAACATTATTCTTGGCCACTAGTCTGTGTTTAAGGATGTCATTCATTTCTCGGGGTTTCTAAAGATTGCATTTCTTTATGTAAATATGCACGCACATATTTGGTCTATAGTATCACCATGTCAAAATTAGTTTTGAATGTTAATTTCAAAGCAAAAAAAAAACCAGTATATCTTTAAGTCAGAGAGACTGTAGATACTGGATGTTTTCTGACCAGAAACGTGTATACACATACACACCTATGCTATAATTATAGAAGCATGTATAACAGGATGCTGCCCATGCTTGTCTGAGTTGCCTCATTCCAATTTGTTTCAGGGCTCAGAGAGTTTGTGCTTCACTGCCAGCAAGGGGCCTTTCATTTACCAGATCACAGAATCACAGAATTGAAGGGGTTGGAAGGAACCTCAAGAGATCATTGGGTCCAACCCCCCTGCCAAAGCAGACTCCTTAGAGCAGGCTGCCCAGATAGGCATCCAGACGGGCCTTGAATATCTCCAGAGAAGGAGACTCCACAACCTCCCTGGGCAGCCTGTTCCAGTGCTCCGTCACCCTCCCCGTGAAGAAGTTCTTTCGCATGTTGGTGCGGAACTTCCTGTGCTCCATTTTACGGCCATTGCCCCATGCCCTGTCCCCACAAACGACTGAAAAGAGGTTGGCCAAATCCCTCTGTCTCCCACACTTCAGGTCTTTATACACATTGATGAGATCCCCTCTCAGTCTTCTTTTCTCCAGGCTGAACAGACACAGGTCTCTCAGCCTTTCCTCATAGGGAAGGAGCTCCAGGCCCCATATCATCTTTGTTGCCCTCTGCTGGACTCTTTCCAGGAGATCCCTGTCTTTTTGGGACTGGGGAGCCCAGAACTGGATACAGTACTCCAGGTGAGGCCTGACCAGGGCCGAGTAGAGGGGGAGGATCACCTCCCTTGACCTGCTGGTCAATGCAGATAACTCAACACAGCCCTGCAGTATTACCAAATATTTATCTCTGCAGCACAGTAAAGTGGTTCATGCAGGGAAAATGTCTGAAATGAGAGATGATGGCCAAGAAAGGATGCAGTGGGCAATACGCTGTTGTCTTTCCACATGGATCCTCAGCCGTGTGTATCTAGTGACAGACACATTGCTGGTGTCACCCACCAGTGCCACGCACCCATGCTGGGATGGCAGGTAGTAGATGTTGTGGGTGCAAGAGGGAGACAGGTAGCTGGGCAGGGTGGGCAGAGCCAGTCTCCTGGAAGGAAGGAGCTGTGTGAGTGCGGGCACTATGGGTTGAGATACGGTGGTGACAGAAGACCTAAAACACCATTCCAGACAAACATGGACACTTTTAAAGGCTTCAGCAAGCACACTGAGCACAAAGCCAACAAGGGCACGTAAATGGTATCAGTAAAGGCTGGGAGCTGAGTTCCCATTTCCAGTGTTATATATGGAGTGGTAATTCCTGTCGAGAAAATGGTTGATATTAATAAAGAAGGGGGAGATTTGGGAATGTGGCCATGGGGGTTGGAAAGCCCCATGGTTGAGATAACATTAGACTCTTAACGATGAGGCCATCAGGAATATAAAAGAGTTTAGAGGGAACAAAGAAGGGTGATTCAGGAGACTCCATGCAGTCTCAGGTTGCATGTTCTCCAGCCATTAAGGCATGGAATTTTATGGGTGTTTGCTGTTGTTGTTATATGCAAAGTTGTTTGACCAATGAAAAGTTGTTTTGAAAACAACTGCTGTGGAGAGAAGGGTATAAGAGGGGAGCCTGCCCTCAAGATAAAAAAGGCAATATGATGAAGTTATATCATCAATAAAGAAGCAGGAAAAAGAAGTGAAGAGGAACAGGCTGGCAGAATGGAGACCAGGATGGGAACAGGCACATTGATTGCCTCATGAAGATAGGTTTGGCCAAACTCAGCAAACTGCTCAGAGAAGCTCATAGAGAAAGTCACTGGAAATGGGCGCACCGGAGCTGGGAAGAAGCTCAAGCTGAGAGAAGTGGACCCGTGCACACAACTGCCCCTCATACATCCTTAGAAACAAAGACTGTCCTGGTAACCTTACAGCTTATTCTCCTTATTAACAATTGGACAGTTTATGATCCTGAAATACAGGACCAAATTGAGGTCAAGGTGTGGGACTCTGCAACTAAAAACAACAAGGTTGTGGTGGGATTGCTTGGCACCTGGCGAGCAGTCTCTGAGGCCTTAAAGAGCCGTGTGGGACCACAATCAGAAACCTGTGGTTTGCCAGACAGTGAGGGAGCTGCGGGCTCCTTTACTGATCCGACTGTTACGCCATGGGCCCCTCTGCTGCTACAGCCATCGAAGGCTTTTGCTGTTACGCCCCCTGGTGACCTGGACTTGCCTTTTGATCCAGGCCCTATTGGTCTTGAAAAGGAGATGGATATGCTTTTCTTCGATATGGGAAGATTAGGATATATAAGTCCCGAAGGCCGAGTTGCTCGAGAACTTAAAGCAAGACATATTGTTCCCACGACTAGTCCTGGAATTCTCCGGTGTTTGTAATCAAGAAAAGGAATGGAAAATGGAGACTGTTAAGTCATGGAACTTAAAGGATTGTTTGTTACCTTTTCTGATTGTACGTATGTATAGGTGTACTCGGGTTTAGTATGTAAAAGCAATGTTCTGTATATTTAGAATGTTTGATGTTCGTGTGTGCATGTTGATGGAGCGTAGACTCCCCACGCACCCAGCGCTGTTTACTTGCCTTTTATAAATATTCCTTTTATAAATATTACTAAATTCAGATTGAGTTGAGACTTCATTTATAACAACTTATTGGCTGGGGGTAGAAAAAAAGGCTCAGGAATTTGTATTAAAGGAGACATTCAACTTTGAGGGACTTTTCCTGAATATTGCAAGAAATTTATATAAGGTCACTTTCAAGAACTCCTTAAATATATAGCTTTCAAATCATTTGTACCTCTCAAATGACATGCTGACAACATTAATTAAACTCAGCGGCTGTGAACTAAAATCAGTGTCTGCCTCAAACTTATGAATTTTCAATTCACAGTGCACTAGAAGTGGATAGCTTGCTGGACTTGATGCCTTAAGCTAAAAATCAACTTCACGTTTCCTCTCCCAGGCTGCTACAGTTATCATAAAGTTTTTCCCATTCAATGACTACAAAGCAGCCTCTGGAAAATGAGAATATTGCCATTCCTGTCGCTAGTGGAGATGATCCTGTTACAAGAGCAGCATGAAATAGGCACTAATTCTTCAAACTTTTTTTCTCAGACCTTGAAGTTTGAGGCAGGCTGGCTGCAGAGTACAGCAGCTGCTTGTTCTTTTGTGAATTTACTGTCCTTGAGAAGAGAAAATAAAAGACTTATTTTTTTTTAGACTATCACATCCGATGCTTTTCTTCTCATCATTAAACTCAATTACCTTTTTGATAAACACACAGGAAAGCCTTGGAAGGGGCCACTTGAATTTGCACTTAGGAATTTATGTTGGGTAGAAGAGATGTGAATAGACTGAACAGCTACTTATATTTTATCAAACAACATGATTTTAAAAAAAAGGTATCATAAAAGTACTGTTTTTATAGGGATTGGTTGACCTTGTGTGGAGCAATTGTTGAGGATTCAGTTCACCGCTGCAAAACTGGGTGACTGGATCAGCACAGTTTATTATCCTGGTAAATAAAGGGAAGATCTGAACTCAAACCTCTAGACCTGCTGGGTGCTTTGTTTCCTACATTAGCAGCTCTGAGGAAGGCCAGCCATTCTTGGCAAAGCGTAGAGGCAAAAGAGAAGGACGTGCAATAGGAAGCAGCTTTGGAGATGTACGAGAGGAAGCAGTAACTCCACCACAGCCTGGCAATTTTAGACCTTTCTGGACTATCTTCTCCCATTCAATACCCAGCTAAGAGGGTTCATGGAGACAGTAACCAAGAACCACTCCTGTGCTAGAGTAGTTGGGTGAGTGGTTTGGTTGTGCTTTGCAGCAGGTCACTACAATGATCCTAAAATACTCTTCTGTCTACAGACCTCAGACCCAGATGCCCTGAAGACAACCCCAGCAGTGAATGTTCAGCTTGATGCTTTCTCATAAATAACATCAAGCTTAACTGAAGTTACATGTGTGAACACTGAAACAACAGAATGCAAGCAATGACATAAACATGAAGTTCTTGATCAGTAGTAATTATTAATATATATTCTCAGACAGGGACCTGGGCCAGCTGTGACCGAGTCTGTATAGACACATTTACACCTTTCCACCTCCAAGGAAATATAATAAAACACGCAGTGGAAAGACACAAGGGAAGAACCAGTTGATTTCAGACTGATGGCAAACCAAAATCTACATAACCACTGTCTATGAAAGAATGCAATATATTCCTTGGAGAAAAGACTTCTGACAAAAGTGTCAGCCCCCCATGAGCACATGCTCTTAGTCCTTGTGTATGATCAGGAGTAATGAGGCATTTAAGAGAAAAGCTCCAGCAAACCTACTCGTGAAAAGAAAGCAGCAATACAATAGTATATACATACACATACACACAGAGGTGGTGTATTTAAGAAACACATTAAAAAAAAAAGAAGTAGAAACATGCACAACATATACCAGCCTTGACTCATAATGCACAAGGTCCTCAAGATCTACAGAGAGGAAGTGATACAGCAGAAAAAAGTCTCATTTTATTACCACGATTATTGATCCAATGAGTGCTTTTTTTAAAGCAGCACATGGCCATTTTCATCTTTATCTGGTAACCAAATCTCTCTCCTCCCTCTTACCCTTACTGTTTTACTGTTACTGGCTTTAAATTAAGATGTTATTTTTTGCAGCCTAACTGGTTAAATGTTGAAACATAAAATGAACGGTGTCAAATCATATTCTCAAAGCTGAAAGGGACAGAGGGCCCAATATGCCGACCAGACCCAACCCAACCCAACCCACAGGGAAGTCTGTTGCCTCCCTGGGGCTCGGGTGAGAGACATTGCTAAGAAAGTCAAGCGCCTGATATGGTCCACTGACTACTACCTGCTACTGGTCTTTCAGGCTGGTAATGACGAGGTAGCGATGAGAAGTCCAAGAGCGATCAAAAGGGACTTTAGGGCTTTGGGGTGACTACTTAAAGGATCAGGGGCACAGGTTGTGTTTGCCTCTGTCCTTCCAATAGGGGGGATCGATGCTGATAAGCGGGCTCATCACATTAACACATGGCTTCGGGACTGGTGCAACCAGCAGAACTTTGGGTTTTTAAATCACAGGAAGGCCCACATGACAATTTTTGGTCTAAAATTTTGGGTAGACCTGTGTGGTGCCAGGAGTTGGACTCAATGATCCTTATGGGTCCCTTCCAACTCGGGATATCCTATGATTCTATGATAATCCTGCAGAAGCTAAATATGGATTACCAAAGCAATTACTGAAAATTCATAACCTTGCTAAAAAGGCATTTTAATTGAGTTCTGCATCACACTGTACTTAAAGGCTGTTTACTTTTTTAAAACAATTTGCAGCTTAATGTGTGGAAACATGTCCTTATATAAGCTTGATTCATTTCTGAATACAAAATTGTTTGGGGCTGTTGAGAGCTCTCTCCTGGTATCTGAGACCACTACAGTGTTTTGGCTATCACTGTCTGATATTGGACCAACTCTTACTCATATTATGTTCTCATTATACATCTTTTACAGTTTAAAAAGGTTTGAAATCTATTTCATTCCTAATTTAAGGCCATTTCATACTATATGTTACTCTAGGGTTATACTATATGTTACTCTAGAGGCTGGTTGCATTAAGGCTTGTATGTTTAAGCCTGCCTACTACAAAGACTTTATTTACCACCATTAAACCCTATCACCAGTGATAATCTAATGAGCAAGAATCTGGCAGTTTTAAAGCACAGTTTCTAAATAATATACACGAATATAGCAATTATGAAACACTGTCCATAACCTCATTTAATATAGATTTAACATTATTTTCAGTGGCAGTTAAATCTGTGTTAAGCTTTGGCAAATTCTTGTATTGGCAACTTGATATAACTGTAATTCTCACCAGATATTAGTGGTTTAAGCTCCCTTTTCCATGCCTGAGCTCAGATGGAAAGAGAACATAATCTCCCAGCTTCAGAAATGTATAAAAAATGGAAGGCGACTGGGTAAGTACTCTGAATTTTGCTGACTTTTCTGGCAAAACAACTCTGTTGACAACAGACGAGAATTATGAATGTTGCTACAGCAGGCTGTTGCTGTCTTCCTGCCTGAAGTTCACTTTTTCTGGACTGAAGGTTTGGGTTTACTTTTTTTTTTCTTTTTTTTTTTTTCTCCTGATAATAATAGTAAAAATTGGTAATTGGGACTTCACAGTATTTTAAGTGGTATTTTAAGTTCTTAAAGATTTGTTCAATACATGAGATGCTATAGTGGCAGGCTTTTTTTCTTATCATCTCCACTTAATCTTGAGAAACAGTAAAAATGAATGAGATTAATCCATGCATGATGAAAATAGTGCTTTAGTTCACCTTATAACATTCCTTGGTAAGAGCATTAGTGGATGGACGCAGAGGGATTAAACAATTTGATCTGAAGTTTGGTTAAGGTTAATACATTCTACTGTTCCTCCTAGTGACTTGAAGGCAAATGGGATACATTTGCAAGTTTTGAAATCAGATGCCTCGATTATTTTTCCATTTCCTGGTAAGGGGAATGTTACTCTATATATGGGGGAAACTGATTACAAAGGTACAAATACTTTGCCCTTATCTAACATCACTCCATGGATGTACTATTGAAACATGATCCCTCTACATAAGCCTGATAATATCAAAGCAAACAAGAAAGAAATAAGCTGATAAAACCATTCTTCCTGTAACAACAAACGAATTTCATGAATCATATACTTATGTGTCCTGGTTTCAGTTAGAACAGAGTTAATTTTCTTCCTAGTAGCTGGTGGAATGCTGTGTTTTGGCTTAGGATGAGAAGAGTGCTGATAACACCCCAATGTTTTCATTGTTGCAGAGCAGTGCTTATACCAAGCCAAGGACATCCCAGCTTCTTGCTCTGTCCTGCCAACGGGCAGGCTGGGGGTGCAGTAAGAGCTGGGAGGGGACAGACCCAGGACAGGTGACCCAAACTAGCCAAAGGGGTATTCCATACCATCTGATGTCATGCTAAACAATATATAGGGGTGGCTAGCCAGGGGAGGGGGCCAGACTGCTCGGGGTTAGGCTGGGCATCGGTCAGCGGGTGGTGAGCAATTGCATTATGCATAACTTGTTTGTACATATTATTAGTAGTAGTACTATTATCATCATTGTATTATTATTATTATTATTATTATTATTATTATTATTATTATTATTATTATTATTATTATTTTCCTGTCTTATTAAACTGTCTTTATCTCAACTCACGGGCTTCACTTTCCATTTCATTCCCCCATCCCAGAGAGGGAGGGGGGAGGGTGAGCGAACGGCTGCGTGGTGTTTAGCTGCCGGCCGGGTTAAACCACGACATTATGAAAAAAAAAGAGCTGTCCTAAGGTATTTATTTTCACACTTGCTGCACTCTCCTACTGCCCACTGGATGCAATTACATACTCCTGGTGGGTCGGGTTGGTGGTGCCAGTCCTACCAGAAACCACAATGACAAATGAGCTCTTTGCTCACCATCCGGATTCCCAAGAAGATCTGCCACTAATAATAACCTTCAATACAGGCTCTAGAGAGAAATAGGGAAGATCCCAAACTGCCCTCCTTTAGCAAGATCTGTGTTTCTTTCTACACTTTTCCAAAGGCACTGTTCACTTTGAGACCTAAGGAGTTACTGTCGCCTCCTACTCTTTTCAGCCTGTATTCAGTCTCTGCTAAACAGAAGATGCAAATATAATGAAGTTAAAAAAGCAAAATTAGATTTTTTCCAGCCTGCTGATATATTTCCTCAAAAGAGTTATCCTTTGTGTGTGCCTGCTGAGAAAAGAGAAAAGGCTTTTAATTATATCTGAACAGGATTACCCGTCTCTACAGAAGGGCCCTTGACATTTTTTGAAGACTAGACATCTTCTGTTTCACTAGCAATAGCACGTCTATGACAGAAACAGTGTTGCTTTTCTTCATTGGTAAAATGACTCATACTGCTAATGGCAAAGCCCTCAAAGCTTTCTGTTTAGCAGGATCCTACACAAATACAGATCAATAACTTCAATTTGATTCTCACTAGTCCATCTGTAAAAACAGTATTATTCATGTCTGCTGTTAATACAATCACTCTCCTCTATCCAAACAGTTTTGAATTAGATCTTTCTCCTATTTTTTTTAATAAAAAACTTTGTACATTCAGATTAATAAGAAAAAGTGACTCTTTTTCAAAAATCTCTCTGCTTCATAATACTTTTGCCCTATCTTCTCTGCAGTAAAGAGCAGCTATCACTCAGAAAGTGAATAGCTCTTCCTTTTCTTTTGCAAAAAATGTATGGAGTGACTTTGAATGAATCCTTCAATAATAGTGACTGTAAACTAAATAGTAGATAGATAGATTTTAATACAGAATCTGTGTACTTCTTCTGGGTGGTGAGAGCACTCTTTGCTATACTTAAAAGATGTTTAAGGAGAAAAAAACACAGGAAGAATGATGGAAATTTTGATCTGCAGGGAAACATTACACTAATTACATAAGCCCAAGTAAATGATGACTAAAAGTAGACATGATAACAATCTGCAGGTGTTTGATAGAGACAAATATAAAGGATGAAGAGGTTTTACTTAGGGTCATCCAAAGGGTAAAAGTAGCAGCAATCCAAGAAGGACAAGATAAATTAATAGGTTTTCTCCACCTCTAATGACTACGATTCTATTACATTAAAACAGAGGAAAATCTACAGAGAAATACTGAACCCATTTCTAAACCAGACCTTCTTTGACAGATTAAATAGTACAGTAGATCACAATTTCTTCTTTGTAGTCAAATGTTAATTAGATTCCTTGCAGCTGTCTGTATATCCTTCTGAGTTGGCTGAAGAGCACATTAACAACGTGAACTGATTCAAGAGTAGAGTGAAACTTCCTTCTGAAGGATAATGACACATTTGAAGCATAGACTGGTCCCACCAAAATACAAAACTGACAAGCATGGAGTGGTGCTGTTGCATATTTTATACCACGTGCACTTGGCTTTGCTACCCTGGTAAAGGCAAGCTCCAAATACCCTGTAAGTTTGGTTATTATCCCACGGTCCTCAGCTCCTCCACCAATGCAGCTATTGAGCATCAACCTGAGAAACAGAAAGCTAATAGATATTTCTTCCATCTTTTCTAACTAGTCATAGGAAAATCAAACCACTTGACACTTCTAAGCCTTCCTCATTGTCCTGGTTTCAGTTAGGATAGAGTTAAATTTCCTCCTAGTAGCTGGTAGGGTGCTATGTGTTGGATTAGGATGAGAAGAGTGTTGATAATACACCAATGTTTTAATTCTTGCAGAGCAGTGCTTATACCAAGCCAAGGATGTCTCAGCTTCTCACTCTGTCCTGCCAGTGGGCAGGCTGGGGGTGCAGCAGGAGCTGGGAGGGGACAGACCCAGAGCAGCTGACCCAAAGTGGCCAAAGGGGTATTCCATACCATCTGACGTCATGTTAAACAATATATAGGGGTGGCTAGCCGGGGTGAGGGGGGTGGCTGCTCGGAGATAGGCTGGGCATCGGTCAGCGGGTGGTGAGCAATTGCATTGTGCATCACTTGTTTCATACACATTATTATTAGTAGTACTAATATCATTATTATTATTATTGCTATTATTATTTTCCTGTCTTAATAAACTCTCTTTATCTCAACTCACAGGCCTCACTTTCCCATTTCTCTCCTCCATCCGAGAGAGGGAGGGGGGACGGTGAGTGAATGGCTGTGTGGTGTTTAGCTCCTGCAGCCACTCCAGCCCCTGCAGCCACTCCAGCTCCTGCTGCTCCAGGTCCTGCAGCCGTTCTAGCTATTGCAGCCGCTCCAGCTCCAGCAGCTGATCCAACACCTGTGATGGGCCCAGCGTGTATTCCAACCCCTGTATCAGGCCCTATAACAAGGTCAGAGAAACGAGCTGTAGCAGTGCAAGTTGCCCCTGTAAAGAAGGTGAAAAAATGGTACAGAGATTCAGGTCGTTTAGAACACAGAGAGTCTTCTGCTAAGTCTAGGTATAGAGACGACGATTCTGGGCCATCAGGGATTCAGGAGGAGGAAGATGAGGATGCCGAAAAATCAACAGTAACTATCTTAAACCTATACCAGCGTGAGCTACGAGATCTGCAAAAAGATTTTGGTCGCTGCATAGGTGAGCAGCTTGTCACCTGGCTGCTCCGGTGCTGGGACACCGGAGCCAATTGTGTGGAATTAGAGGGCAGGGAAGCCAGGCAGCTGGGATCCCTTCCTAGAGATGCAGGCATTGACAAAGCAATTGGAGATTGTTATAAATGAAGTCTCAATCTGAATTTAGTAATATTTATAAAAGGAATATTTATAAAAGGTATAAAAGGCAAGTAAACAGCGCTGGGTGTGCGGGGAGTCTACGCTCCACCAACATGCACACACAAACATCAAATATTCTAAATATATAGAACATCGCTTTTACATACTAATCGCGAGTATGCCTATACGTATGTACAATCAGAAAAGGTAACAAACAATCCTTTAAATTCCATGACTTAGCAGTCTCCATTTTCCATTCCTTTTGAACAATATGTCTTGCTTTAAGTTGTCAAGCAACTCGGTCTTCAGGCCTTATGTATCCCGTTCTTCCCGGATCAAAGAAAAGCATATCCATCTCCTTTTCAAGGCCAATAGGCCTGGATCAAAAGGCAAGTCCAGGTCACCGGGGGCGTAACAGCAAAAGCCTTCGATGGCTGTAGCAGCAGAGGGGGCCCATGGCGTAGCAGTCGGATTAGTAAAGGAGCTCGCAGCTCCCTCACTGTCTGGCAAACCACACGTTTGTGATTGTGGTCCCACATGGCTCTTCAAGGCCTCAGAGATTACTCGCCAGGTACTGAACAATCCCACCGCAACCTTGTTGTTTTTAGTTGCAGAGTCCCACACCTTGACCTCAATTTGGTCCCATATTTCAGGATCATAATCTGTCTGATTGTTAATAAGGAGAATAAGGTATAAGGTTACCAGCACAGTCTTTGTTCCTAAGGACGTATGATTCCCCATAAAGCGCAACTGCTTACCAGCAAGGGGCAGTTTTTGCAGGTCCACTTCTCTCAGCTTGAGCTTCTTCCCAGCTCCAGTGCGCCCATTTCCAGTGACTTTCTCTATGAGCTTCTCTGAGCAGTTTGCTGAGTTTGGCCAAACCTATCTTCATGAGGCAATCAAAGTGCCTGTTCCCGTCCTGGTCTCCATTCTGCCAGCCTGTTCCTCTTCACTTCTTTTTCCTGCTTCTTTATTGATGACATAACTTCATCATGTTGCCTTTTTTATCTTGAGGGCAGGCTCCCCTCTTATACCTTTCTCTCCACAGCAGTTCTTTTCATAACAACTTTTCATTGGTCAAACAACTTTGCATATAACAGCAATAGCAAACACCCATAAAATTCCATGCTTAAATGGCTGGAGAACAAGAAACCCCAGACTGCACGGAGTCTCCTGAATCACCCTTCTTTGTTCCCTCTAAACTCTTTTATATTCCTTATGGCCTCATCGTTAAGAGTCTAATGTTATCTCAACCATGGGGCTTTCCAACCCCCATGGCCACACTCCCAAATCTCCCCCTTCTTTATTAATATCAACCATTTTCTCGACACGAATTACCACTACATATATAACAATCCCTCCTCTTCTTTTGAATGTCATTAATTCATGTCTTGGCTTCAAATTTGGTCAAGGCCAATTGAACCATAAGAGAATGACTTCACAATATTCTCTGCAAGATTTATAAACAAGTTTTTAGCAATGATTGGAATCCCATATATAGAATATTTCACCCAACTCATTGTTCCACAGGTTGTATAAGAATCATCACTAGCAGCATCACACACATCAAATTTCATTGATCAAAGTAGATAACCAATCCTCTAGGTATATTTCCCACCTATTATTTCAATCACTACAATTAGTATCCAGCGGGGATAGCTTTATCAAGTTCTTTTAAACCAACGTTCAAATATCCAGGAATAGACTCAATCTTCCAATTCTTCCGGAGCCAATTGTGTGGAATTAGAGGGCAGGGAAGCAAGGTGGATGGGATCCCTTGCTAGAGATGCAGGCATTGACAAGACAATTGGAGATGGAGTACGATCTTACAGCCTCTGGAGGTGTCTCCTGTGGAGAAACTTTCGGAAGAGTTCCACCAACTTAAAGAGAATTTATCTTCCTCCCCACCTGAACAAACCAGTGTCCACCAACTAAAAGAGAATACTTGGGAGAAATTGTCTGTAAAGTTCCACCAACTTGAAGAGAGATTATTTTCCTTCCCACCTGTACAAAGCAGTGTCTCAGCTATCAGGGATAAGTGTTCATCCGCACAAAGAAGACAATATGGTGGGTAGATACCCCGTGCCACCCTGTGGTTTTATCTACGTGACCATGGAGAGGACATGAGAAAATTGAATGGAAAATCTACCTCAAACCTAGAGGCACAAGTACGTGAATTGCAAAAGAAAACAATTGGGAAAAAGGGATTCTCTGAAAAGCTTGCTGCTGCAGCTTCCAGCAGGCAGTCCTTCAAACACACAAACAAAGAAGATTCTGACCAGGATTAGAGGGGCCCTGCCCCCAGCCAGGGGGAGGAAAGGGACAATCGGGTTTATTGGACTGTGTGGATTTGATGGCCTGGCATGTCAGACGCACAGAAGTATAAGGCTTTAGTAGACACCAGTGCACAGTCTACTGTAATGTCATCAAGCTATAAAGGGCCAGAGCCCATCTGTATTTATGGGGTGATGGGTAGATCCTAGCAGTTAACTGTATTGGAGGCTGAAGTGAGTCTAACTGAGAATGAGTGGCAAAAGCACCATAATTGTGACTGGCCCAGATGCTCCGTGCATCCTTGGCATAGACTTGGCACAGCAGGTGCAAATCGCTACCATAACTGTGCACCGGTGGCAATATCGCACCAACCGAGACTCCCTGATTCCCATCCATAAGCTAATTCGTCAATTGGAGAGCCAAGGAGTGATCAGCAAGACTCATTCACCTTTTAATAGTCCTATATGGCCAGTGCGAAAGTCTAATGGTGAGTGGAGGCTAACAGTGGACTATCATGGCCTGAACGAAGTCACACCACCACTGAGTGCTGCAGTGCCGGACATGCTGGAACTCCAGTACGAACTTGAATCAAAGGCAGCCAAGTGGTACGCCACAATTGATATTGCTAATGCATTTCTCTCCATCCCTTTAGCAGCAGAGTGCAGGCCACAGTTTGCTTTCACTTGGAGGGGAGTCCAATATACTTGGAATCGGCTGCCCCAGGGGTGGAAACACAGCCCTACCATTTGCCATGGACTGATCCAGTCTGCACTGGAACAGGGGGAAGCTCCTGAACACCTGCAGTACATGTAGTTCATGGAGTAGCCCTTGGGCCAGTCCGAACAGGACCAGATGTAAAGAATGTGCTCTACACTGCAGCCGGGGAGAATGGCCCCACCTGGAGCCTCTGGCAGAAAGAACCTGGGGAAACTCGAAGTCGACCACTAGGGTTTTGGAGTTGAGGATACAGAGGATCTGAGGCCTGCTACACTCCAACTGAAAAGGAGATATTGGCAGCATAAGAAGGAGTTTGATCTGCTTCGGAAGTGGTCTGTACTGAAGCGTAGCTCCTCCTGGCACCCCGACTGCCAGTACTAGGCTGGATGTTCAAAGGAAGGGTCCCCTCTACACATCATGCAACTGATGCTACATGGAGCAAGTGGGTTGCACTGATTACTCAGCGGGCTCGAATAGGAAACCCCAGTCATCCAGGAATCTTGGACGTTATTACGGACTGGCCAGAAGGCAAATACTTTGGGATATCACCAGAGGAGGAGGTGGCCTGTGCTGAAGAAGCCCCACTGTACAACAAGCTACCAGAAAATGAGAAGAAATATGCCGTGTTCACTGATGGGTCCTGTCGTATTGTGGGAAAGCATCGGAGATGGAAGGCTGCTGTATGGAGTCCTACACGACGAGTTGCAGAAGCTGCTGAGGGAGAAGGTGAATCGAGTCAGTTTGCAGAAGTGAAAGCCATCCAGCTGGCTTTATATACATGTATATTTATATATTTATATATATTTTCCTGTCTTAATAAACTGTCTTTATCTCAGCTCACAGGCTTCACTTTCCTGTTTCTCTCCTCCATCCCAGAGAGGGAGGGGGGAGGGTGAGCGAACGGCTGTGTGGTGCTTAGCTGCTGGCCGGGTTAAACCACAACAGCAAAGGAGTTCAAGGGCAAACTATAGCCAACTCAGTATCCACAGTTTCTTTGGAAGCAGCATGGAAGATTTGGCCAGATGAAACGGTGCCAACTATACAGTGCAAAGCCTATACTTTAATTTGCAAAAGCAAAAAGCTGTAATTTATACCTCTGAAAGGAAGAAGTAAAAAAAAAAAAAAAAAAAACAAACAACAAAACAACAACTGATAGATCTAACAGTACATTCTGTGTAGGTTTATTTTTTTGCCAACAGTTTGTGGGTTGGATGATGAGGTACTTTCCTGAAGATTAGACATCACCATTTTTTAAAAAAAAAAAAACAAAACAGCAGGAAAAATCAAAATTCCCCTAAAGCAGAGTCGGTCCTTGCGAAAGTTCAGAGCAATTGGGGATCTCCCTTGGCTCCTTTTTTAAAAAAGAAAATTCATCAACCAATAGAATTAATCAGCTCTGGCTCACAGACAGTGTTTTTGCTTCCAGTTGAGGACAATTAGAGGCACAGTGTCAACTGGTCATTTATTAGGTTGTGTAAAGCTCTGTGGATACACACTGGTTTTGTGACATTAAAAAATTCTCATGAAAAATAGCGCTGTTACATGCAGACATCCCCTTGTTTCTTCTCATTTTAAACTCAACAGATTTACTAGTTCAAGGGAAACTCAGAAGTGCTTATGAGAAGAAATGCACGCTGAAAGCAAGCAGTATTGCTCCAGGAACAAAATCAACTGGTAAGTGAAAATCAGGCAGGGTAAATGATGACCTTTCGGTCCATTCTTTTTTGCCTGATTGTATCCTTTGTAGTACAGATATGGGAAAGGGGTCTTTATGTGTAGACAAGTGCTAAGAATAAGAACGTTTAAGAAAATGAAGATTCAGTCCTTTATAGTTATTGTGACTATATTGGCATCACATTATTGTCCAACATCATTTCTTCAGCCCTCTTAAACCATCAGAACCCCCTCAATGAATGTCCCTAGTAGGTGATCCACAAACATATTCATGATAGACCCTCAAGAAATCACTCAAAATTTGGCCAGATGTTATGTTTAAAAATGGAATATTGTTTTTCAGAGAAGATTCTTTTTCATTGCCATGACTTCTCCCAGCCACCAAAGGCCTATTCTGACTGCAAATTAACAGTCAAAATAAATATATCATTATTACACAATAAGAGCTCTGACAAAAAAAAAAAAAAAAAAAAAGTACATGAAAACTCAAAGGATGAAACAATATCATTCTGCAGACTGAAAAATATCACTTATTGCTGAAAAAAGTACTCATACGTTGCACATTGTTAGAAAATTCTTCCGAATTTCTTGGCAGTCAACCTGGAAAATCTCTCTTTAAACTTGCCTTTAAAGCATCTTATATAATCCTAGTAAGAACAAGAAAGATCTGGGAAACAAGAAACTACATTTAGGGTAATTCCAGGTACCTGTTGTAATACTCACAGTCTTCCAGTCCCTAAAATTTGTGTGTGATTTCAGAGCACCACTACCCAACTCTCCATCTCCTCCTTAGATGTAGGTGCACGTTAATGGATAAACATAAAAACAAAACAAAACAAAACAAAACAAAACAAACATCAAAAAAAGTGTAAACTTCATCTCCTCTGGCAACACTCAGAGCAGAAGGCATTCAGGCAGTGTAAAGGTACATTTTACCTGGTACAAATCAGGATGCATTTTTACTGCAGTCTTAGTCCTGCCCTCAGTTTCTATTCACTGAGCCTCATATCTTATGAATCATCGTTATTACTCTGGGGCTGGTTTCCATGAGGGCTTTCATCTTTAATGTTTTTGTTTCTAACAGACTGGTCTTATTTCAACTTTCACTTCCTGTGGCAGGATATATTTGAAATATTATAAAGTTAAAAATAAACAAAAGGAGATGAGTTTCTGAAGTGCAGATGGTAAGAATATTTACTCTTACACTGGGAGAGAAATGAAGGAATATAATTTTGAATCACAAGGACAAAAGCCAATCTGTTAATTGGGGGAAGGAGGAAGATGTGCATTCCACAGACCCAGTGTGACATTTTCTTCTTCTATGTGCCTTCTTTTCAATGTTCTTCAGATGGGATTCTAGATGAGGTAGATACAGTATGGCAATTACTATGTTCTTATGAAATGTGGTAATTGAATAAAACACAGAAGTGTAGTACATCAAGCTGACACATGCTTATAGAAATACATGTGGCTTATCAGCCTTCATGGCAACCGGATTTTTCTTGTTTGTGTGAATTTCACAAACCACATTTTAAAAAAAAATCTTGCTCCTCCTTTTCTTTTATTCTTCTTCTTCCCATCCCCCTATTCAATTTTGTACTATTTTCTAGGATCTTTTAAACCAAGATTATACCCCACTGGCAAATTTTCCTATAGGAGTGTGATAGTCATCAAGAGAACAATATCATTTGAATGAATTAAGACTCCCTAAGGAATCCCTGTAAGAGCTAGAAAATCTATAAAGTTCTTACTGAAAGGTAATCCAGCTTGTGCTTTGGTCTTTTAGAGTAAAATATTATGGTTGCTTTAGAGATTTGGAGTATTTCTAGTCATGGAAAAGGGAGCATCACTGCTTTCTTAGGCTATCAATATATATTTGTGAGGCAACAATAATTCTTCCAGTGTATTTCATGTTCCCATTCAAATGTCTTTACTTGTTTTAAACAAGGCAAGAATTAAAAAATGATACTACACTGACAACTAAAAATAAAGTAACTTGACAACTGAGTTAAAATAAGCACTGCTGCTAGCTTGATGTAAATAGGAGGTAGACCATATCCTAAAAATGACTTCTACTGCTTCTGGGCATAGCCACCCAGGGGAAGAAATGGCACCTGCCCTTCTTTAGTCATTTACTGGTTCTGGGGGAAAAAATCTCTGGAGAGCAAATCCCTATCTGTAGAGAAAAGGTCAGTCCTGCTCTATTTCTGCCTTTGGTAACTCTGCATAACTTCATGGTTGATGTTGCAGTAAGAATTACTGACGCTCATACGCGATGCATTAAAGTCTGTTGCAATTAGCCGTTTCTTGCTCTGACACTGACCTTCTGGCATTAGCCCTCCCTGCACCTTGGTTTATCTGCCCATAAATGAGGGTAAAGATACTGACCTCTCTTGTAAAACCAGTCTGAGATTTACTGCGGAGAAGCACCCTGGACAAGCTAGGTAGAATAACACCCAGTAGCATGTGTTCAGCCAGCACAAACTCCACTGTCTTGGCAACTCTGGTTGAGAGATGCAGTCTTGTGAGATTCGCTTTTGTCTGAACTTGACTCAGAAAAGCCAGTTTACATAAGATACCATTGGCCGCCAGACAGTTTACATCAGTACAATTTTACTTGGCTTCAAAGCATCTCCTATCCCCTGAATTAGCAATTGCTCTTGGGGGAAACAGTATATCATATCTTTGATGAGGACATAAGACATAAGGATGATAATAAGATAAGTGATGATGCTTCTTAGTTACACTTATGGCTTGGAAAAAGGAGTATTCTTCTGGCCATGGCCAAAGGTCATTAGTTTGGTCCAATTTAGTGAACCAAAGACAGGCCAATGCCAGGGGGCCAGATGGCAATGCCAGGACCCCTCTTGCACTGTGAGGAGCAAGAGCAGCTGCCCAGAACTCTGTTAAGCACATGAAAAGAGCTGCCCCTGGTGTAGGAGGCCTGATGACAGGGCCATAGCAGCCACCTGGATGGCCATCCAGCCTCCTTCTCCTGAGTCCATCTATTTCTGTTGGCTAGCTAAACAGCAGCATCCCTTGGGTGTTCAGTGGCATCACCCAGACTTACACTGTTTTGACGTAAATATTCTCCTCTCTTCTCTCCCCCTCCCCCTCTTAGCTGTGAAGCATCAACCTGTGTTTCACTTACCAGTGAAGGCAAAGTGCTTAGCAAGTAAGTTTATAGCATTCTTCATGAAGAATTTACATATAGATAAAATTAAATTTGACTTGCAATCTAATGAGCTATTTTGTAATTTAATCAAATGGTGTGACCTACCAAGGGACTTGGTCCAAAGAGTTTTGTGTGCTAATCCGATGCTAGGCACATGGGAGGACTTTGGGGATACCAACTTCTCTTCTTGGACTTCAGCAAGGCTTTTGACACGGTTTCCCATAGGATCCTACTGGACAAAATGTCCACCATACAGCTAAATAAAAACATCATACGATGGGTGAGCAATTGGCTAACGGGCAGGGCCCAAAGGGTTATGGTAAATGGGGCTGCGTCAGGCTGGCGGGCGGTCACCAGTGGGGTCCCTCAAGGCTCCATTTTAGGGCCGGTACTTTTCAATATTTTTATAAACGATCTGGATGTAGGAATAGAGGGTATTTTGAGCAAGTTTGCTGATGACACCAAACTTGGAGGAGTTGTGGACTCAAATGAGGGCGTAAAGGCCTTGCAGAGGGATCTGGACAGGTTGGAGAGCTGGGCGATCACCAACCGCATGAAGTTCAATAAGAGCAAGTGCCGGGTCCTGCACCTGGGACGGGGAAACCCTGGCTGCATGTACAGACTGGGCGATGAGATGCTGGAGAGCAGCCTAGAAGAGAGGGATCTGGGGGTCGTGGTAGACAGCAAGTTGAATATGAGCCAGCAGTGTGCCCTGGCAGCCAGGAGGGCCAACCGTGTCCTGGGGTGCATCAAGCACGGCATCGCTAGTAGGTCAAGGGAGGTGATTGTCCCGCTCTACTCTGCGCTGGTGCGGCCTCACCTTGAGTACTGTGTGCAGTTCTGGGCACCACAGTATAAAAAGGACATGAAACTGTTGGAGAGTGTCCAGAGGAGGGCTACGAAGATGGTGAAAGGCCTGGAGGGGAAGACGTACGAAGAACGGCTGAGGTCACTGGGCCTGTTCAGCCTGGAGAAGAGGAGGCTGAGGGGAGACCTCATCACAGTCTACAACTTCCTCGTAAGGGGGTGTCGAGAGGCAGGAGACCTTTTCTCCATTAACACTAGTGACAGGACCCACGGGAACGGGGTTAAGCTGAGGCAGGGGAAATTTAGGCTTGACGTCAGGAGGGGGTTCTTCACAGAGAGGGTGGTTGCACACTGGAACAGGCTCCCCAGGGAAGTGGTCACTGCACCGAGCCTGTCTGAATTTAAGAAGAGATTGGACTGTGCACTTAGTCACATGGTCTTTTGGGTAGACCTGTGCGGTGTCAAGAGTTGGACTTGATGATCCTTAAGGGTCCCTTCCAACTCAGGATATTCTATGATTCTATGATTCTCTTGGGTGTCTTGCCCACCACTGAAACTGCAGTGCTATAATTAACACCAGTCATACAAGTGAAATGGAAGACCAAAAGCTACCTGGGGGAGTATAGTGCTCAGGATGAGCACCAGTGCCAGCCAGAACTATCACTGGGGAGTAATTAGGTCTTCTGCAAATCCTAGCAGGACCATCACATCTCCAGCCACCTTCTGGCACATTGCACTTAAACGCTGAGTGCTGAGTAACTGAGGACTCCAGTATAGATGGGGTAACATTGAGAAAAAGGGGGAAAAAAGAGAGAGAGAGCAGCACTCTTGGAATGAGAAGCAATGTCTCTTCCTCAGAACATTTTACCCTGTGTAAATATATCAATACAATTTGCATTTTAAGTAAGCTTCTGCATGATTCACAGTGAATCAGAGGAAGCAGCTGCCCCGCTCTGTGTCCAGGTATGGTGTGAAACTAAAGCAGAAGTGCCATCTAGTCATAATAATACATTTCATTTCCAACATCTCAAAGCCTTTCAAGCATTAATTAAGTAAAATCTTGCTACTGCCCTTTGAGTTAGGCAAGTACTATTATATCATTATATTTGTAGGTAAACGTGGAGACCCTGGAGGCTAGATTGAGACTGTCTGCTTTAGGCACTCAATTTAGATGTTGCAACACCTAAAAGAAATAGGTGCTTGGCTCCAGCAGAATGATTCACATCACTTAGGTCAGGTGCCTACGCAAACTACACAAGCAATGCAGGCTTGGATACCTCTGAAGCAGCACCCAAGCAAAACTCACACGTTTCACCCCTGACTGGTGGTGAGCTGTGGTGCCTCCATGGGATGACTTGGCGTGGCTGCACACAGACATGTAGGTGGAGGCACTGGGAAACATTATTTTCAGGGCTGCGGCTGGGTAAGGACTTAATGCGAAGCTCAACAGTGTGCATGCTTGCCTATGTGGGATTCAAAATGCAAATTCCCCTCTGAAAGGCAAGCACCTGTGCCATGGGGTAAGTGGGAAGAGGAAACACAAGATATTAAAGGTTTGAGCACTAATATGGAAACTGGAAAAGTAGAGATGTAGGCTGTCCTGCCCAAGGGGGCTCACCCCTTGCCAGGGCAATACCAGGCTACAGGTGGGGCTGGGGTGGTGGCGCTGACCCCTCCTGCCACAGCCCAACTGCTCAGCAGCCAGAAAGGTAAGATGCGGAGGCTAGAGAGTGTCAGCCCAGTGGGAGGGGAGGTCTTTTGCCTGAAAATCTTCTATTTTAGAGCTCTGACAGATGAAAGGCATGAGAACAGCTAGGTCAGGGGACAGGTAGTCCCTCATGTCCCAGGCTTAGCTGACACTTAGGAATGCCCAGGTGTTCCCACACTGCTAAACAGACTTTTTCCTTGTCCCTCTCCTATATCCTGATATCCAGATCCTCAATGCTCTGTGCTTGTTAGCTGGCCATTAGGGAGCCTTTTGTTTAATCTGAGAGGAAAGCTGGCCATGGGCAAGCGGACAGTGTGCTCCAGGTACAGTACAGACATGCACCGCGCAACCTTGGCTCTCACCTGGTGCAACATTGCAATGCTAGCCTAAAGTCTCCAAACCCCAGAATCCCTCTAGTCACTTCCCAGAGCACAAAGGAAGCAGGTGGCTGCAAACAGCCCCCATTCTGGCATCTATTTTAGAGTCAAATAAATAAACAAATAAATAAAATTGAAAAGAGACATTGCCCAGTGGAGATCAGGATTGAGCACTGCACAGTGTAGGTTGGTCTGTCCACGCCAGGCACTCCCAGCTCTCAGCTGTGTGAATGCAAGCCAGCCTGTAACAAGAAAACCAGAGGCAAAGAATCTCTTTCTGATTTGGACCACAAAAACAGTATAAATATGCCCCAAATTTGTCTTGTTGAAGTGTTTCATGCTAGCTGAATGTCACCTAAAACCAGTGGTTTTGGTCGGACTATGACTTAACGAAGTGGGCTTTTTTCAACACCTGGGGAAATACTAGCTCTGCACCATCATGACTCACAGGTCTGACTGCTGGTAGCTACACACCTAGTTGCTTTGAGCTTTCAATCACTGAACACATGTGAAACCATATGCTTATGTGCTTAAGGTACTCTTAAGTCTGAAATGCACGGCCCAGATTCATACACATGCACAGTTTCTCTGGGATGTAAGTGCTACTTCAGATGAAACAGACATTCCCTGGGACTTAGACACTCCAATTCACTCACGTGTTGACTTCAGTAGACTCATGGATGGTCTCAATCACATCCACTGACTTATTCAGACTCTGCAGCATCTGAGAAGCAGAGCTGAGGAAAAGACTCAAGAGTCCTTAATCTGGGCTTGAGACTGATTTATAATCATTTTTACCTGCTAGGGGTTTCTTTAATCTCAGCAAGACTCTCTCCCAATTAGCAGGAGAGATGGAGAATTTGGGTTAACTGCTCTACCTAGTCCTTAACAGAAGAGTGGCTCCTATTAGTGTTTTAGCAGTTGTCCTTTTATGCAAGGACTTGCAGAGCTGACTAGACTAAACTTTTAATGGGTATGCTTCTAGTATGGGAGGAAACGTTAAGCACTGCTTATTGTTACTTAGAAATACACACCCAAATGCCATAGCTCTACCCAGAGTTCCCAAGCATCTAGCTACTTGATTATCTACCACAGCACACCATATCACACCTACAATCTTCCTTACCACCTAAAGTCATGTTATGATGCACAGTAGGAGCCAAAGAATGCTGGGTGTGCAAAATGCATGCATTGCTTCAGATTGCAGCGAATTCATTTAACAGGAGATCAGGCTACAACCAGTAATTTCAGTGCGGCAGATTTATCTGCTCTTCTTATTTACCAAGATGCTGTCTCGCCAGATCAAATCAATGAAATTGCAACAGATCGCCCAGTGCACCAACAGCAGCCAATGTCTGACGAGCATCGCGGATAGGCCGCCCATTAAAAAATGTTCTGCCACATCTCTAGCGCTCAGTCTGTCCTGTTGGAAATAGTGAAGTTTTCCAGTGTACTTGGCTGAGTCAGAAGCACTTTTTGGCAGTCATGCACAGGCGCACGTATTAACTGCCCTGGTAGCAGCAATTTTGGCCCCACCGTGCCAAGGGAGATGTGCTATTGTCCTTGGGTGCACTTCCTGAGGCCACGTGTGGGGTGTACACAGCTCCATCCTCAGCTGAGGTGGGAAACTTGTTCAAAGTGGTTTTGAGGTTTTGTTAAGAAGCAAAACAGGAAATGTGCATGAATCTGGAGTTTAACTATTTTTTGAACTACTTGCTCTCCCAGAGTATTTTTTTTTTAATACAAAATAAACAAACATCAAAATGACAAATATACTGCAACTCAACACATCCCAGGCCTTGGATAAGCCCAAGCATTTATCAGTCCAGACTGGAC
This sequence comes from Aythya fuligula, assembly GCF_009819795.1. Classification (NCBI taxonomy): domain Eukaryota; kingdom Metazoa; phylum Chordata; class Aves; order Anseriformes; family Anatidae; genus Aythya; species Aythya fuligula. The sequence continues at coordinate 9,742,645 of NC_045594.1, forward strand.
TTCAGGCAGCAAAGAGATCCTAGAATAGTCCAAGGAATTTTTCTTTTCTTTTTTAAGCAAACCAAGCATCTCAAACTTACTTAAGTGCTCTTATGCCAAGTAATCAGAGCTGGCACAGAAAACAACACTGACTGTTGCTCCCTTCCCTGCCTACACTGGAAGCAAGAAAGGCCGAAGACGCAGAGCTGAAATGTCAGCTTGTGCCCTCTGCAGAGGCCTCGTACCCTCAGAGGAAGGACCACTGAGGGGCTCCTAAGAAATCAGTGAAAAGGACAACAAGCACATCAGTGGGGTAGAAGCTAAGGTGATCTTTCAGTCAGAGAAAGAGTTAATTCGAGAGCTACAGGCACTGTTCAGTTGATGGCATGGGTGAGTAAAGTCTCCTTTATCCTGAAGCAAGGAGCACAAGCCTGACTGTCACAGTGTGCCGAGCCCTACGTGCATTCCTGCTACCAATGCTGAGGGTATCTGCTGTCCTTGCACTGCCCTTGTCCCTTTGGTCCCCAACCAAAGAGACGAGACAGGCAGCCCAGGAGTGGCAAAGCCTTTCCATCACTGCTGGCCGCAGAATGGGACCTAACGCTAAAATCCTCCATCACAGGAGCTGCAGGCTGCCCTGCTCCTCTCCTCACTGGCATGCTGCTGATTCACGTACCGTGATATCACTGGGGAAAGTCTACCTAGATGCCTTCACCACTGTTTTTAGTGGTGTATAACATTGTATTTGGGTTGCAGTTTGTGATCAGATATGCTGATGTCATTCACATGCAACCTCACTAAGACCTGCGAGTTGCTCATAGATAGAATAAACCTTGTCTGTTCTGTATCTTGCCATTGGGATCAGCCAGGCGAGTTCCTCACAGTTTGCTCCCGGTTTATTTAAACTGTCTGTGTGCTGCAGGAGGCATCAGCTGCCTGAAGCTGTGTAGGGGCCTGGGGTGTCAGAGGAAACCACTGGCAGAAGCCAAGCTGGGAAGAGGAAGGGTGACGAGTGCTCCACACATCCCTGGCAAGTGAAGTTCGCACCTGGCTCTTCTCCCATCCACTTCAAGTACTCATCATGGCTCTCTGCACCAGGATACTGCTTTTATCCCCCTTTTCCAGACAGATGCTGAGGTTTAATCCTGTTTAGATATTTTCTGGAGTCACATGAGAAAACTACGATGCGTAAGATAGGTCTCCAAACCCCACTCCACACATCAGTCCACCTCCACGTCTATGCACGCACTATCACATGTCACCTAGGTGCCACTGGGTCAAATCTTGCTACTGAAGAAAGGAAGGCGACTTATGCATGTGTTTGAATCGATATCCAATGAAATTTGTTCATTCCCCTAATTGTCCTTTCTCCCCGGTTGTCCCAGTATGTAAAGGTGCATCCATGAGCATACACACAAGACCTGGTCAGGATAGACATTCATAGTGTGTCTCTGGGATGGTCAAATGAGAAAACTTTCATCAAATATAGTGTTGGACCCATTTCCACTATTCCTGAAATATATTCACTACAGAATAATGAACCAACCCTGTAACTCTGGATCTTTACAGATAAAATATATTTTATCTATTTATTATTATTATTATTTATGATTTACATTTATCATATCATCATATAATAATCATTATGTCTATTATATCATTACATAATATTTATTATTATTATTATTTATATTTTATTTATATATTTTTAAATATTATTAATGGAAAATAATATACAAATATAATACAAATACGAATAATATACAAATATCAGCAAAGTTTGATTACTAAGGCAGTTGACTACTCTTATTTGTCTGGGTCTTCCCTATACATTCAGAAGAAGAAATAATTTTACTCACTACTGAAAAGTAGTAAAACTTTGGGTGATTAAAACTTCATGATAATAGTCTAGAAGTGCATATGCTGTTTCTGAAACAACAAAACCCTTGCGGTGGCTTTGCCAATATTTCACCATGTTTGTTTTTGCTCATAGCAAGTCCTGTTTTAAATCACAATAACACATTTGACTTCTGAGAGAGGATGACCAGAGATTTATTCTGTGCTGCATGGAAATGGCCCGTTCCAGCAGAAAACTGAGCCATGGAGGGGAGTTTTGTCAGGGAAGAAAGCTCATCTGGATAAATGGCACTCCTCAGCAGTGCATGGTTGCTTATGTTTGTACTGACATCAGATGAATGCTGTTCAACCACTTGATTGTCACTTCTCCCCTGTTCCAGCATTCCTCCTACTCTTCCTTTGGAAGGTTTAATCAACCAACGTAAGGCTTTTTAACAGGAACAAGGACACTTTCAAGATAAAGACATTAAAACCAACTTTAAGCAATCACAGCGAAGAGTTGTGCATTTACTGAATGTGGTTTGGTATGTACGCATGTACACGTGGCACAGCCTCTCTTCCCCCCTCCAGTCTTAGGGCCAAACACTACTCACTGTGTGATGCCCATCCTTCACCTAAAGCTGGTGAAGCTTCAGTATTTCCTTCAGACTTAAACCAGCACCATACAGACTAGCTGAGAAGGAAAGGTCAAGTCAGAAGAAATTCATTCACTGCTGGACCTTAGGGGTGGAGTGGGTGGGGGGGCTTGTAGGGAAGTTAAACATTAACTTGTAAAGCATGTTTGTCATGCTAACTATCCAGCATTCAGAGACTGATGGTTACTACCTTCCTAATAGCTGCATAGGATTAACTTTATATTCCTGGAAATTTACTGTGCATGTTATCTGTGCTATATCTGATGAAACCCATGTACTTATTACCTGATCTTTCAGCCATGATGCCTAACATGCAAGCAAGACACCCTTTGTTTGTATACCTTTACCAATGACACAGACAGTGGGATCAAGTGCACCCTCAGCAAGTTTGCAGATGACACCAAGCTGAGTGCTGCAGTGATACAACAGAAGGAAGGGATGCCATCCAAAGGGACCTGGGCAAGGTTGAGAACTAGGCCCGTGTGAACCTAATGAGGTTCAACAAGTGCAAGGTGCCAGCAGTGTGGGCTTGCAGCCCAGAAGGCTGACAATTCCTACTCTTTCCCAAGGCACAAGTTATAGCATTAAGACTGCTCATCAGCAGTTCAAGCCTCTTCTTCAGCACCACGTATGAAAGAGAAGCAGGCTGACATGCCAGGAAGCTGAGGAATTTGCCATGAGGACCTCTTTCAAACACAGCTCTGCTCTCAGTCTCCCCAGACCAGCTGTGTCACCAATCTGTGGCCTCTCCCTTGATCCCTCACCTGGGGTTTTAGCATCAACTGGTGAGCAGATGAAAGGCTCAGCCATCTAGCTGTGCACAGTGCCTCAGGTCATGGAGTGCCAGAGGGGCCCCCATGTGTTGCAAATGCATGAGGTGCACCTCTGGCTGTGCAGAGCAGAGGGAGAGAGTCAACTCCAAGGCTTAGTGCACAACTGTGGTAGTTTTACCGTGCTGGGCAGCTAAACACCACAACCGCTCTCTCACTCCCCCTCTTTTTAGATGAGGAGGGGAAGAAGTAAAGCAAAGAACAACTCACAGGTTGAGATAAGGATACTTTAATTGAAGGGAAATAATAATAATAATAATACTTAAAGAAAGATTATTATGAACTAAACAATTTAACTAAAGGGGAAAAAAAAAAAGGAAAGGGGAAAAGGGAGGGGGAAAGGGAAAAAAAAGGGAGGGAAACAAACAAACAAAACAAATGAAGGCTATGTGGAAGTGCAGAGGAAAGAAATTACTCTCTACTTCCCACAAATGAGCGATGATTGACCACGTCCTTAAAGCAGGGCCTCAACGCACGTAGCCGGTGTTCGGGAGGAGGACCGACGTTTTCACAACGAGAGCCCACTCCTCCCGTCTTCTTCCTGTTTCCACCTTTTATTGCTGAGTGTGACATCACATGGTATGGAATATCCCTTTGGTTGGTTTAGGTCAGCTGCCCTGGTGATGTTTCTCTTCTCACTTTTTGCCCACCCCCTAGGAGGGTTAGAGAGAGGCCCGATGCTGTGCCAGTACTGCTCAGCAGTAGACACAACCCTGGTGTGATAACACTGATGTTCTAGCTACAAGTGCACAGCACAGCACTGTATGGGCTACTGCAGGGAAAGTTAACGTTCCAGCCAGACCCAGTACAACAACACAGCTGGAAAGATCTCTTTACAAATGTGCCTGAGTGACAGTACAGGCTGTGGCAGGGCAGGGTCTGAAGCATCTGCTTCATCCTTGCCTACAGGCATGACCAATGCCACAAAGTAGTCATTTGTAGCAGCCAAATAAACATTTAGGTACCATTAACCAGTCTTTTTAAATACGGGAAGGTTGGGTGAGCACAAGGAATCTTGAAAAAAAACCTCTGAAAAATGCAATAGGAAGAAACAGGTCACGGGGAAAGTATGGGAAGGAAGGGGAAGAGTTATTAACCAGTGTTTATGGAAAGGATCTCCAGAGCGATGGTGGAGAAACAGGCAGTGCACGTGGAAAACAGCCACCTGCAGTTACACTGCACTTTTAACTTCAACAGGTTCCAAGATGTACCAAATGAGACAGAGCTCACAAGGTCCTCTCTAGAGAATGCCCAGGGACAGCCCAAGCTGGTGCTGTTCAGGGAATGGGACAAGCCTGCTGCAGCCAAGCAAGGTGGCTAGTGGCACTCCCTGCGTGGGACCTGGCCCTCTTGCAGAGATTTCCAGCTCCTACAGAAAGAAAGAAAGATGGCTTATCCTAACATTTCTAGATCACAAAATTATACACAGGCTTCAGGGTTATATGGCAGGGCTATTTGCTACCATATGCATTACCAATGCATAGCATCAGGGGATGCTGTTTTTTTTCAGAAATGGCTAAGTGCTGTTATAACACAGGTAATAATGATAAAAATAGCAGCAATACAATGACACCTGCACCAGCACACTACAACAAAGCTAACTGCAAAGCCTAAATGCTGAAGAGCACTAAATGGTCCTCTCATAGCTCTTGTCACAGATATCTTTACACAGGGTGGGTGGGTTTTGCTCCATATTTCATCTCCAACAACATGCCATGAAGTTGCAAATGGCATTCCTGAGCATGCCAAAATGCCCATGCAGTACAGATAAACACTGAAATGATTATATAAATCTATTTTCAGCTTTCATCTAAATATTTAGGATGTCTCCTCTTATCTCTGTTACTTATTACTTTTATATTGTGAAACCAATTGTGAAAGATGACAAATATAGGATGGCAGGAACAATCAGGCTATGGAATTCTCTCTTGGGACAGAGCCGTGTTCTCATGCGGTGCCTTTTTTTCCCCCCCCTTCCTTTTACCTTTTATTTTTATGATTAGACAACCACTGTTTAGCCACCTCAGGGAAATGCAAGGTGAATTAGGAGAATATTGCCAAGGTTATCATGGAAAAGTTTAATCCCTCCTCAGTGGAAACCAGTTAATAGCTACGGCTAGACTGAAGTATGGACCTCTGTTGGGAATCCCAGTGAAGGTCAAAGGCAGAGAGGAAAAAAGCTGCATGGAGATCTTAGACAGTCATAAGCAGACAGATGTTCCTAGGCTTTAATGGGCAGTCTTGGCTCCAGGCATTTCTTGGCAGAGTTGTTTAGTTTTAGTATTTTTCCTTGTAGTGCAAGGTATGGCTCTGGTTAGCTGGCTCTGGTTAGTTAACTGCTGATGATTTTTCCATCTAAATAATAGTTTGACAATGAAGAAACCAGTTCATAATCTGTGACATGATGGATTAGGTCATGGGGAACGTTGTGCAGTTGTAATCATGAAGAACAAAAAATAAATAAAAATAATAATTCTGGTTTAAATGAGAACCAGTTTTACAAGTTTAAACAGCAAATCTGATGAAGCTCCTATTGCAAGTTCTACCACTCCATCTTATGTTTTTATTGTCATGGACAATAAACAGAAGGAAAATGACAGGAAATAGACTTTTTCTTGACAAATTATATTTCCAAATCAGCCTGGTGGGGATTATGCCCCTAATTTGGAAACTCTTTTGAGTTCACCAGTGCTGAGAATTTTTTCTTGACAATCTGCTGTGCTTAAGTGAAATAAGTTACATTGGGAAAATAGGCTCAGCAAACATCTTCTTCTCAGAAGGGAAAGAGGCTACAAATCCAACTGTTATCAGACTGTGAAATCAGTGACTTTCAGTGGACAACTGCAAAAAAGCCCCATCAAAAATTCTGAAGACTTTTAACCCTTGTTTGCTGGGACACAGCTTCCTTACTGCAATAGCTACCACATCGCTTGCCGGAGAAGAATTTTGTTATTTGACAGGCATGTAGCAACCCTGACGTAGCCAGGGACTGAATTCAGTCTCTTCCTATGTTTCAAAGTGTCTAATTTCTGGGTGTCACAACTCGTCTGATATAATGTGATATTGTGAATGGGAATGTTTCCATAGGATAAGCTCTCATTTTAGACTGCTTTTCATTAGAATAGCACAGACCCTGGTCTCAGTGAAGGAAATGGAAATGTCTAGGTGTCTTAAGTATGAGCAAACCTTGGATCTCAATCTAATACAAGTCAATAAAAAAATTAAGAGCCTCACATTGGCAGGTTATACAAATTCCCTGCTCCCTCTGTGTTCTCTGTTGATTCTCTTTTATTTTTGGAGGCTATGAATTATGTTTCTTTGAAGCTCTTTTTTAGCACATCAGAATCCCATCCATTGTTGGTTGGTACAGTAAAGCTCACCCTTTTCCAGAACCAAGTGTGAAACCTGCTTTTTGATAAATATCTGATGGTGCAGGAGCTCTGGGCTTGCTCCCAAGCTAAATTCATTTATATTGCAGCAAAACACCTGCCTCTGTGCCATCACAAATGCAGCTCCCTACTGTAAAGTACAATTCAGTCTTTCAGACAAGATTCAGATTCACGGAATCACAGAATCATCTAGGTTGGAAGAGACCTCCAAGATCACCTAGTCCAACCTCTGACCTAACACTAACAAGTCCTCCACTAAACCATATCACCAAGCTCTACATCTAAACGTCTTTTAAAGACCTCCAGGGACAGTGACTCAACCACTTCCCTGGGCAGCCCATTCCAGTGCCTATCAACTTTTTCGGTAAAGAAGTTCTTCCAAATATCCAACCTAAAACTCCCCTGGTGCAACTTTAGCCCATTCCCCCTCGTCCTGTCACCAGGCACATGGGAGAACAGACCAACCCCCACCTCACTACAGCCTCCTTTAAGGTATCCGTAGAGAGCAATAAGGTCGCCCCTGAGCCTCCTCTTCTCCAGGCTGAACAAACCCAGCTCCCTCAGCCACTCCTCGTAGGACTTGTTCTCCAGACCCCTCACCAGCTTTGTTGCCCTTCTCTAGACTCTCTCAAGCACCTCCATGTCCTTCTTATAGTGAGGAGCCCAAAACTGAACACAGTACTCGAGGTGCGACCTCACCAGAGCCGAGTACAGGGGGACAATCACTTCCCTAGACCTGCTGGCCACACTGTTTCTAATACAAGCCAGGATGCTGTTGGCCTTCTTGGCCACCTGAGCACACTGCTGGCTCATATTCAGACAACTATCAACCATCACTCCCAGGTCCTTCTCTGCCAGGCAGCTTTCTAACCACTCATCTCCCAGCCTGTAGCGCTGCTTGGGGTTGTTGTGCCCCAGGTGCAGGACCCGGCACTTGGCCTTGTTGAACTTCATACAGTTGGCCTCAACCCATCGGTCCAGCCTATCCAGATCCTCCTGCAGAGCCTTCCTACCCTCGAGCAGATCAACACTTGCACCTAACTCCATTTAACTCCATTCACCACAACTCTATGGGCCCGGCTACCTAGCCAGTTTTTAACCCAACGAAGCGTACACCAGTCCAAGCCAAGAGCAGCCAGTTTCTTGAGGAGAATGTTGTGGGGAATGGTGTCAAAAGCCTTACTGAAGTCAAGGTAGACCACATCCACAGCCTTTCCCTCATCCACCCAGCGTGTCACTTTGTCATAGAAGGAGATCAGGTTCCTCAAGCAGGACCTGCCTTTCATAAACCCATGCTGACTGGGCCTGATCACCTGGTTGCCCTGCAAGTGCCACGTGATGACACTCAAGATAATCTGCTCCATGAGCTTCCTTTTCACGGAGGTCAAACTGACAGGCCTATAGTTCCCTGGGTCTACCTTCCGGCCCTTCTTGTAGATGGGTGTCACGTTTGCTAGCCGCCAGTCAACTGGGACCTCCCCTGGTAGCCAGGACTGCTGATAAATGATGGAAAGCGGCTTGGCCAGCTCTTCTGCCAGTTCTCTCAGTACCCTCAGGTGGATCCCATCTGGCCCTATCGACTTGAGCACATCCAAGTGCCATAGCAGGTCGCCAACCATTTCTTCATGGATAGTGAGGGCCACAGTCTGCTCCCCATCCCCTTCCGCCATCTCAGGGTACTGGGTATCTAGAGAACAACTGGTCTTGCCGCTAAAGCCTGAGGCAAAGAATTCCTTTCCCTAACACTGCAGGAGAGGAACAGATGTCGTTAACATCCAAAAGAGCTTCCTCCCTTCCTATATAACCAGCTTGCATTTGCAAGTCATGTGTCCTCAAACTCTTCAGAGTCACAATTGGCTAGGGTTTGTTTTCATGACACCTATCCCTCCCACACTTTTGTACACTTTGTGGACAGAGTGAAGACTGCTCAGTACCGTGGCTGTACTCCCAAAGGCTGGGCAATGATAATCACCCCAAGACATCAGATCCCAGTAGGAGGGATGCCTACTTTTCCAACAGGCATTGCAATTGCTACTGTTGCAGAACACAATGGCCAGATTTTTGGAGGATTTTTGGTCCAAACAAGGATAAATATGCAAAGGCAAGAGAAATATTTATGAAAATTCTGGGTAACAACTCAAATACTTCTAAAAGGTTTCAGCTTAACACATGACCAAAATGGGATGTGACTGCAAAAAGCCAAATAAGTTAGTGACTCAAACATAGTTGTTGGAAACAGCAAGTCCCTCTGTTCAGCATTAAAATTAAAATGCAGTAAGGTAAAATAGAATAAAATGGAGCTTACCTGAAGAGGACAAAGAATCGTAAGTGCTTCTGTCCTTCCTATTTGTCCTGAAGGGCTGAATGTCTTTTTCCCTGTAAGTTCCAAACCCTTCAAAGCTTCTTCTTTTATTCCCACTTGCATAATTGTCCCGTTTCTCACTTGAGGAATTAATTTCACCAAACGTGTCCAGAGACTCTGATCTTACATTACTCTCAGTATTACCAGAGTATCTTTTTGTGCAAGAGTCAATGGGATCATTGCTTGAGTCACTTTTTTCTTTACTCTGTGTCCACTGCTGGGCATCAGAAAATGATAACGTAGACAGTGTATCCACTTCGAAATTACTTTTTGAGCCTTTGTGCCCAGTTTCACAATGCTGGTGATTCTGCTTCTCCTTATGCTTGCTTTTCTCATTGAGCAAGGACAGATCTTTATCTGAGCCACTTAGCCTTTCATTGATCGCATGGCTGGAGAAGCCAGTGGACTTGCTATCAAAGATATCATTCAGACCTTCATGCATCCCCAATATCCACTCATCCTTATGCTTGTGCTTATGTTTGTGTTTCCTTTTGTGAAGTCGGCCACTTGAAAAGCTTGTTCCTCCAACCTTTGGAGGGACCAAAGAGGACTGCATGTCTCCAAGGCCCATTCCCACAGATGTTTGTAAGTGCACTGCATGTTTTGTTTTATGCTTGGCAGTGGTGGACATCTTCATATGAGAGCTCACATGGAATTGGGGTGGGGGCACAGTAGGTCTCATAAATGGGGAAGCTGCTCTGAGTGTGTGAGACAGGTACAAAGGAGCTGGATACTGACCATAGTAACCAAGATTCATCATAGGCATTGATGTGTAAGGCATTCCATAGGGTGCATAGTAACTCCCACTGGGAATAGGGTAACCAAACCCTTGTAAAAAAGGCACCTTTGTCATGGTGTCATTGGTTTTGGCAGGTCTACCACGCTTCTTCTTAGATTTCATGTCAGAGGTCCTGTGAAGATAGAGCAATGGGTCATACTGGATATATGGCACAGGACAGTAGTGATCAAAATTAATCCTGAAGATGCTGGGATATGGATTTTCATGATAAAATGTGTAACTTCGATGGGAAATCCTGAACACTTGAAACTTATTGATGAGTTCCTCAAGGTCTGCCAGAAACTGGAGGTCATCTCTATTCTGCAGGCTTTTCCTTTTCCTCTTGTGCTTTGGCTTTTTAATGCTCTCATGAGAGAGAAAGTTATCCGCAATTAGATGCTTCTGCCGGTGACCATGCCTGTTCTTTGTGCTGGTGTCAGATGGGATAGCCTCTGGATTGTCCAGGCTGCAGAAATCAAAGGAGTATCTCCGGCGAGATTCTGAACTTTTCTCAGCTTGGTCAGAAGTGCTGTTGTTGTCTGTACCTATTCCACTGTCGCTTGGTATGGTTTCCTCGCTGTGAGACTCACTCACTGGTGATAGCGTGACTTCTTTCAGAGAACCTATTTCACAGAGGTGGGAAGGTGAATTAGCCATTAACCTGGGTGGAGACAGCTTCCAAGTTCCACTGAGCATTCCTTTCTGGGTTTTTGTAGGAAGAGCACTGATAGGTTGAAGATTTGGCATAGTTTTTAACTCTGAAAAATTTGTTTCAGTACTTGCAGGGCTAAGGTTGCCATTAGTCCCCACTAACTGTGTCGAAAGCTGATGAATAGTTGCTGGTGACGATGCCACAAGTGATTGCAAGTTGGAAGGCACTGCTGGGTTTTCTGGCTGGCTAGGAACAGGCCTTGAGTGCTTGATGGCTGTCTTAGGTTCTTCTGGTTGAGGCTGCAGCTCTGCTCTTGGCTTCCTGCCCCGTTTTTTACCAATGTAGATAGTCCCCCTCTTGCTGACATTGATCTGCTTCCCTAGCCTGGCATCAATGGTTGTTGGCTCAGCACTAGATGGTGGCTGGACTTTTGCTTTCAGAGCTATGCTGCTGGAACAGGAGGACAAGATCTGATTGAGAATATTCTTCCTCTTGAGGGTCTTCATCTTGTTAATGGTCTTGATAGTCTTCTTATCCAAGACCCCAAGCTTCCCAACCTTTTTGTGAAACTTGAGTTCACCGATGGACTTGTCTTCTCCTGGGATCATCTGGGCTAACTTGGCCAGATTCCGTCTCCTCTTCCTTTTCTTTGTTCCTGGAAATTCATGATTGATTGGACTCACTGGGCTGGTAGAGGTTCCCTCATGAATGGTTTCAACAGTGAGCAAAGGCTGTTTCTTTGGTCGTCCTCTTTTTTTCTTGACAGGTGTGATCACAGTAAGACTGTCTGTATTGGTATACAGAGGGCTGGATGGTGTGATGGGATAGGCTGAAGGAGGCTCCACCATCAGCTTCTCAGATGCTGTCATGGAAATCTCCTGAAGGATAGATTTAGGTTTGCTGCAGGTCCATCGCCTCTTAGCTGCAAGTTTGGGGTGCTGGACCTCAGATAATTTGCTAGCTGTGGGAAGATTGGTGGATAGGAGAGTGGATGTCACAGTTACAGATTTTCTGAGTCTGGTGACACTGTTGAGGGAAGCTTTGTCAGTAAGCACACTGCTGTCAACAGCTACTAAGGGGGACTCATTTTCAATCACTTTCCCTGGCTTTGTGGCTCGAAGATCTTTTTTACTCCCCTCTGACTGAAAACTAGTCCTGTTTGCTACTTCACTGCTCATAGCAAGTGCAGAAGGCAGGCTTTTCTCCTGGATAGTTTTCTCCATGGAAGATTTTGTAGATTGCCTTTTTTTCCTTTTGTGGCCAGATGTATCTGCTGTCAGAGACTTTATTGGGATAGCAATTTGTACATGACTAGTGTCACTTTCACAACTGCTAGCAGAAGTGGGATTCTGCATCGAGGGTGATGCATCCAACACAGTGTCCATCGAGTAAGACTCCTTTTTTCCTTCCATGCTGTCATGGGATTTACTATCAAATGCTTTCTGAGCACTCTTCACCCATTCAATGTCTGCAGTTTGGATGGTTTGACTTATCAAGTCCTTTTTGCTGGACTTCTTCTTTGTACTCCCAGCAGGCTGATCGGGGGCCTCCAGCTGCACTCCTCCCTCTTGATTACCAAGAGGCAACAGCCCATTGCACTCAGAAGCGCTGCTTGGCTGGGCAGACACACTAATGTTGTTGGGTGATGGGACTGTACTGCATATGGCAAGCTCTTTGCTGCTGGCCGACAGCTGCCCCCATGTGCTACTGGCACAGGACTTCTTTGCTTGGGATTTGCTGAAGGAAACTCCTGGCTCTGGAGTGGTGACCTTGGTGGAACTAACTGCTTCTAGACTGGGTTCTGTGTTGATGAAGCAACTTTGAGAAGTGGATACAGTGTCTGAGCTTGCTAACCAGTCAAGATGGTGCTGGTTGCTACTTTTCTGATGTTGCTTTGATTTTAAGGTGTCACCAGTGATGTCTTGTTGGAGGCCTGGATCATAGTGCAGAGCAGAATGTTTTTGTGGCCTGTCATATACCTGGAAGGTAGAAGAAAAAAATAGGAAAAAAGTTAGTTTATCAGTCCAGTCATAACCACTGGCTGCAGCTCTTTCATTGTACAGTGAATAACAGCTCCTCTAAGCTGAGGTCCTCATAAGGGTTAGGAGCCTTTATAAAATACTTCAGTCAAATTTGTTTTTAGATTCATGCACTGTAAACAAGTTTTGTTTTCCCATTCTAAAAACAATAGAAATACTTCTAGAAATAGAAACAATAGAAATACTTCTATAAATGCTAATTTGCTGAGGAAACATCTTCTATTGATTTTTAATTTAAAAAACAAGTAAAATATTCCTTTTCAATGGATGAATGGTGTAACTCGGCCTCCTGGTGAGAATCACTTTTTCCTTAAACATAATCCCTTGCAGAACTTGATGATCAGAATTAAGCCCATTGTAAACAACAAGAATGCAGAATTATCTAGGAAGTTACAACAAGAGGAAAACCCATGAGTTCACTTCCCCATGAAGCCAAAATCTGCAAAAATATACTTGCTTTAATTTTCACTTAGAAGTCATCCCCACAAAATCAGTGCTTAAAAGCGAGAAGCATAGCATCAAGTGTGTTGGGTATGCTTGTTAGGTTCAAGATTTGCATTATTCTTTTTCAATTTTAATAATCTGCTATTTGCATTGTTGGTAAGAGATATTTTCAATATGATTTCTAATCCAACAGAAGCCTTTCAAACTGCAGGGGTAACTGTAAGGGCAGAATTACACCGAAAACTTATAGAGTAAAAGAAAGTCTGCATTTTTTCTTGGTAGGTATCCTTCAGATAAAAAAAATTATACTTGTTACATCTGTAACTTTTTCTAAAATGTCTTAAAATAAACAAATAAACCTACATTTTACTTTCCATAACTGACCTCTTCTAGTCATTTGTTTTCTCCTGTGACATTTAGGTGCTATATTTTCTAAAGTTCTGGACCAAACTGTGCAACTGATTTTGTACACCTAGTACTACAAACAAACTGTTCTTAGCAAACTGTAATGACACCATTCTGAATTCCAAATAAATGATGAGAGACTTAAAATAAATGCGTAACCAATGAAAGAACAATAGAAAGTAATTGCTTAGCATCTCATGTTCCTGCAAACACGCTGTTACAATTAAGTTTCTATCAGCTGCCCTACATTAGATCCCTGCTTGGGGTGTTTGCCAGAGACTTTGGGGTCAGCATAACAGGGCTCTGAGGTCCTTCAGACTTAGTTTTCTGGGAAACAATGTGTCCCTAGTTTTGGGCAACTCTGGAGGAATTTGAAAGTTGCTATACAGTTGAAGCCCACAGTACTTTATTTAGTGACCAATAAACATGCATGTTATCATCAAATTGATAATGTGATATTCTTAGTGTGCACATAAAAATGGGCATGTGGCCTTTCTGGAATAGGCAGCAATGATGAAGCTGTTCTAGTCCATCATCTGAGGAGTAATCGGGGACTCTTAAATCCTGTGGATAGCTCAGCTGTCATTCATATGGACCAGCTATGCTTGGGGATAGCAGAGACTTCCAGGAATTGTGGAGTGAGAAAATGAAAGCACACAGCTGCGGTGGAGCTGCAGATGTCGCAAGCAAGTGATACTGTTTTTTTTCAGCCTGAGAAAAAAGACAAAAGCATAAACAGACCTGTAGTGGGTTTACGTGGCAAGGTTTTGGTAGCAGGGGGACATAGGGGTGGCTTCTGTGAGAAGAATCCAGAAGCTGTCCCATGTAAGGTAAGGGCCCCGCTGCTGGCCAGAGCCAGGCCAGTAAGTGATGTTGTTTGCGCCTCTGTGGGAGCATATTTAAGACAGGGGAAATACTGCTGCGGTAGAGCATCTGGGAGAGAGAGAGAGGAGTGAGAAACAGCCTTGCAGGTGCCAATGTCAGTGAAGAAGGAGGGGGAGAAGTGCTCCAGGCGCTGGAGCAGAAGTCCCCTGTGGCCTGTGGTGAGGACCATGGTGAAGCAGGATGTCCCCCTGCAGCCCATGGAGTACCACGGTGGATCAGGGTTCTACGCTGCAGCCTGTGAAGGAGACCACAGTGGAGCAGGTGGACCTGCACTGATGGAGGCTGCGGCCTGTGGAGGACCCTTGCTGGAGCAGATTCCGGGCCAGATCTGTAGCCCGTGGAGAGGAGACCACGCAGGAGCAGGTGACCTGGCAGGAGCTGCTGCCTGTGGGGGACCCAGGTTGGAGCAGTTTGCTCCTGAGGGATGGACCCTGTGGTACGGACCCATATCTGGAGCAGTTCTGGAAGAGCTATTGCTTGTGGGAAGCCCACGCCAGATCAGTTCAGGAAGGACTACATCCTGTGGGAGGGACCCCACAGTGCAGGGGCAGAGTGACCGAGAAGGAGCGGCAGAGACGAGGTGCTGTAGACTGACCATAACCCCCATTCTTCCGTTCCCCTGCACCAGTCGGGGGGAGGATGTGGAAGAGGGTGGATGGGGGGGGAAGGTGCTTTTGGTTTCTTTTCTTTGTTTCTCACTTCTCTAGCTTGTTAGTAATAGGCAATAAATCTTACTATCTCCCTACTCTGAGTCTGTTTTGCCTGTCACGATAATTGTTGAGCGATCTCCCCATCCTTATCTCAACCCTTGAGTCCTTTGTGTCGTATTTTCTCCCCCTTCCCCTTTAAAAAGGGGAAGTGAGAGAGCGGCTGTGGTGGAACTTGGCTGCCCAACCGAGTAAAACCACCACAAGACCTCGGGGAATGAATCAGTTCATCCTCCTCGCAGTGGCCTCCCACGCATGAGCCACACAGCGCACAGTGGCCCAGGGCCACGCGGCTCCTGAAGCACGATACCAATGTCTGCCTTGGTAAAATACGAGAGAAAATGCAGTCCACCCACTTCCACATCCTCGGGATGAGGTTTAATAGCTTGCTGTGCCTCACAGAAAACATCCTTTCTCCAATGTACCATGATTTCTGACTTGGAAAAAGCCTGGAAATGGGCAGCAGAGGCCTCTCCTGGCCTGCACCGAGGCAGGACTAGATTGCTTCTGCGGAGATCCCAGCCTTGTGGCTGCCATCAAAACAACTCCTTCCCCTCACGTTATTTCCAAAATGCAAAGCTGCAAAACTATATGACCTGAAGAATTTCATTTGTAAGAGAGGCTTACAGCAGTGAGTGAAAACATCACAAGCTGGCAACACCTTGGTCCCTCCGAGCACACTGTACACACAGAGATCTCTGGTTTAAAAGAAGCATTACTCTCTGATCTATGTTTAAAGGCAGTTAATAAGGGCTCAGAACTGAGAGGCCAGTTGTATATCAGAGATGAGTGCTGATATATCAGTTGGCTCCTCCAGCATCATTTCCTTGTCCTGCACATTAAAAAATGCTTATGCAACTTCCAACATATCCCTAATGATAGCCTTGTCATCACTGCAGCACCACAGGCCACCACAACATCCATCGTACAACTCATGAGAAAGATATGCCCCTGTCATCAAAGGTGCCAATTCTAGAGGCATTTAACCACACTGATAATCACTCCAAATTCAACAGGGCTTCAAAACAATAACTAGTCTATGGGATCAGGGGACTTCATTTCCTAAGCAGGATGTCAAAATTACATATCTGCTGAAGCACATAACAGTCCACTGGGTCTCTATGCTACTTCTTCCAGTATAAGGTTTCCTATTTGCTCTCCACTGCCAGACATATCCACGTCATCCCAAAATAATTCTTCTGCAGCATGGTAACCAGAGATCATGCGGCTGCAGCAGCTTGTGTTTCACTGGCTGGAATGAATAGTGGGGACTGTCTACTTAAAAGCATGGGCAATTTGGTTGAAAGTAATGCAGCAAAATCTCTTTTAATCATTGTGTGTCTGTCCTGGTTTCAGTTAGGACAGAGTTAATTTTCCTCCTAGTAGCTGGTAAGGTGCTATGTTTTGGATTAGGATGAGAAGAGTGCTGATAAGAGGATGATAAGAGTCCTGAAAAGCAAGTCTTATGGTGACATGGCACCCCAGAAAGAATAGAGTCAGACAATGGGACTCATTTCCGAAACAACCTTATAGACACTTGGGCCAAAGAACATGGTATTGAGTGGGTGTATCACATCCCCTATCATGCACCAGCCTCCGGGAAAGTTGAACGATACAATAGACTGTTAAAGACTACATTGAAAGCAATGGGCGCTGGGACATTCAAAAATTGGGATACTCATTTGGCAAAGGCCACCTGGTTAGTCAACACTAGGGGATCTGCCAACCGAGTTGGACCTGCCCAATCCAACCTGTTACGTACTGTAGAAGGGGATAAAGTTCCTGTAGTTCACGCAAGAAATATGCTGGGTAAAACAGTCTGGGCTACTCCTGCCTCAGGAAAAGGTAAACCCATTTGTGGGATTGCTTTTGCTCAGGGACCTGGATGCACTTGGTGGGTAATACAAAAAAATGGGGAGGTCCAGTGTGTACCTCAAGGAGATTTAATACTGGGTGAGAGTAGCCCATGAGTTGAATTGTATCATGTTAATTACTATATAATACTGTATGTCATCACTACCATGATTGCTATATACCATAGATGAAAATGGTGATTAATTAGAATGTATGGGAAAGAGTGTAACCTGAGCATGACATAAATGGTATGGAATAAGGGGTGGATAGATGTCCTGGTTTCAGTTAGGACAGAGTTAATTTCCCTCCTAGTAGCTGGTTGGGTGCTATGTTTTGGATTAGGATGAGAAGAGTGCTGATAACACACTGATTTTCCAATTGTTGCAGAGCAGTGCTTACACCAAACCAAGGACTTTTCAGCTTCTCACCCTGTCCTGCCAGTGGGCAGGAAAGGGGTGCAGCAGGAGCTGGGAGGGGGCAGACCCAGGACAGCTGACCCAAACTGGCCAAAGAGGTATTCCATCCCATCTGACGTCATGCTAAACAATATATAGGGGTGACTAGCTGCTCAGGGATAGGCTGGGCATCAGTCAGCAGGTGGTGAGCAATTGCATTGTGCATCACTTGTTTTGTACACATTATTAGTAGTAGTACTATTACCATTATTATTATTATTTTCCTGTCTTAATAGACTGTCTTTATCTCAACCCACAGGCTTCACTTTCCCATTTCTCTCCCCCATCCCAGAGAGGGAGGGGGAAGGAGGAGTGAACAGCTGTGTGGTGTTTAGCTGCCAACCAGGTTAAACCACAACAGCGTCTTCCTAGGTTGCTATCTGATCCCATTGGTCCTAACATTTAAGCTTCAACTTGCCCTGCTGGGTAAGCACCTCCCTAAGAGACAAATAAGCCCCAGTTCAGCATACTTAACTCCTGAGGTGCTATCAGAAGATACCAGAAGCCTGTATCTCGCTGCCTTTCACATAAATTTGTTATTTTATTCAGTTGGGAAAATGTAATATACTACAGCTCTATAGGTCTTGACAAGGGGCAGTTGACTTGAACAGAGTTTCTATGGAAGCAGAACTGAGACCAGCACCAAGAATAGCAGGCCTTTTCAAGAAAGGAAAGATTTACCTTCATTTACTTTATTTGTTTATAATACCCTAAAATTACTTCAGGCTTCATGCCTGACTGGATTTGTAGCTTGCCCCTTTTTTTTTTAAGAGATATATTCTTCAGCACCTAGCCGTTCTGGACTGAGACCCTGCTCTGTTGTCTGTTAGTAGAAGTGTAACTTAACTGTGTTATTTTATCACTTCTCACCAAACTTGAATAACTTTTATCTTGACATTCAGTTTACAGGAAGTGCTCAGTGAGTAATAATCCCCTCTTTTCTTAACAAAAAGAAAAACCACCACACACACACAGAAGCTAACAGTTTTTTTTTAAAAGGAGTTTGAGCAACATAATCCAGTACATGCAAAGCTGTAGACTAAAAAAAGAAAAAAAAAAAAAAAAGCATGAATCCTCTTATCATTAGTGAAATGGTTTTAGTAACAAGCTCATGAGTTTCATTCCTCAAGCTTAGGCAATTGTAGGTAGGCCTACAAGCAGGATACATCCCATTTACCAGCAGTTGAAGTTCACTGGCCAGAGAACAGAGGAGATGGCACTCTGTGTTTTCACCTGCCTTGTCAGACCTGTGCATCCCCACACTTGCAGATGCTTACTCCTCCTTACAGTTTTATTCTAGCATGCAGTCCTTGCACATGAAAAGGATAAGCGTATTATGTCAGTCCCCTGACAAATAGCACCCTACTCTGCAAGCAGTACCCAAATGCAAAATTCATCCCTTCAGGATGCTTTTAATTTAACTACTAGATGTCTCACTCTGCCTCCCCATTCCCTCTAAGCTTCTCTCCCAATTTATACCCTGTTTCCAGCCCCAAGGTAGGATGAAATACCATAATCACAGAATCACAGAATTTCTAGGTTGGAAGAGACCTCAAGATCATCGAGTCCAACCTCTGACCTAACGCTAGCAGTCCCCACTAAACCATATCCCTAAGCTCTACATCTAAATGTCTTTTAAAGACCTCCAGGGATGGTGACTCCACCACTTCCCTGGGCAGCCTGTTCCAATGCCTCACAACCCTTTCAGTAAAGAAGTTCTTCCTAACATCTAACCTAAAACTCCCCTGGCTCAACTTAAGCCCATTCCCCCTCGTCCTGTCACCAGGCACGTGGGAGAACAGACCAACCCCCACCTCGCTACAGCCTCCCTTGAGGTACCTATAGAGAGCGATAAGGTCGCCCCTGAGCCTCCTCTTCTCCAAATAATCAGACCAAGCGCTTAATAAAATAACAATAAAAACTCAAGCTAATCTATAGAAAAAATAAAATAGCTAAAAAAAAAAAAAAAAAAGAGAAACCCACCACTTCAAAAAAATCCAGTTGCTTATAGGGTTGCGGTATACTCATGATCTAAATACATCTTTATTCCAGAGGTAACCCCAACCCCCCCCAAATCAAGAAGTTGGCTTGCAAATCAAAGCTAATACTAGAACACCCCCCTCTTTAAATCATTTGCAGATCCATCTGTGTAATGGCTCTTCAACTGTAATTCCCTATTAAGAGGCTTTATCTGGAGAGATAAGCAGCTGGCTCCCATGTCACTAATTGCTGTGATTTTGTCTGCTGTGATTTTAAAACATCTGCACCATTGTGCTCTTCATTTTCATATTCTAATCACCCTGAAACTTGAAAAAGGTACATCTTTGATTGTTTCTTTGGGTTAATTAGTACACAGTCTCCTTGTAGAGACAATTTAAAGACAGTCAGAACCTCAATCAGCAAGTTTGTTTTAAAAATTAATAAAATTTGGAGCATCTGTGGGGATTGTCATCCACAGTGACACATCAGAGCATGCTCCGGAGACGTACCATCTTTTGTTATCTTCTTCATAGACTGGAAATAAAATTAAAAAAAAAAAAAAAAAAAAAAAAAAAAGAAGAGGAAAGGCTTTCCTAAATGAATAATATCATTCAGAATCAGAGTCTTGGGAAGCGTTTACTTTTATCTCAGGGCCACCCCTGCCTCTCCAGCAAGCAAGAATCTCAGTGAAACATTGCTCAATAACTCTGTGTGATCTAGAAACCTGTAAGGCATTTTTGGTAGCAAATTGGGCAACAAGGAGCTGACATCTCATTGGAAATCAATGGGGTGAGGCTGTGAGTGCTTCAATGTGTAGGCATGTGTTCTGCTTGTCACCTGGGTTGGCTAGATGCTGGGACACAAGGTTGTTTCCAAGCTATGCAGAGAAGGGTATTTAGCTCAGGCACAGCACTCTGCTAAGGTAGCTGTACTGTATGCAAACTGGACCTTTCTTGCACCTAGCTAGCTTAGCTTAGTTTAGAGCAAAGGTAGGTAGGGTCTAGTGAAAGGTCAGGCTGAGATTTTCAAGACTGAGTAAATTAATTTGGTTGCACTGGGGATAAGTTGCAAATGTCATGGGCACCTGTTTTCTGAAACAAACAAACAGAGTCTGCTTTTGTCCTTTACATGGAGTTCTAAAAAACAGGAGGAACTTCAGGTAAGCTGCTCCTCTTAAAAAGCTTTCTCTTCAGTTTCGGCTTCCTAGACATGTATGAAAACATCTTACTGGAAAATGAAACTATTTGAGAGGAGGAAAAAAATGGAGATATTCTTCTCCAATGCATGAATAAATAATCCTAGCTAAGTTCATACTTTCACTCAAAACTGAAACTGAGCATTTCCTCCTATGTCCCAATGGGACAGCTGAAAACTGCTCACTTGAGCCCATAATTTGAACTCCAGGTTAGAGATATTTCTCATCTTCTGGTGAGCGCACTGAGCCTTTCTGGGGTAGCATTACTTTGTAAATAAAAGATGGTAAGTGTAGGAGACTCTAGATTCAGGAGAACTTAACTCTGGCATGATGACTTATCGCTTGAGCAGTCATTGTGATCAATTTATGGCAGGGGACTCTGATCAAGTCAGGCCAGTTTGTAATAGCAAGTGTCTGAAGTGGTTTCAGGAAGTCCTTTAGGTCCTTGGTGATTCTAACCAGCAAGGAAGTATCACAAACTGGTGTAGAAGGGCAAACAGCAGTAGTGTCTTGTAAGATACTTCACTGAAGGTAGTTCAAAACTGATGCAGGGGTTTTAATTCCTATTGACACATTTTCCATTCATATTTCAACAGGCGCTAACCTGAAATTCATCATTATCGTCCCAAAGAAAGGGGATTTCTCAGAGCAGTGTGTCAAATTCATTGCTCCTAGAGTTCACTCCTTCCCCAAAACCCTGAGCCTTCAACAGTGCAAAGCTCAAACACCACCACACTCACAGGAGCGAGGATCATTCATCAGAAATTGACAGAGAGACAGGAATTAACACAAAGCTGCAGGGGGACTACTTGAGAGCAAGACAGAGCATGAAGTAGGAGTGAATTAATTAAAAGTAAAGCATCACCTGTTTGTGCCCATTTCACTGAACACAAACATCACTGACTGTGGTGCAAGTCAGCACAAAACAGGAGCAGCTTTGCTGAAGCTGCCGGGGGTCCTTCCAGATTTGCACTGCCATTGTCACACAGCTCTGTCTTCCCTGAGATATCTGTAATCATATCAATACAGAGAAGGTGAAGTTCTGTGGAAATGATGGTCCCGTTATTTGCTGCTGTGCCATAGGCACCTTGTTGTTCATGCTGTGGGCATCGTCAAGATGAATGAATAAAAATATCAATAAAACAGATAGTGTTGCAAAGGCTTTTGCATTATGTATCCTTAAGGAAAAGATAAAGCAACACACAGAGATTACTGAATACTCCAAAGATGCTCACACAGTTGCAAATCCTATCTTTTCATGCATTCCTGCTAAAGCATCATGATTTGCTAAATAACTTGCAAATTTCACAGTTATTCCAAATTAATTTTGCTACTGCTTTGAACTGGATGATTTGCACACTATTTCAGTCTTCAGCTGAATTTAAGACACTTCCAATTTCCAAACCCAGGGACTGAGGATTTTTGGGGGGAAAATTGCAACAGCATGGTTAATTTATAAAGGTAGGATTTGGATCTGCAGGCTGATCCACTCCTTACTCACGGGATAGGCCCATCTCTACACATATTTTCTTTATCAAATGTTTAAACAATTCTGCTCTTTTCAGGGCTTTGTATTAAGCACCAAGTTTGGGAAAACTCTAAACAGTGGTATTTTTCTGTCATCTCCAACAAAGAGCACACCACCACTGACATAACAATGCAGTTTAAATATTGTGTATAAGCATAACACAGGTTGCCACCCCAGTTTAGGCAGAGAGAACAATTGGGAGAACAGCTAAGGTGGACTACAATGTAACGAATACAGTTTTGACAAGATAACCCTGGTTTGGTCCTTGCTTGGCCTCATGCCAATGCAGAGTTTTAAGTGAGCATTTCAACTGAACATTATGTCCACGAAGCCAGGGCTCACGGTGAAAAATGCCTTGCTAAGCTGCTTTGCTTTCATTTGTCCAAAAGCCTTGTTAAATTAACTTAATAGCATCAGTGATATAAAAGCTTTATTTTTATATACAAGAAATATATATGTATATATTTTAGATTTTATATATTTATATTTTGCTATATAAAATGTGTTTCCATCCCTTCGGAAGTGCCATAGCCACCTACTCATACCTAGTTTTCTACCTCAGTCTGCTCTTCCCTTCAAGCCTTTGAGGGCAATGTAAACCTCTACAGTGACTTGGCCAAAATCAAACAGCAGAAGGATCCCAGGATAGATGGTGCCCTGTTGGCCCTGTGGAAACACGAGCAGTAAGAAGTATTCATCACTGAAAGGTCTGTGGTGGTGTCCAGGACGATAATGCTTCAGCATGTCTCAGCTTACTAGATTGGAAATAAGGATGTGAGCAGCTGTGCGCTGTAATTTTCTGCTATATTTGTTTTAAAGTCTGCAGTGCTTAGTTTGCATGGAAAGATTTCTTTTATCCTTCATTTTTTATAGGAATTGCAGTTTTACCCTGAATACTTTTTATTTATTTATTTCCAAGGGGTGGGGGAATTATAGATGGCTTTTCCATTGAGGCCAGTGCTTCTTTCCACTAGAGTTAAATAATTTGATTATAAATTGAGTCCAAATGACACAAATGTTTTGGTGGCAATGTTAGGGTGATGATGAGCAACACCATACATGTATGTTTTGGAGGGTATTGCTGTGCTTTTTCACATCAACACGCATCTCTGCTTTGATTTTCATCTCTCAGCTCTCCTTCTTCCCCTCCCTCCCCAGCTATGGCAAAATCACCTTTACTAATAAATCTCCAGCTTGAATAGCAGGTTTTATTTAGTGTGCTGTAAAAACAGTCATTTCTCTGATCATAAAAGGGGCTCAACTGAACCACATCATTTTGCTGAAGTGAGTTTTCTGGTGGAGCGATTCTCCCTTCTAAAGGCCACAGTTCCCCACTACCAGTATTTATGTACCAAAATGAAATGCAAATTTCTGTATTTTATTAAGTGTGAATCTCCAGTGGAAACCCATTTGGGAGCTGAACCAAAGATTTAATTGTCCCTTGATTTTATACTTTCAAGACTTTCTTAGCTGTTTTCACAACAGCTCCAGACTAACTACGCTTTTATTGAGGTATAGCAGCATTCTTTAAAGGCTCTGGCCAAGCGTAGATTTGGTTTCTACAAATATAAATCAACAGCAGCACAGGCTGAAAAAAAAGAGAGGGCAGAGAACAGTGGTCTAGAAAAGAGGCTTGCAAGGCACCCCAAGCATGACTTTGTGCTTAAATGGCCTCCCAAACTTCTCTGGCACCTCCCCTAAGAAATCAGGGATAAAATTCAGCCCATTGAGTCCTCAGCCTTTCATCCAGGAGTTTGAATGGACAAGTGGAAAGTCTTTTAATGCAGATTCAGCATCCAGAACAGCAAAGCTTGTAGCTCTCGCGACTCAGGGTTTGCCTTATCATAGAATCATAGAATGGCTTGGGTTGGAAGGGACCTTAAAGACCACCCAGCTCCAACCCCCCTGCCATGAGCAGGGATGCCACCCACTAGATCAGGTTGCCCAGGGCCTCATCCAGCCTGGCCTTGAACACCTCCAGGGATGGGACATCTACAGCTTCTCTGGGCAGCCTGTGCTAGTGACTCACCACCCTCTGAGTGATTAATTTTCTTCTAACCTCTAATCTAAATCTACCTCCTTTAGTTTAAAACCATTCCCCCTTGTCCTGTCATTATCTGCCTGAGCAACACTATCTTGTGCAGAAGACCTGGGCTGCAGAAACCCTTCAATTCTTGAACCTATAAAAAATGTAGTGATTTCTCTTTACATGCTCTGTTTAAGAGTGGAGCTGTTAAGATTAAACAGAGTGATGGTATGGTACCGCCAGCACTTCAGAACATTGCTCTTTTAATTGCCCTTGTTCTACAAAATCACCTAAATACATTTCTTCACTCTATCCATGTTGATGAAGCAGAACCATTCCCAGCCCTGTTATTAATTCCTCTTAAGTGCTGACTGCGTGCTCAGGTTGAGTAATTCTATAAAAATACTGACACCGAAGATACAATCCCCTATCCAAGCATCCTGGTGCACAGAGTTAATAAGAGGCAGGCAATATGTGTTTCACACATCAAAATGGCTTTGTCCACTGCTCCATTGCTGAGGGAGCAAAGTTATGTCTCTCTCTCTCTCTCTTTTTTTTTTTTTTTTTTTTTTACAAAAAAATGTAGCTTATTCTGAAGGATTGGCATTGGCAGAGTTAGTAGAAGATAAGTGTTTCCAAGAGGTAGTGGAGGCGAGAGGGAGATGAACTAAAGCCCAGGTAATAGTTATGCTATAAGCATCTGAGATGCACAACAAAGGGACTTAAAATACATGGGGGCAAGAGTGCTACAGAAGATCCTTCAGCTTAGCAGACAGATGCAGGGTTTGAAGCCAAAGCTACCAACACTGAAATGGAAAAATGGCTCACATTTTTAATAGGGAGCATAAATAACCATGAGAACAGCTTATCATAGCAATGGATTCTCAATTACTGAAGTTTCTTGTAAATCAAGGCTGGGTGTTTTTCAAACAGATATTAGTGCTTGACAGTTATTGGATTTGTAACAGGAATACATTTAGGCAAATCCCCTGGTATGAGTCATGCAGGAGGTTTGACTAAGCGATCACAATAGCTCTTTCTACCCTTAAAAATCTGTGACCATATATCCTCTCTATATCCTCCAGTATTTTGTCTAACCAAGTGTTAAACAATTCCAGCAATGTGTCTTCAAGCCCTTCTTCTGGGAGGCTATATCCCAGTGTAATAAATCTCACTGCTCAGAGACTCTTCTTTCTTCCCCTGGAATCATTTCTATCCCTAGACACACCTCAGTTCTGGATTCATCCTCATCCTTGGCACCAAAAAGAATATTTCACATTTTTTAACAATTCATTTCACTTGCCATATTCCCTGCTGCTTTAAAGTGGCGTGTCCCACTGATACAGCAGAGCTGATTTACTAGGAAGGCCCTTTACATCTTGACAAGCACAGGGAGATGCTGTTCCCCCCAGAGTGAGGACGAGCAGTGTTGGACTGCACATGGCTCTGCAAGCATGAGCGAAGCAAACACCTTGCTCTTGATGCACTCAGGCTATCAACGTGGCACAGGGAAAGCTGTGGTAATGCCTCCAGCGATTCCACTGTGTTGGCTGAGCATGGGCATGCGTGGACTTTTGAGAGGCACATAAATGTGCAATATGCCTCCAGATTGACCCTGTCCTCACCAATAGGGCTGAGCCAAGATTTGGCCCTGAGCCTCAAGAGCAGGCACCAAGCATGATACCCAGTCTGGATGTAAGTCTCACAGACATCATTAAAACAGCTCAAAATCAAAACATCACGAAGACAAGGAATGCTGGAGTCAGTTTTAGGCATCAGCTGCTTTTTTTTTCCTTTTCCTTTTTTTTTTTTTTCCTTAATACAGAAGAATGTATTGATTTGGCTTAAATTTCTCTGCTGTTCTGTATGCAGCATCACAGTCTCAAACAAGAGCCCAAATGCAACCCCCTGATCTGCTGGAGGTCTCTGCCTGTGTCCAAATGTCACACTCAGTGTGCAGTGGTGTTTTTTGGGGGAAGTGGGGGGACAAAAAAGAGCAAAAGCTAAATCTAAAACCACTGAATGAAAAGGTTGCATACACTGAACTCGTTGGTACAGGGACTATTCAGTGAATGCTTTAAACATACTTCAGGTCAGAAAAAAGATCTCTTTCACCCAAGATGAAGTATTTACTTATTATTTTCAGTTAAGATTTCTTTTCCTCTTCTTTTTTTTTTCCTTTGTTCTGTTTTTCACTAGGCAATGCACTTATTCCTGTATATTCTGCCTTTAAGGATTTCTCTCAAGGATTCACGTGTATCTATTTTCTGCAACCAGACAGAAAAACCTTCTGAAATCAGTGCAGATTCATCACCCACCCTGTGCACGACCTTATCATCAGTTGCGATGGGTGGCCCCTGTGGAATACTATGGAAAGGGCAAATCTGGAAAATGTGCACTTTAAAGTGCCAGAGACTTTAGATTAGTGTGCAGCGCTTGTAATTTCTGCTGCAGACTGCTTTGATTGTCATGGATATCTGAGAATTTGGGCTTTCCCTGACTGCAGTTCATGAGATTTATTACAGTGATTTTTTTTCTTCTTTTTTTTTTTTTTTTTCCTCCTGGAATAGGTAAGGCACAATTGATAGTACCAAATTCCTGCATGTATAACATCTGCAGCGACAAAGAGAGGAAAGAAACAAGGCTTCCTGGCAATCTCTTCCTGACATGTAACGTATTTTGGATGTGCTTTTACTGACCAAGTGTTTATTTAAAGAGAAGAGAGTGCTGTATACAAAGACTAGGCTTCAGTAGATGATGTATAATAAAAAAAAATATCCTAAATCCATTCTGCCCCATCCAGAAACACACTTAGGTTTGTCATCAGTGGAGACTGACAAGGACTCATGTGGATGGACTGCACCAATGGGTATTAAAAATAAGGTTTCTAGTCTCATTAACATACATGTTCACATCTGGGAGCAAATATATAATTGCAAATATATACAGAATAGGTAATATTTACTACTGGCCTGCATGCCCTTCTCTGTCAGGAACGGCTGATGGACTCTTCGTAAAAATACTACTTCACTGAGTAAGAACATTGTGTTACGGGTGGGAGGGGGATATAAAGCAATGAATAAATGAGTTACAAAAGTTTATTGCATGAATTTTCACAGAATCACGAAATTTCTAGGTTGGAAGAGACCTCAAGATCATCAAGTCCAATCTCTGACCTAACACTAACAATCCTCCACTAAACCATATCTGTAAGCTCTACATCTAAACGTCTTTTAAAGACCTCCAGGGATGGTGACTCCACCACTTCCCTGGGCAGCCCGTTCCAATGCCTCACAACCCTTTCGGTAAAGAAGTTCTTCCTAAGATCCAACCTAAAACTCCCCTGGCGCAACTTAAGCCCATTCACCCTCATCCTGCCACCAGGCACGTGGGAGAATAGACAAACCCCCACCTCGCTACAGCCTCCTTCAAGGTATCTGTAGAGAGCAATAAGGTCGCCCCTGAGCCTCCTTTTCTCCAGGCTGAGCAAGCCCAGCTCCCTCAGCTGCTCCTCGTAGGACTTGTTCTCCAGACCCCTCACCAGCTTGGTTGGCTTTCTCTGGACTCGCTCAAGTACCTCCATGTCCTTCTTGTAGCGAGGGGCCCAAAACTGAACACAGTACTAGAGGTGCAGCCTCACCAGAGCCAAGTACAGGGGAACAATCACTTCCCTAGACCTGCTGGCCACACTGCTTCTTATACAAGCCAGGATGTCGTTGGCATTCTTCGCCACCTGAGCACACTGCTGGCTCATATTCAGCTGACTATCAACCAATACTCTCAGGTCCTTCTCCACCTGGCAGCTCTCCAACCATTCCTCTCCCAGCCTGTAGCTCTGCTTGGGGTTATTGCGCTCCAGGTGCAGGACCCGGCACTTGGCCTTGTTGAACTTCATGCAGTTGACCTCAGCCCATCGGTGCAGCCTATCCAGATCCTCCTGCAGAGCCTTCCTACCTACGAGCAGATCAACACACGCACCTAACTTGGTGTCATCTGTGAACTTACTGAGGGTGCACTCGATGCCCTCGTCCAGATCATCGATGAAGATATTAAAGAGGACTGGCCCCAGCACCGAGCCCTGGGGAACACCACTAGTGACTGGCCTCCAGCTGTATTTGACTCCATTCACCACGACTCTTTGGGCCCGGCTATCCAGCCAGTTTCTAACCCAATGAAGCGTACGCCAGTCCAAGCCAAGAGCAGCCAGTTTCCTGAGGAGAATGCTGTGGGAAACAGTGTCAAAAGCCTTGCTGAAGTCAAGGTAGACCACATCCACAGCCTTTCCCTCATCCACCCAGCACGTCACTTCGTCATAGAAGGAGATCAGGTTCGTCAAGCAAGACCTGCCTTTCATAAACCCATGCTGACTGGGCCTGATCGCCTGATTGCCGTGCAAGTGCCATGTGATGACTCTTAAGAGGATCTGCTCCATGAGCTTCCCTGGCACTGAGATCAAATTGACAGGCCTATAGTTCCCCGGGTCTGCCCTCCGGCCCTTCTTGTAGATGGGCGTCACGTTTGCTAGCCGCCAGTCAACTGGGACCTCCCCCGATCGCCAGGACTGCTGATAAATGATGGACAGTGGCTTGGCCAGCTCCTCTGCCAGTTCTCTCAGTACCCTCAGGTGGATCCCATCTGGCCCCATCGACTTGCGCACATCCAAGTGCCGTAGGAGGTCACCAACCATTTCTTCGTGGATAGTGAGGGCCACATCCTGCTCCCCATCCCCTTCCACCAGCTCAGGGTACTGGGTATCCACAGAACGCCATTTGCCGAGGCGATCGGCTCCGGGGCAGACGCGTTCTGCAGCGGAGCGGGGGATCGGGCCAGGCAGGGCTAATTTTTTCCGGCATCGAGCCTACTTGAGGGAGCCGCCAGGACCCGGCAGCCCTCGTGAGGGAGGCTGACGAGGCGAAGGCGGAGCCAGCAGCGTCAGCGGCGGGCTATTTAAATCGGGACCCACCGCCATTTCACTGCCATTTGCCGAGGCGATCGGCTCCGGGGCAGACGCGTTCTGCAGCGGAGCGGGGGATCGGGCCAGGCAGGGCTAATTTTTTCCGGCATCGAGCCTACTTGAGGGCATCGAGCCTACTTGAGGGAGCCGCCAGGACCCGGCAGCCCTCGTGAGGGAGGCTGACGAGGCGAAGGCGGAGCCAGCAGCGCCCCCTCCCCAGCCATTCAAAAGCAGCCCTTAGGGAGCGCGAGCGACCAGGAGTGCGGCGCAGCAGTTAGCGCAGGAAGGGCAGAGCGCTCCCCCTACACACAAACAACACCTCGTTAACAACAGCCGTAACTAGGCGATAATGGTCGCCACCAGGCACGGCGCGCTCTCCAGAAAGTCGGTACACACGCAGACCGACTACCCGTTAAAAAATGCCGCAGTTCAGGTCACCGGATGCATGGAGTGTCTGAGCCTGTTGCTGCTATCGGCGGGAGGCAGAGAAACTGCGTGCGTGAGGTGCGAGCAGGTGGATGATCTGGTCCGCATGGTGGCGGAGCTCAAGGAGGAGGTGGAGAGGTTGAGGGCCATCAGGGAGTGTGAGCGGGAGATAGACTTCTGGAGTAACTCCCTGCAGGGCCTCAAGGGGAGGTGCCGAGGTGAGACTCCCCAAATGGGGGTGGACCCCCTGCCCTGTCCCCGTCGGGCAGAGGGAGGGGATCTGGGAGCTGAGGAGGAATGGAAACAGGTCCCTGCTCGACATCGCAGGCGATGCTCTCCCCTTCCGGCCCCACCTTCCCAGGTGCCCTTACACAACAGGTTTGAGGCCCTAGAGATTGAGAGGCCGGTGTGTGAGGAAGAGGTAGCAAATGTTCCCAGGAGGATGCCTGGGGCGAGGAGGTCGACTCCGCGCCTCAGGACTGCCTCCACCAAGAAAGACAGGAGGGTTATTGTTGTTGGTGACTCGATTCTTAGGGGAACAGAGGGCCCTATTTGTCGGCCTGACCCTACCCGTAGGGAAGTCTGCTGTCTCCCTGGGGCCAGGGTCAGGGACGTTGCCAGGAAGCTTCCTAACCTGGTACGCCCCTCTGACTATTATCCTCTTTTGATAGTCCAGGCGGGCAGTGATAACATCGAAGAGAGAAGCCTCAAGGCTATCAAAAGGGACTTTAGGGGACTGGGTCGGTTAGTGGATGGAGCGGGAGTGCAGGTGGTGTTTTCGTCCATCCCTATGGTGGCAGGGAGGGGTTCAGAGAGGACACGGAAAGCCCACCTGTTAAACACGTGGCTCCGGGGCTGGTGCCAACGCAGAAATCTTGGGTTTTTTGATCATGGGGCACTTTACTCAGCACCCGGCCTGATGGCCGCAGACAGGTCCCTATCTTTTAGGGGAAAAAGGATCCTGGGCCAGGAACTGGCAGGGCTCATTGAGAGGGCTTTAAACTAGGTAGGAAGGGGGATGGGGCTGAGGCTAGGATTGTTGGGGCTGTGCCAGGGGGAACAATGGCAAGGCCGGAGGATAAGGCAATGGCCCAGCTGAAGTGCATCTACACCAATGCACGCAGCATGGGTAACAAACAGGAGGAGCTGGAAGCCATCGTGCGGCAGGCAGGCTACGACTTGGTTGCCATCACGGAGACGTGGTGGGACCAGTCTCATGACTGGAGTGCTGCAATGCCTGGCTATAAGCTCTATAGAAGGGACAGGCAGCATAGAAGGGGTGGTGGTGTGGCTCTCTATATTAGAGAGTCTTTCGAGGTTGTAGAACTCGAGGCTGGGAATGACAAGGTTGAGTCCCTTTGGGTTAGGATCGGCAGGGACAACAAGGCTAGTGTCCTGGTCGGGGTCTGCTATAGACCGCCGAACCAGGATGAGGAGACGGATGAGGAATTCTACAGGCAGCTGACAGAGGTTGCAAAATCATCAGCTCTTGTACTCGTGGGGGACTTCAACTTCCCTGACATATCCTGGAAGCACAACACAGCCCTGAGAAAGCAGTCTAGGAGGTTTCTGGAGAGCGTGGAAGATAGCTTCCTGACACAGCTGGTTAGTGAGCCTACCAGGGGAGGTGCCCCGCTAGACCTTCTCTTCACAAACAGAGAAGGACTGGTGGAGGACGTGATCGTCGGGAGCTGTCTCGGGCAGAGTGACCACGCAATGGTGGAGTTCACTATTCTTGGCGAGGCCAGGAAGGGGACCAGTAAAACCGCTGTATTGGACTTTCGGAGGGCTGACTTTGAACTGCTCAGGACACTGGTTGGTGGAGTCCCTTGGGAGGCGGTTCTGAAGGGCAGAGGAGTCCAGGAAGGCTGGGCGATCTTCAAGAGGGAAGTCTTCATGGCGCAGGAACGGTCTGTACCCACGTGCCCAAAGACGAGCTGGCGGGGAAGAAGACCGGCCTGGCTCAACAGAGAATTGTGGCTTGATCTTAGGAGGAAAAAGAGGGTTTATAAGCTTTGGAAAAGTGGGCAGGCCACTAAGGAGGACTTTAAAGAAGTAGCGAGGCTGTGCAGGGACAAAATTAGGAAGGCCAAAGCTCATCTGGAGCTCAATCTGGCTACTGCCGTTAAAGATAACAAAAAATGTTTCTATAAATACATCAACACAAAAAGGAGGACTAAGGAGAATCTCCATCCTTTACTGGATGCGGGGGGAAACTTAGTTACAAGAGATGAGGAAAAGGCGGAGGTGCTCAATGCCTTCTTTGCCTCAGTCTTTAGCGGCAATACCGGATGTTCTCTGGATACCCAGTACCCTGAGCTGGTGGAAGGGGATGGGGAGCAGGATGTGGCCCTCATTATCCATGAAGAACTGGTTGGTGACCTGCTACGGCACTTAGATGTGCACAAGTCGATGGGGCCGGATGGGATCCACCCAAGGGTACTGAGGGAACTGGCAGAGGAGCTGGCCAAGCCACTGTCCATCATTTATCAACAGTCCTGGCTATCGGGGGAGGTCCCAATCGACTGGCGGCTAGCAAACGTGACGCCCATCTACAAGAAGGGCCAGAGGGCAGACCCGGGAAACTACAGGCCTGTCAGTTTGACCTCAGTGCCAGGAAAGCTCATGGAGCAGATCCTCCTGAGAGTCATCATGCAGCACTTGAAGGGGAAGCAGGCGATCAGGCCCAGTCAGCATGGCTTTATGAAAGGCAGGTCATGCCTGACGAACCTGATCTCCTTCTATGACAGAGTGACGCGCTGGGTGTATGAGGGAAAGGCTGTGGATGTGGTCTACCTTGACTTCAGCAAGGCTTTTGACACCATCTCCCACAGCATTCTCCTCAAGAAACTGGCTGCTCTTGGATTGGACTGGCGCACGCTTCGTTGGGTTAGAAACTGGCTGGATAGCCGGGCCCAAAGAGTCGTGGTGAATGGAGCCAAGTCCAGTTGGAGGCCAGTCACTAGTGGCGTCCCCCAGGGCTCGGTGCTGGGGCCGGTCCTCTTTAATATCTTCATCGATGATCTGGACGAGGGCATCGAGTGCACCCTCAGTAAGTTCGCAGATGACACCAAGTTAGGTGCGTGTGTCGATCTGCTTGAGGGTAGGAAAGCTCTGCAGGAGGATCTGGATAGGCTGCACCGATGGGCTGAGGTCAACTGCATGAAGTTTAACAAGGCCAAGTGCCGGGTCCTGCACCTGGGGCGCAATAACCCCAAGCAGAGCTACAGACTGGGAGAGGAATGGTTGGAAAGCTGCCAGGCAGAGAAGGACCTGGGAGTGATGGTTGATAGTCGGCTGAATATGAGCCAGCAGTGTGCTCAGGTGGCCAAGAAGGCCAACGGCATCCTGGCTTGTATTAAGAACAGCGTGACCAGCAGGGCTAGGGAGGTGATCGTCCCCCTGTACTCAGCTCTGGTGAGGCCGCACCTCGAGTACTGTGTTCAGTTTTGGGCCCCTCGCTACAAGAAGGACATCGAGGTGCTTGAGCGGGTGCAGAGAAGGGCGACGAAGCTGGTGAGGGGCCTGGAGAACAAGTCCTACGAGGAGCGGCTGAGGGAGCTGGGCTTGTTCAGCCTGGAGAAGAGGAGGCTCAGGGGTGACCTTATCGCTCTTTTTAGGTACCTCAAGGGAGGCTGTAGCGAGGTGGGGGTTGGCCTGTTCTCCCACGTGCCTGGTGACAGGACGAGGGGGAATGGGTTTAAGTTGAGCCAGGGGAGTTTTAGGTTAAATGTTAGGAAGAACTTCTTTACTGAAAGGGTTGTGAGGCACTGGAACAGGCTGCCCAGGGAAGTGGTGGAGTCACCATCCCTGGAAGTCTTCAAAAGACGTTTAGATGTAGAGCTTAGGGATATGGTTTAGTGGAGGGCTGTTAGCGTTAGGTTGGAGGTTGGACTCGATGACCTTGAGGTCTCTTCCAACCTAGGAAATTCTGTGATTCTGTGATTCTGTGATTCTGTAACTGGTATTGCCGCTAAAGACTGAGGCAAAGAAGGCATTAAGCACCTCCACCTTTTCCTCATCTTTTGTAACAAGGTTTCCCCCCCGCATCCAGTAAAGGATGGAGATTTTCCTTAGTCCTCCGTTTTGCATCGATGTATTTGTAAAAAGATTTTTTGTTATCTTTAACGGCAGTAGCCAGATTGAGCTCCAGATGAGCTTTGGCCTTTCTTATTATGTCCCTGCACAGCCTCGTAACATCCTTATAGTCCTCCTCAGTGGCCCGCCCTTTTTTCCAAAGATTAGAAACCCTCTTTTTTCTCCTAAGCTCAAGCTGCAACTCTCTATTGAGCCAGGCCGGTCTTCTTCCACGTCGGCTCATCTTTGGGCACGTGGGGACAGACTGCTCCTGCGCCATTAAGATTTCCTTCTTGAAGAGCGCCCAGCCTTCCTGGACTCCTCTGCCCTTCAGAACCGCCTCCCAAGGGACTCTACCAACCAGTAGTGTCCTGAGCAGCTCAAAGTCAGCCCTCCGGAAGTCCAATACAGTGTTTTTACTGGTCCCCTTCCTGGCTTCGCCAAGAATAGAGAACTCCACCATTACTTGGTCACTCTGCCCAAGACAGCTCCCGACCACCACATCTCCCACCAGTCCTTCTCTGTTTGTGAAGAGAAGGTCTAGCGGGGCACCTCCCCTGGTAGGCTCACTAATCAGCTGCGTCAGGAAGCTATCTTCCACGCTCTCCAGAAACTTCCTAGACTGCTTTCTCTGGGCTGTGTTGTGCTTCCAGGATATGTCAGGGAAGTTGAAGTCCCCCACGAGTACAAGCGCCAACAATTTCGCAACTTCTGTCAGCTGCCTGTAGAGTTCCTCATCCGTCTCCTCATCCTGGTTCGGCGGTCTATAGCAGACCCTGACCAGGACACTAGCCTTGTTGTCCCTGCCGATCCTAACCCAAAGGGACTCAACCTTGTCATTCCCAGCCTCGAGTTCCACAACCTCGAAAGATTCTCTAATATAGAGAGCCACACCACCACCCCTTCTGTGCTGCCTGTCCCTTCTAAAGAGCTTATAGCCAGGCATTGCAGCACTCCAGTCATGAGACTGGTCCCACCACGTCTCCGTGATGGCAACCAAGTCATTGCCTGCTGCACGATGGCTTCCAGCTCCTCCTTGTTGTTACCCATGCTGCGTGCATTGGTGTAGATGCACTTCAGCTGGGCCATTGCCTTATCCCCTGGCCTTGCCATTGTTCCCCCTGGCACAGCTCCAACAAGCCTTGTTTCAGCCCCATCCCCCATCTTACCTAGTTTAAAGCCCTCTCAATGAGCCCTGCCAGCTCCTGGCCCAGGATCCTTTTTCCCCTTAGAGATAGGGACCCGTCTGCAGCCATCAGGCCGGGTGCCGAGTAAAGCGCCCCATGGTCAAAAAAAACAAGATTTCTGTGCTGGCACCAGCCCCTGAGCCATGTTTTTATCAGGTGGGCTTTTTGTGTCCTGTCTGTACCTCTCCCTGTCACAGTAGGGATAGACGAAAACACCACCTGTACTCCCCCTCCCTCCACTAATCGTCCCAGCCCCCTAAAGTCCCGTTTGATAGCCTTGAGGCTTCTCTCTTCAACGTGGTCACTGCCAGCCTGGACTATCAAAAGAGGATAATAGTCAGAGGGGCGAACCAGGTTGGGAAGCTTCCTGGCAACGTCCCTGACCCTGGCCCCAGGGAGACAGCAGACTTCCCTACGGGTAGGGTCAGACTGACAAATAGGGCCCTCTGTTCCCCTGAGAAGAGAGTCTCCCACAACAATCACCCTTCTTTCTTTCTTGGTGGAGGCAGTCCTGAGGCGTGGAGTTGACTTCCTTGCCCTAGGCATCCTCCTGGGTACACTTTCTACCTTTTCCTCAGCTACCAGTCTCTCAATCTCCAGGGCCTCAAACCTGTTGCATAAGGGCACCTGGGAAGGTGGGGCCGGTGGGGGAGGGCATCGCCTGCGAGGTCAAACAGGGACCTGTCTCCATTCCTGCTCAAATCCCAGGTCCCCTCCCTCTGCCCGACAGGGCAGGGGGTCTACCCCCATTTGGGGTGTCTCACCCCGGTACCTCTCCTTGAGGCCCTGCAGGGAGTTGCTTCACCAGTCTATCTCCCGCTCGCACTCCCTGATATCCCTCAACCTCTCCACCTCCTCCTTGAGCTCCGCCACCATGCGAACCAGGTCATCCACCTTCTCACACCTCACGCATGTAGTTTCTTTGCCTCCCGCTGATGGCAGCAACAGGCTCAGACACTCCCTGCATCCGGTGACCTGAACTGCTGCAGTTTTGAATGGGTAGTTGGTCTGGGTGTGTACCGTCTTTCTGGAGAGCGCACCGTGCCTGGTGGAGACCATTGCAGCCTAGCTAACGGCTGTCGTTAAGGAAGACTTATATGTTAGAAGACTATATTTTCCATTATAGTCTTCAGAATGACATCCAACACATCATTTGCAGGAAGCAAAAAGACCTTGTTGTTATCTAAAGTTAGGTGCCAAAGAACCTCAAGGAAGAAATATGATTATTCTGAGCACTACGGATAGAAATACTTAGGCACAGTGATTTGCCAAATGTCTTTCCATATTCTTCAGAATAATTTAGTTTTCCTGACCCTCACTTTTTTCAGTGCCCATGGAGATTCCCAAGACCAAGTTCCCAAGTCCACATTCCCAAGGCACTTCACAATCTAGATGAATGCGACTTCAAATAAATGAACGTCTAGCTGGACAAAGAGAATAAGATGGACCTTCCACTACCAGCATGAGATAAGCAATACTATGTCAATTAAAACTGTAAGAAAAAAAGTAAACTGGAATTCCCGTGCCGGTGTTTCATGTATGCTGTGTATTTCTTTTCTGGTTTATAGGCAAATGAGTGGGAAAAGGTTTTTAAATATTGAAAATATATTTAAAAATGCACTTGTGGGGCAAATATGGTCCACGTGTGTTTGCACTTTTTTATATGTTATCACAAAAATCATGCCGCTCTGGCAAGGAGATCAAGTGCAAACAGTTCCTTTGCTATGGGATCTGTGTGTGTAAGTGTGGTTGGGAAAATCGAAAGGCTCTGAGCTGGCTGCACTGATGCCTTTCTGTCAGGAGTGACCATTGGTATCACAGCCGCAACTGCAATCACTGATCTGCAAAGCAGAACAAAAGTGGGGCTGTGCGTCAGTGTAGCACACAGCCTTTCACAGCCAGCCCATGGGGATTCGTGGATGTCTCAGATGTACAGGGCTATCATTTCTATGCTGCAAATATTACCCACGAGCGATGGTTTTTAAGTCCTTTAGCTTTGTGGTGATATTAAAATGGATTATTCCGGCATCCGCAATCACAGCACACATGCAGTGTTCTACCTGCCTACCTGTGCGCATGTGTCTGTGCATGTGTGTGTGTTCGTGGGTGTGTAATTTTAAGATGGACATTTTTCTCAATGAAACAAACTGCAGGCTTTGGGGAAGATCTCCAGTTGTCCACCTTAGAGGTAATTATACCAGGAAAAGCTATCAGGTCTATCCACTTCTCATCAAGCAAAGGACACAGTCACAGGCAAGAAGTGACCTCGTGTTTCTGCTGCTCAAACTCCCAGCAACCCACAGCAACTTAAATTAGAACATGTGCAATGAAATTAGATTTCCTTCCCTTGCAGCCTTGTCGTACTTCTCCAGTTTGAAAAGGAGGGGACACTTCAGGCAGAGCTCAGCAGATCTGGCTGCTGCTCACTGGGGTTTTAGAGGAAAGAAGGAAAAAGGTTGTGATTAAAGCAAAGCCTTTGTGCTTTCAGCTCCCATCCTCCAGAAACAGTTTCCAGTTAGGAACCCAAACAAATAAATAATGAGAGAAAATGAAATAAAATAAGTAATTTGGGTCAGGATCCAAACCCAGGTTTCCCCCCCCCCCCAGGACTGAGCTGTTTGTTACCAAGGCTATTTCTTGGACCAACCCAGTGAGATGTCAGGTCAGGCTTGGGATGACACCCATTAACTTTCTGCAAGAATTGACTCTCTTCCTGCTCCTTGGGCAGGGCAGGGAACTGTGAGCACAGCTCTGGCCACTGAACCTCGACCGCCACCTGACTGAGCAGTCTGGGTGCCCCACACTACCAGCCAGGCCTCCAGAGAGGCAATCAGCGTGCTAAATCACCCCACTGACTATATAGGGCACCTGAGCAGCTAATTCAGGCGCCTAAATTAGGCACTGAAAGGGAGGCAGGGTGAATATAGCCCCAATTACGTTGGTGCCTTTAACCTCTTTCCTGCTGCTCCATGCCAGGGCTGAACCATACCTTGACAAAAGTCTTTCTGAAACATTTCTCAACCAGTCAAAGGCACAGAGGCCCAAATTGTTCCTGACAAAGCTTTCAAGATTTCCACCTATCATTACTATTTTTCATAGGGATCCTTGCAGTTCTTTGAAACTGTGTTTTGAATATTGTCAGCTATGAATCTTTGGGGGCTTCCTGACGCCATCCCTCCTGCCTGAAGCAGAGGATTTTTCATTCCCCGCAGTCAGGCTATATCATTACAAGGTCTTAATTTGAATTATTCTTGAATGTAAGACTTCTCTTTCCTTTTTGAGGTAAACCATGGAAGAGCAAACAGATAATCTCGGATACACCACAGTCTCTGTGCCTTTTCTCTACTGTTCCCAGGCAAATAATAGCATTCTGAAAACAAAGAACAAACTTATGCATGTAATTCAGATTTAAACCCAGCCTTCTTCAAAGTTAGCAGAGGCTAACATTTCCTTGTTCCCTCCCTGCAAATTCCACATTATACAAATAGGCATTTAAAAACAGCAAAATCTGGTACCAGGATTCACATTGGTTGCACCGTTCGAATGCCCATGCTTCTAGCTTCTTATTAAAACTTGAATTCAGTCTTTTGAGGTTTGCTCATCAGTAAACTTGCATTATGCATATTCTTTTACCGCAGGGCACAGCAGCTAGGCACAGGAAGAATGCAATGGAACCGAGTGCCTGCTGCCCAAGGAGCAGCAGCATCTCCTGCTTTGGGCATCCTTTGCTCCTGCTCTTCCTGTAGGTTATTTCCAACAAGGGCACCTCTGCTACATTTGTGGTGCTCCCAGAGAGGTTTCATCTCATCACCACACCTTTAATAAGCAGTGCCTTGCTCAGCCCTCCCAGCCAATGGCTTGCAAGGCTCTGCTTTGGTTAAATGAGGTTTGAGATAGACATTTCCTGCTCTGCCTGAGTTTTTGGTCACCATTCACCAGGCCTAAGGGTTCAACAGAGAAAAAAAAAAAAAAACAAAAAACAAACAAACAAACAAACAAAAACCACAAAAACTTATCATTATTAGATGTCTAAGCTAGGCACAGGGAGTAGGAGTCTTGCCACCTGCATGGCCTGGGGTTCTCACCCCCATGATGATGGACCAAGCCTTGGCCTCTGCTTGGGGTATCCTTTGGAAGGCTCATGTCCCCTCTCTTTCTTTCAATTGTGTTTTTTTATTCTTATCACCTCTAGCTATTTTACTGGACACACACCTGCCCACACAGCTGTGGAAGTAAGCATGGTCTAGCTGGCCTAGGAGTTTGGAGATCAACATTATGTTGCCATGCCTACCATAACTTCAGCGTATCCTGGTCTTTGAAATGTCCAGAGATAGTCTACTGTGGTATGATTATAAGGCAAAACTAAAACCTAAATTTGGCAGAGGCTCCTAACTACTAGCATCATATAAATAATCATTTTAGTAAAAAAAAAAAAAAAAAAAAAGCTTTTTTTTTTTTTCCAATTCTAGGTTAGAATTTTTCCAGTTCAGCACTTTTCTGCAGAAGTGAGGGTACGTGCATTATTTCCTCAAAGGAACACAGGACAAAAAATAGCAAATTAGAAGAAAAAAGCAGAGGGTGAAACTCAGTAAGTTGTGACCATCTTAGCTCATCACCTCACCTCACCTGAAGGCCTTGTGCCATCACAAAACGCACAACTTAGTGAAAAACCCTTCCCAAGAAAACAAGGGGAATGGTGCATCCAACCACTCTGATGTGTGATCTAGGTTCCAGCGATGTGATTTCTGCTCCCACCGGGGCAGCAGCCCCAGAACCTGGACGAGACATCTTTCCCTGCAAACCCTAGTGGGTTTACCCAGCACCAGCAGGCCTGGCCAGTAGACAGGCCACAGATTTTAACCAAAGTATGTGCTGTGCCTACTCGCTTGTTGTGCAAACAGCAAGAGCTACTACAGTAGTGATTTCCATTGGTGAACTGAAGCCAAGAGCTGATTTCTCCCTTCCAACCAATATATCCTGATGGGAAGCCAGTAAAGTTTGTCCTTTCAGGAGAGCAGGGCTTAATGCAGAGTTAGTGAGGGAGCCTAAGATGCATCAGAGCAGCACAAAACCCTCACTGAAGCACACAAGAGGGGTCATAGGTGCCTGTTTAAATTTTCTACCCACGCTACAGTAACACGGGCAGCAAACAAAGCCAGGCTGCTGTCTAACAATCTCATCTCAGAACCAGCCATGGTTTGGGGAAAATAATTGCAAAGCTATGGTGTAACTCAAATGAAGGTTACTAGGGATATGAGCCGACTCATGGAGTAATTAAATAACCAACAGGCACACACACCCACACATGCAGCCCTCATTTACTCAAATCCCCGACAGATGTTTATTGACAAGTAGGTGTTGACAGTTCACTTGTCTTGGATGGATTTCTCCCGGAATAAACACCAGTGCTTTCAAAATGCCTGATCCCATTTTCTTTTTTAAAAAAATAGAAATAAAAAAATCAGGCAGACACTATATACAGAGCAGAGTGCCTATCATTACTGCTGTGTGCTGGAGAGAGGGAACTCCATGTGTGGGAAAGATTGAGCTGCAAGAGTGTTTTGGAAAACGAAGTTATTTCGCAATAGGCAATGACATCTCCCTTGGAGAAAACTTGCTCAGATTCTGCAGATTACTTTGCAGATGGAAAAGGGACGTCTGATTGCAGTATAATCCCAGATAAAGTCAAGTTTGACTTGATCCAGAAACATTCCCTCCCCAGGGGGACCACACTGTGCATTTAAGGCATCTATCTTCCTTTAAGCTGATCTTTATATTCAAACGCAGGTGTAATTGGTAACATTGGTGTAGTCTCCCTTGTAAAACCGAGCCCACCAAATGCCAAGAGGCTGAGCAAAACTCCCCCTCGCAGTCACGGCACTGGCCTATCAGCAGCTGAAGAGATGGCTGGCTTTCCACAACACAAATAGGAGGAAAGGGATGAAATGAAAGGAAATTCAGGCTTAATATTAGAACCTGCTGACAGCAAGATGTACTAAGTAATAGTGCAGCCTACAAATACAACAGGAAACCCAGTTTTTGTACACATAAGACTAGACAAAATAATAGGGATGGAGAAAATGCTACAGGGAACAGTTGTGCAAGGATAAGAAGAGAGACACTGAAGTGACCTATCTACATTTTTTCCATTCTTCCTTTCCATGTTTCCACAGTAATCCCAGAGTTTCTGCTGTTTGCAGAATCTTAATGCACATAATCAGAACTAGGCTGCTCTGATACAGGTCTGGCAAAATGTCTTCCAGGATGGTCTCTGATGGTCAAGAAGGGCAAAAGCAAGGATATGTAAAGTTGAGCAAGGATGGATTTCAGTAACCACATGGAGCTGCTGGACCAGCACTTCAATGTGCATTCAAGCTCACTTTTACAAGTCTCTGACAGAGATAAGGATTGCACTTCTGACTTTCCTTGCATTAGAAATGCAGGCATTTTAACCCAGGGCATGGTCTATGTCTGCATTACCAAAGCCTGCAGCAAGGATCAATCCTAAACAGCATCATTAAATAGAAGCACTTCTGTGGTTCTTCTCTCCTGTTCTTTCGCTTGGTTTCAAGTACATTTAAAACTGCTCCTATCCATACACCATGTTCATGCATTAGGAAACCCACC
This sequence comes from Aythya fuligula, assembly GCF_009819795.1. Lineage (NCBI taxonomy): Eukaryota > Metazoa > Chordata > Aves > Anseriformes > Anatidae > Aythya > Aythya fuligula. The sequence continues at coordinate 9,783,916 of NC_045594.1, forward strand.
TGAAGATATATCTTATGACGGTGTAATTAAAACCTTGCACATAATAAAATTAAATGTCTATGTTTCTCGTACAACAGAGATCTACAAAATTTGTACAGAGATATGAAAGCCATGCAAAATCTATCCCGATCCTCTGCACTAAGGGCAGCCTGTTTGCACTGATTTCCACACCAGAAAAGGTATAAGACATTGAAAGACTTGACCAAGGACGGGTATTCAAGGTCTCTGTGACACACGGGAAGACTGGACTAGGAGTTCAGGCCTTCAGTTCTATACTTTCTTTTGATAATTTAAAAGAATTGTTGTAGATATATGTATTCATTATTTGCACTGTGATTATCTGGACACTCAAACAGGAACATATGTGTCTGGCTGCAACAGCACCAAAATGAAGTAAAAAATCTGTCCTAAATTCATTGCATTCAAATAATGAGGGCACAATGGAGAAAAGGGAAGATGCGGAAGCAGAGGAGAGGTCAAAATACCACCCAACACAGAAGCCGCACCCAAGACAGGTCTGAAACCATTTTGCCAGGGTGGAGGTAGGTTCACCATGCTCCCTGACTTACTGGTCAAAGCAATCAGGCAAATAACCCATTCGCCATTTGCCGAGGCGATCGGCTCCGGGGCAGACGCGTTCTGCAGCAGAGCGGGGGATCGGGCCAGGCAGGACTCATTTTTCTGGCATCGAGCCTACTTGAGGGAGCCGCCAGGACCCGGCAGCCCTCGTAAGGGAGGCTGACGAGGCGAAGGCGGAGCCAGCAGCGCCCCCTCCCCAGCCGTTCAAAAGCTGTCCCTAGGGAGCGCGAGCGACCAGGGCAGGCAAACAGGGCGTGGCGCGTCAGAAGGGAGTGGTGCGGCAGTTCGCCCAGGAAGGGCAGAGCGCTCCCCCTACACACAAACAACACCTCCTTAACAACAGCCGTAGCTAGGTGATAATGGTCTCCACCAGGCACGGTGGGCTCTCCAGAAAGACGGTACACACCCAGACCGACTACCAGTTAAAAAATGCAGCAGTTCAGGTCACCGGATGCATGGAGTGTCTGAGCCTGTTGCTGCCATCGGCGGGAGGCAGAGAAACTGCGTGCGTGAGGTGCGAGCAGGTGGATGACCTGGTTCGCATGGTGGCGGAGCTCAAGGAGGAGGTGGAGAGGTTGAGGGCCATCAGGGAGTGTGAGCGAGAGATAGACTTCTGGAGTAACTCCCTGCAGGGCCTCAAGGAGAGGTACCGAGGTGAGACTCCTCAAATGGGGGTGGACCCCCTGCCCTGTAGCCGTCGGGCAGAGGGAGGGGATCTGGGAACTGAGGAGGAATGGAGACAGGTCCCTGCTCGACCTCGCAGGCAATGCCCTCCCCTTCCGGCCCCGCATTCCCAGGTGCCCTTACACAACAGGTTTGAGGCCCTGGAGCTCGACAGACCAGTAGCTGAGGAAAAGGTAGCAAGTGTTCTCAGGAGGATGCCTAGGGCGAGGAGGTCGACTCCATGCCTCAGGACTGCCTCCACCAAGAAAGACAGGAGGGTTATTGTTGTTGGAGACTCTATTCTTAGGGGAACAGAGGGCCCTATTTGTCGGCCTGACCCTACCCATAGGGAAGTCTGCTGTCTCCCTGGGGCCAGGGTCAGGGACGTTGCCAGGAAGCTTCCCAACCTGGTTCGCCCCTCTGACTATTATCCTCTTTTGATAGTCCAGGCGGGCAGAGATAACATCGAAGAGAGAAGCCTCAAGGCTATCAAAAGAGACTTTAGGGGACTGGGTCGGTTAGTGGATGGAGCGGGAGTGCAGGTGGTGTTTTCGTCCATCCCTACAGTGGCAGGGAGGGGTACAGAGAGGACACGGAAAGCCCACCTGTTAAACACGTGGCTCCGGGGCTGGTGCCAACGCAGAAATCTTGTTTATTTTGACCATGGGACGCTTTACTCAGCACCTGGCCTGATGGCCGCAGACGGGTCCCTATCTCTAAGGGGAAAAAGGATCCTGGGCCAGGAGCTGGCAGGGCTCATTGAGAGGGCTTTAAACTAGGTAGGAAGGGGGATGGGGCTGAGGCTAGGATTGTTGGGGCTGAGCCAGGGGGAATGATGGTAAGGCCGGAGGATAAGGCAATGGCGCAGCTGAAGTGCATCTACACCAATGCACGCAGCATGGGTAACAAACAGGAGGAGCTGGAAGCCATCGTGCAGCAGGCAGGCTACGACTTGGTTGCCATCATGGAGACGTGGTGGGACCACTCTCATGACTGGAGTGCTGCAATGCCTGGCTATAAGCTCTTTAGAAGGGACAGGCAGCACAGAAGGGGTGGTGGTGTGGCTCTCTATATTAGAGGATCTTTCGAGGTTGTGGAACTCGAGGCTGGGAATGACAAGGTTGAGTCCCTTTGGGTTAGGATCGGCAGGGACAACAAGGCTAGTGTCCTGGTCGGGGTCTGCTATAGACCGCCGAACCAGGATGAGGAGACGGATGAGGAACTCTACAGGCAGCTGACAGAAGTTGCGAAATTGTTGGCGCTTGTACTCGTGGGGGACTTCAACTTCCCTGACATATCCAGGAAGCACAACACAGCCCAGAGAAAGCAGTCTAGGAAGTTTCTGGAGAGCGTGGAAGATAGCTTCCTGACGCAGCTGATTAGTGAGCCTACCAGGGGAGGTGCCCCGCTAGACCTTCTCTTCACAAACAGAGAAGGACTAGTGGAGGATGTGATTGTCGGGAGCTGTCTTGGGCAGAGTGACCAAGTAATGGTGGAGTTCATTATTCTTGGTGAGGCCAGGAAGGGGACCAGTAAAACCGCTGTATCGGACTTTCGGAGGGCTGACTTTGAGCTGCTCAGGACACTAGTTGGTGGAGTCCCTTGGGAGGCGGTTCTGAAGGGCAGAAGGGTCCAGGAAGGCTGGGCGCTCTTCAAGAAGGAAATCTTAATGGCGCAGGAAAGGTCTGTCCCCACGTGCCCAAAGACGAGCTGGCGGGGAAGAAGACCAGCCTGGCTCAACAGAGAATTGTGGCTTGATCTTAGGAGAAAAAAGAGGGTTTATAAGCTTTGGAAAAGTGGGCAGGCCACTAGGGAGGTCTTTAAGGATGTTGTGAGGCTGTGCAGGGACAAAATTAGGAAGGCCAAAGCTCATCTGGAGCTCAATCTGGCTACTGCTGTTAAAGATAACAAAAAACGTTTCTATAAATACATCAACACAAAAAGGAGGACTGAGGACAATCACCATCCTTTACTGGATGCGGGGGGAAACTTAGTTACAAGAGATGAGGAAAAGGCTGGGGTGCTTAATGCCTTCTTTGCCTCAGTCTTTAGCGGCAATACCGGTTGTTCTCTGGATACTCAGTACCCTGAGCAGGTGGAAGGGGATGGGGAGCAGGATGTGGCCCTCACTATCCATGAAGAACTGGTTGGTGACCTGCTACGGCACTTAGATGTGCACAAGTCGATGGGGCCGGATGGGATCCACCCAAGGGTACTGAGAGAAATGGCAGAGGAGCTGGCCAAGCCACTGTCCATCATTTATCAGCAGTCCTGGCGATCGGGGGAGGTCCCAGTTGACTGGCGGCTAGCAAATGTGACGCCCATCTACAAGAAGGGCCAGAGGGCAGACCCGGGAAACTACAGGCCTGTCAGTTTGACCTCAGTGCCAGGGAAGCTCATGGAGCAGATCCTCCTGAGAGTCATCACACAGCACTTGCAGGGCAAGCAGGCGATCAGGCCCAGTCAGCATGGGTTTATGAAAGGCAGGTCCTGCTTGACGAACCTGATCTCCTTCTATGACAAAGTGACGCGCTGGGTGGATGAGGGAAAGGCTGTGGATGTGGTCTACCTTGACTTCAGCAAGGCTTTTGACACCGTCTCCCACAGCATTCTCCTCAAGAAACTGGCTGCTCTTGGATTGGACTGGCGCACGCTTCGTTGGGTTAGAAACTGGCTGGATAGCCGGGCCCAAAGAGTCATGGTGAATGGAGCCAAGTCCAGTTGGAGGCCAGTCACTAGTGGCGTCCCCCGGGGCTCGGTGCTGGGGCCGGTCCTCTTTAATATCTTCATCGATGATCTGGACGAGGGCATCGAGTGCACCCTCAGTAAGTTCACAGATGACACCAAGTTAGGTGCGTGTGTCGATCTGCTTGAGGGTAGGAAAGCTCTGCAGGAGGATCTGGATAGGCTGCACCGATGGGCTGAGGTCAACTGCATGAAGTTCAACAAGGCCAAGTGCCGGGTCCTGCACCTGGGGCACAATAACCCCAAGCAGAGCTACTGGCTGGGAGAGGAATGGTTGGAGAGCTGCCAGGCAGAGAAGGACCTGGGAGTATTGGTGGATAGTCAGCTGAATATGAGCCAGCAGTGTGCTCAGGTGGCCAAGAAGGCCAACGGCATCCTGGCTTGTATCAGGAACAGTGTGACCAGCAGGGCTAGGGAGGTGATCGTCCCCCTGTACTCAGCTCTGGTGAGGCCACACCTCGAGTACTGTGTTCAGTTTTGGGCCCCTCGCTACAAGAAGGACATCGAGGTGCTTGAGCGGGTGCAGAGAAGGGCGACGAAGCTGGTGAGGGGCCTGGAGAACAAGTCCTACGAGGAGCAGCTGAGGGAGCTGGGCTTGTTCAGCCTGGAGAAGAGGAGGCTCAGGGGCGACCTTATCGCTCTCTATAGGTACCTCAAGGGAGGCTGTAGCGAGGTGGGGGTTGGTCTGTTCTCCCACGTGCCTGGTGACAGGACGAGGGGGAATGGGCTTAAGTTGAGCCAGGGGAGTTTTAGGTTAGATGTTAGGAAGAACTTCTTTACTGAAAGGGTTGTGAGGCATTGGAACAGGCTGCCCAGGGAAGTGGTGGAGTCACCTTCCCTGGAAGTCTTCAAAAGATGTTTAGATGTAGAGCTTAGGGATATGGTTTAGTGGGGACTGCTAGCGTTAGGTCAGAGGTTGGACTTGATGATCTTGAGGTCTCTTCCAACCTAGAAATTCTGTGATTCTGTGATCTAGACACTCAAACAGGAACATATGTGTCTGGCTGCAACAGCACCAAAATGAAGTAAAAAATCTGTCCTAAATTCATTGCATTCAAATAATGAGGGCACAATGGAGAAAAGGGAAGATGCGGAAGCAGAGGAAAGAGGCCAAAATACCACCCAACACAGAAGCCGCACCCAAGACAGGTCTGAAACCATTTTGCCAGGGTGGAGGTAGGTTCACCATGCTCCCTGACTTACTGGTCAAAGCAATCAGGCAAATAACCCATCTCGCACACACGTTTAAACAAGCCTTACACACTTGCTGCACGCACTCTCCAGGGGCCCTTTACCTACTGCTTTGTGCACAGTGCAGGGTGTGCTTTCAGGGGTGTCAAATATAATGGTTAGTGCCACGGCAAAAGTTCTAAATGATGAAAAAACAGCTCAGGATGCATAAATAATTAAACAGTTTGCATTTAAAATGTGAACCATTAAAAACAGCTTTTGTATAAAAAAAAAAAAAAACAAGAAACAAAAGAAGCTGTGGGATGCAAGTTAATCTTTCATGTCAGACCTTCAGATGGTTGCTTCTTCACAGACTCTTCACAGCGCTCTGTTTCCTTTTGAACGAAGCGTTAGTACAAAAAAGCATTTTGACAGTCCCACTAGGATGCTCATCCTCTGTGTTTGGAGAGAGATTTATAAAGTTCACAAGGCAGGATTGTGAATATAATGATCCTAGGGATTAGCCTTTCTTCTGAGTATGGTAGGGCAGTCCTTTGCACCTATCTGAAATCAGAGAGAGGTCTCTTGACTGTGAGCCAGTGTATGGCTTTCTTCTCATTACGTGTTCCTTCCCCACCTTCTCTCATGTGCCTGCAACACTTTAAATATTTTAAAGTTTAAAGCAGTCATATGTTAGCTATTGACCTCCCCATTAAAGGAAAATGGAGGAATCTCCATTAAAAGTCAGTGAACTGTTGCTCCTTGTCAGAGTGGATCTACTACTGGGAAGTGCTGATAAAGTATTGATACGGAGCATATTTAACCTACTGGAAAATCAAGCCCGAAAGACAAGAAAAAGCTCATTATATTCAAAGGACAAGAAAAACCTCTAAAAGAGGGATTTATGATAATGACACTGGATAGGGATTTCAAAGACCTCTTATTTCCTCTTACTCTCATATCCGCTTTGACTTTGGGCAAGGAACTTGATCATTACTGGCCAACATTTCAAATGAGGCCAGCTCCTATTTAGGCATTTCCAAGTGGATTTACTAGGGACTGGGCTTATTCCCTTCCCAGTTAAGATTCCTGCTTTAGGAACATAGTCTCCCAGAGGCATTTCTGTGGTCATTAAGAGAGAAAGAGAAGTCCTTCCACAGGTGACTGGGCCAACGAAAAATCTAACGTGTGTTCTGGAGGTCCATGGACTATGGCTGGAGGATGAAAACACCGTTCTCAGAAGATGCCGAGTATTTTGGAAAATGTCACTCTCTCTAAAAAGGAGAGAAATAATAATCTTTTCCTTCTCTTGCTGCAGACCCTTGTTTTGGCTTTAGCCTGCAAACTTCATGGAGCAAGACCTGTCCTTTACATTGCCTGCTACAACAGGGGGCTGGTTTGGCTCAGGTCTTCTCAGGCTACCTGAATATAGTGGGGAGACACACCATCTACTGTGTTTAACTGAATCAACTGCTTTCTTCTCTTGCCCCTGAGGAGTAAAGAGGCATGAGTAGCTGATACATTTTGACCCATACAAGAAGAGCAAAGTTTCTCAGGCATGAGGAACTGCATTAACTTGTCAACATTTCCATGCATTTTTATGCATACAAACTTTAAGTAATCTCATTGGTTCATATAACTTATATAATAAGTCTATATAATAAATGATATAAAAACTTGTTGGGAAAAGAAAAAAGAACACAAAAGCCCTATGTGATATATGTTCATCTGATTCGTGTCAGTATGGAACAGTGCTAGGGCCGCATGGTATGATGAATATGACCTTCTGTCTTACATACCCTTGTATAACCACAAGTCTAAGAAAAACAGAATGGTTAATGTATATAGTTCTTGTACCTTGCAAAGGAATATTTTAACAATTCGTGTCAATAGAGAGCAGTTCTGTCTGTCTCTGGGTCCTGCACTGGCAATTTAATTCTTCCACAGATGTGGTTTCTTCCCTTTCCTCCCAGTGTCCCAGTCTCCCCCTCATTATAGTCAATTTATCAAATCTTCAGAAATATTCCTCAAATCCATGAGCCTATTTGCTTTTGTTTTTCCGAACTCTTATTCCTAACAGTTACAGCCTTTTTGCCTTCTTTGTGGTTGATTTAGCACTGCTACAGATGTGACTGGAGTGTCCCTGTGAATGGCCTGTGAGGAATGTTTTAACAACTCGTGAAGTGTCAATAGAGAGCTATTTGTATTTGTATGTTCTTTCTTTGAAGTCTCTGATGTCTGGGGGTTTCAGAACAACTGCTAACAACTAGTAACTGTTATGGCTTCTGAATGGGACACTATGCAAGCTCCTGATATCTGGCCAGGTGGCCAGGAGATTAAGGAGAAGAAAGAAAGAAGCTGAAGGACGGCTAGAAGACAAAACTTGCAGGGGATGCTGTGTAAGCTTTTGACATGCTGCCAAGGAGTACAAAGGGGAAGGACAAGGAAAAAAAACTGAGAGCAAGACTACGAGCCTTCAGCATGAAAGACCCCCAGAGACCCCCATGGGGACCACCGGAGACTGATGCGCATGCTCCAGTAGGAGGGTTTGGATCCCGGAAGCTAATTATAATAACCCCGTTTTTTTTAGAAGTAGTAATGAATATGTATTAGTCTAGGAGCATAAAAATCAGCTACTTGATGTAACTGGTGTGTGTCTAGGTGGAGCAGAGACTCCCGACGCTCCCAGCGCTGTTTGCTTACCTCTATTCTTTTAATAAATTGTAAACTTTGATTATAATCCTATTTTGAAGACTGAGCCATTTATAACACCTACAACTGGCAAAGATAAGAACCTGAAAGATCTCATGACTCATTGAGTTTGCGAGCATAACCTCAATTCAGCCCATTTGTGCAAACAGATTAGTGGCACAGACTTTAATTACATGGTCACATACTGCTCTTTTACTGAAGGGACTCTGCTTCACCATATGCATGTGAGAGGTTTTCATTCCTGTAACTTTATAGCACATAAATCATGGGTGATGAGGCCATGAATCAGTTATGCAAGTCATCCCAAATACGTACTGATGAAACCTGTAAACCACCACCTAACACCCATATTCCGATTATCCACCTATGTTACAGATGAACTATTTTTGGTATGTTTCAAACATCTCTGAGGACATTTAGGGCTTTTTCAGTAGCATGAGGATATCTGACCCACCATCCCTATAATGCCATGTGCCTCAGTTAGATCATTTGTGAAGGGCTCAATAAGGAAAAATATGATGGTCCAGTATTTAATGCCTTCAGTGGTGACCTACAGCAGCCTTCTTTATAAAAAAAAAACAAAACAAAAAACACCCTACCATAGTATCTTTAGATACACATTGCATTGAATGATGAAATGTAGACAGCCCTTTACATGGCGTTACAAAGCCCTTAACTTTGTGATCCATTAAAAAAAAAAAAAAAAAAAAAAAAAAAAGCTCTGTGACAGGTTAATATGTTTTAAAAAATCTCATTTGTACAGGGCAGAATGTTGCACATACTGCAATTTTACATTTATATGTGTACAAACGGGATGGTCAAGATTTGGAGGGTATTTCTTTCTTTCCTTTTTTTTTTTTTTTAACATCTGATGCTGGTTAAAAGGGTCTCTTTCTAGGAATAGCAGATGAAGTAATAAAAAAGCCAAAGACAAGTAGATTTATTGTATTTCATTCCTATTCATCATAGAGACATATACAAGCTGTTGCAACTGTCAATGTTATCCCTACTTGTTAGTGCCTTGGAATCCACCACTCACTGGATCATAAACATCCCATTTGGAAAAACCTTTTAGGCCATTCCAGCCATCCTTTTGCAATAGGTACAATGGTCCGTACTGAACATTCACAACCATAATTGAGTTTCACCATTGGAAGAGTCATTTTTCTTCTAATTACTATGGAAATAATGCAATGGACCACTAGTTCTTCATCATAAGAGATATTTTAATTTAGAATATAATCCAATATAGGCAAAAAGTATATTGTACTTGCTTACTTAGTTCACTGCTAAAATAATTCCAGTCGTGACTATGTTGGGCAGTAAACCCTGCTGCTAGCCTAAACTTTCAAACATGAAAAATCTTCCTGTGCTTTAAAGTGAAATTTGAAAATGTATAGGGAACTAATTGCAGCTTTTCTTTGAAGATAATCAATATTTAGAGTAATTTTCTTTAAAAATAAAATTTGTTTTCCTAGGATTTTACAGGAGAAAGAAATAAGAAACAATGGCTTTGAAGTAATTCATCTCAGAGAAATAAATTAGATCAGGGTTCATATTTTGCTGTGATTTACATCTTGTGCAACCCCATTACATTTAATGGGACTACTGAAGGTCTATGTCAACATGGAATGTGACTCTTCATGCCTACATGCCATGATTCATGGACTAGGTTACAGTGGTCAGTGTTTTTAGGATAAAACTTTATGTCCAGGGACTACTGATAGAGACTTCAGTTTTATTTCATTGGGGTTTTGCTTTTCCTTTGTTTGCTTCCTTAGGAATATTCGAGGGGACTAGCCAGTCAGTCAGATGCCCATATTTCACAAATTTTCCTGTCCACAATTACTCTAAAGGGAGTAGCTTCTCTCCTGGCATGTATACTACCATATTCTTGATGGCACCTCACTTCATTATTGATCATATAGAATATGTAGCACTCAGAAAGGACCAGTACTGCCTGCAAGCAAAATGTCAAGGCCAAAGCCAAGACAGGCATTATTTTATGTATATGTATGGTGATATTCTGCCGCTTAACTTCAATTTGATTTCTTGCTTTTTCTTTTTTTTTTCATACTGCAAGGACCTGAAGTGAGTATATGTGGGCTTATATATACATTTTTTTTGGTAAAGATTTAGAGTATTAAATTACTATCATGGATGAAACAGAGTTGCTATGAGGGTCCTGTGCTGTTGTGTTGCTACACAGTTTTTGATGTTAATGAAGCAACAGATTGCATGCATATATGTGAGAAGTTACTGAATGTTTTGGTGCCTTTTGCCATCCTTCAGGAGGGTTGTAAGAGTATTATGAATATTTAATATTTCTATTATATTTTTATTAGATTTTGTAGCACTTTGTAAACTACAGGAAGAACTTACTGCTTTGTCCCATGCACTTTTTGAGACTGGGACTATAAGCTGCTATACAGCATTTAGAAACCAACCCAAAGAGAGAAAAACACTGTAGCAAAATTACCCCCATTTACTAAACTACTGCAAGCTATATAAATAATTCTGTAGGATATTTCATAACTACAGTTTCTAAGGAGGGCTGAAAGCACATTTCTCACCTGAAATACAACACTTGGGGCCCATCCCATGCAGGAGTTTCCCCTCAGAAGGAAAATGCTATCTATAAAATCACTTGTGTCTTGTACAGAAACTAATGCATGCAAGAAACAGAGACAGACATGTAACTCTCCCACCAGTTTATTCTGTCATGGCTGGAGAACTTTCAGTGGGATATTCCAAAGGAAACTTTCTGGGGTCACACCGGAGCAGAAGCAATTCCCATTTTATCCTATCCCGGCAGCTGCTGGAAGCACATGGCCTTTCTCTCAGCGTAGTGACTCTGTGGGAGTGGGATGAAGTCTAATCTGGGAAACTGTAAATTAAGACATGCCTACACTTGGTGCTTAGCCTATTCTTTTAAATTTTTTTTTGTTCATCTACAACTGCTATCATGCAAAATCCTATTTTATGAAAGCTTAGTTGTACTTTGAGCTTGCAGTCCCTTGCCCAGAAGAGAACATACATTTAAGTATTACCTTTTCGGTGTACCACACCAGAAAACCATGGGTATTGCCTCTCAAGTGGCACTGACACCTTATTGCCTTCACAACAGGTAAGATATTGCAGGCGTTAAGGAGAGACTGTTTTACTCCCCCAAACTGGAGGTCGCCTCATTAAAATCTGCAACAATAGACTACCGTCAACAACAGAATAAATGCAAAAGAACCCTAAACCAAAACCAGAGTCCTGAATCATTACCACATCCCTTCCCATTTCTAACTGCAAGTGGGTGCTTTTGATCATGCCACAGCATTCACCTCCCTCCTAAATTCGCATAAAAAGATCTTCAAGGATCAGTTTGAATCTCTTGCTCTCTAATGTGGCAGAGGACCAGCGTTTGCTACTCTGCAGGTTGCTTCATACATCCTTTATTAATGATTTGCCTTTCTCTCCTGATACTTCTCAGCATGAACCCAGGAAGCCCAGCAGCTCTGTGACCTTTGCAGAGGCAAAGAGGGGGAAGAGGGAAGAAGAGAGTCTGGAGGTGGGTTTGATCCCCACCACAAACACTGACCACACTGTGAAACAACCAGCTGCAAGAAAAGACATAGGTCTGAGAATGGAAACCAAGATATCCTGAAAGCTAGGAGGGGTTGAAGGCGATGAAAAGCCACAGCAGCTGATGGGGAGGGAGCTGGGAGTGGGAGGAGGGAACCCTCTGTCACATGCATTTGGCATATTATTATTTTTCAATACTCACGTTAAGAACAACTAAACCACAAAGTTTCATAACTTGTCATTTAGCTTAGGGGAAGAATTAAAACAAAACAAAACAAAATAGTTAAAATACAAATAATAAAAACAACTCTGAACCACAGAGAACTGCATGGTGACCTTCAAACAGGATCTGGGGTGAGTAACCCATCTCTTGCCTTCAGATGTCGTTTCTTAGCTCTCTCTTTTCAAAGGCAGGATGAAAGAATTTCTTGAGACTGCTGCAGGAAGACGAACAGAACAAGGACTTTCTGTTTGTACTTCTGTGTTCCTCTTTTTGAAATAATAACAGTGAAGAGTCTGATCAGAAGTGACTGCCTGGGGGATTTTTTCTTTCAGCACTTAGTGCACTTCTCTCGCTGCTAGTGAAGGATCCACACAAATAAGCGGAGGGTTTGCAGGGAAGAGACTGCACAGGGGAAACAGCCAAATTGATTGCACACCCATCAGTTTGCACACAAGCACTGCCAAGTGCCTGAAGTACACAATCCAAAAGAAGAGAACAGCACACTGTGTTCTCTTGAACTGGTTTAACTTTTTGCTATCTTAGGCACTCCTTGTAATAATTACTTACATTTAAGATACAAGAATGATTTTATTTTATTTTTTTTTCACTTAACCTTCCCTTGCAGTTCTATCACAGTTTGTGTTCATAGACCTTAGAAATCTCACAGGTGTCAGGACCTGTGATGGCATTTAGGTGGGGAAGTGGAGGTACAGAAAGATGATGTCATTTGGTCACTGTCCACCAGAGGGGATAATCCTGCCATCTCACTCAGACCTCCCAAATTCTAGACCCTTCCTTTGCAAATTACTAGCACTTTAAAATAAATATGCACGTGTAAGAAGATATAAACTGTCATGTCTCAGGATATACACCAAACACTGAGCTGGGCAGTAGATAAGGAGCTGTTTTTCTTATGAGCAAATTGTAACTACTATTGTCTAGTACGTGGTTTCTTGCACTCTCCTTTGAAGCATCTGGTGTTGGGCACAGTTGGTAATTGAAAGCTCGTAATAAGAAAATAATGAGACTTTGACTGGTGTAATGGCTCCTAGGTTCCAATATTTAATAAATCTTGAGAGTTACAAAACAACTCATTTACTCAGTATTAGCATCTAGGAAGCTTTCCTAAGTGAATGAAGGCCAGCTTTTGTGTAATTTGAGCGTTCATTAGCAGGAACAGAAAAGGGTTTAGATCCTTACATCCTCATTTATAAGCGTTAGCTTTCTAAACATGAACCCATTCATTTAATGATGAAAGAAAATCATCCATGTTTCCCTGCACAGCTCCCACTGCTGTCCTCCAGCTATAGCAGAGGCTCTGGATGTAAGGCACTCAGCTGGCAACCATGATGCAGCATTAAGCACCTCCTGGACCACAAAAGATGTTCTGCATCTCCCAAAATGGCATTAGCACCTCACAGAGCTTGCCTATCAACATCACCACATGATAAAACCTATTATTATCCCTTAGTAAATTATTCCCACAGTACAGGAGCAAAGATTCACCTCTTTCAGAAGAGCAGTTAGCAGAAAGCATCTTGAGTCATAAACTAGTCTGGTGTGTGTCTCCATGAGGTTGTTGGTATCTCCAAGATATCAACTCCTTCAACTACTTCTTGAAGAGCAGCAGTGATGCTTGCTAAGACACTTTCGTATACTCAAGAAAACTAACTTCTCCAGTTTTGCTTTTAGTGGGAGAAGGGTGCAATCTCAGAGAGTTAAAAATCAGAATGATCCTAGTTTAAAACCAAACAAAATTAAGAGAAAAAAAAAAAAAAGATTTTAGGGTAACAAATTAACAAATATAAAGAGGTTTCCATATTTCCCTGTACTTCTCATGATCTATCAGACCATAGTGAGTTCTGGCAAAGTGGGAAAAATAAATGTCACTTCAGAGGTTTCACAGGTCATCCTAAATGCTTCAGTGTTTGTTTCCTGCTGGAGAGACCCCTTAGGTGTTTTCTGTACCTGCACGGCCAGTGAAGCTGCTGTTGATGTCAGTTGGAGTCAGTCATGAAGGTGAGAAAACTGCACTAAAAAAAAGTGAAAACTGGCTCTGCTAAATGTGAAATTTTACAAGAAGTAAGAAAGTGTAAGATCCCAAAGTGAAAAGTTTCTTCCATATCCACAGTTCAGGGCAGTGTACGGTGGTTTTCCCTTGGGCAACCTTTGCACAGAAGGCTCAGTCACAGCAAGACTTGTGCCTCCAGGGAAAGCAGCAGGCTAACACCCACCTCAGCCACTGTATTACCACGGGATCACCCTGGGAGGAGCTGCTACAGACAGAAAATTCAGTGGTGGCTGAGGAAGTGCACATACCATCATGTCAGCAACAGTTGGATGTGGCAAGAGTGTCATTTCCCCCATCATCAGAGAGGATCCGATTTCTCTGTAGCAGTGAGTGGGAATGGGAGAATGGCTAAACAGCATCAGGACAGTCTGAAAACTGCATAGCCAAAAAATCAGAGAGTCACCTAGTAATGGCAATCCTGCCCCTTCCTGTGCCATCTGATTGCACTGTTACTGCTCCATACATTGGACTGTGCAAGAACTGTGTTAGATGCAACATATTGCTATCTTTGGGATCAGTGATGTACAGCCCCAGTCTGTGCATGGCTTCTGCAGCGACATGTTTACACAGCCCCCCTACTTCACAGACCTTCCTGAATTCAAATTTATTCAGACCAGTGAGGTATGCCAGGATCACTCTGCCATTGCTTAGTTGGGCAGCAGCAGATGCTGTGCTTTCAAAAGTAACTTTCCAGGAAGGTAATGGGCCAGGAGAAGGTGGCCTGATGACAGGCAGCTGGCAGGGACAGAGACTAGCTGTATGGCCATACATAAGCACTACTTGACCTTTCTGCATTTATATGAAGAGTGATAAACTCACTCTCCCTTGGCAGTCCTCTGTCTTCTCACCGATGCACTACAGAGCTTCTTAACTGGTTTGTGATCCAAGGTCAACCAGCACCACGAGCCCAAGCCATCCTGCAGTGGGAATGTGCCTGAAGCATCTAGGTCACATCTTCCTCTCTTCTGTTCACAGAAAGACAACAACAGACTTTGCTGGGCTGAGGAGCCTGCCAGAGGTGCCCATATCTTCCCTGGATGATGAAGGATGTGTAAGGTGGTCATGCCCCTACATTAAACACAGCCGCTGACATCAGACGTGGGCTGAGTATTGCTCCAAGCAGCTCACAGCGCATGATGACAGGCTTGTCATCTTGAGCGACAGGGCAAGACTCAAGGAATTTGGATACACTACACAGGAGATTGCTATTAACAGAATCCACAAGAGGCACAGGTCTAAACCAAACAACACCAAGTGATGAAGTGAATTTCGAGGAGCACCAGGAAGACTACAAGACAGGAAAAAATGAACGATGAAAGTGTTTTTAACACTGTGTCTCCACATGCTCAACAAGGATTTTCTCAGAAGTCTTTGCTTTATAAATGCTCTGTGATATATTGAATTTTTTCCAGATCTGTCATTCATTCAATCATTGCTTGCAGGAGAAGAATCAAATTGCTGTGGCAGTTAGATTAATCCTTTAAAAATGGCTCATTTCTCCTTTTATTCTTAATGGTTAAAGCATGGTAATTCCACTGAAACCTGTGAGATTGGTGGGACTATATACAAGGGTAAATAAGAAAAGGATCTGGCCCACCTTTACTCACATCCATGTCCCTAAAGAAAGGGAGTCATGTTCTCAGGTCCTCATCTTAAAATACAAAATGCTTCATCAATGTGGGAATAAGACTCAAATAGTAACTAACTCGTAAATAATGCAAAGTACTACCACCAAACAGGTCTCAGCCCTATAAATTAAAGGCTGCTGTTCCACAGATCCTAGGTGTCCCACAGAGGGACATGTCTTTCCTCAGGCATCTCAGAACGAGATACCTGAATGTGAACGAGTCACTGTAGGCTTCCTTGACAGTCAATGGAGAGGAACAGGTACCCCAGAGGACAATTTGCCTAGCTCTGAAACATGCATCCATGTCAAACAGATTGTTCCCTGGAGATGCCTATTTCTTACTAAAAAGGGATCCCAAGGTGACCAGTTCAGCCTTAGGCATCTACCTTTAGACATCTAAAGTTGTGTGAAATGAATCATACCTGTAGAGGGACTAGTAGATCATCTATCTTTTATATGTCATAGAGCTTTAATTTTTACCCAGTTACTCTTCTATTGAGCCCAATAATTTTTGTTTAAAATGTTTCCTCCAGAGAGGCCTTCAGTCTTGAAGACTTCAAAAGATGAAGAATTCATCACTTCCCCTGGCCCCTTGTTTTAATGATTAACCACTATCACTGCGAAAAACACTGCTGGTTCCAATTTGCCCTTGGTTAATATTGTGTTTCCTTCTGCTATTTTGAAGAGTGCTGTATTTCCTCTCTGGAAGCACTGATCAAATCACCAGATCTGAAGGACAAATGGTCCAGCCTTTCCTCCCTTTCAAACCTAAAGATCTTTGTACAAACTTCTACCCATCTAGCAGAAAAAATGGTTTCATTTTTAAGTTAAACTATGACATTCTTTACTAATAGTGATCCATATCCCAGCTTCCTAGGTATCTGGAATAATGCTGCAAATACTAATAAATTATGTCTCAGCACCTCTTCAAATAAATATTGCTACATGTCCATCAGGAACAGAGAAACTAAAGGGCAGAGAGAACAAGTAAGTGACTCAACTCCAGAACAGAGATGGGAGCCAATCTGCTCTTTCCTCGTTTATAACAATGTCTTTTAAGCACTGGATTTCAGTTAGGACTCTGCCACAAAGTGAAAGAATATCATTGAAAATACCTCCATATAAAAAAAATCCCACAGCTACATATAGATGCTAGATGGAGTTAATCTTATCATGCAGATAACATGTTCCTATGATCAGCTTCCAGATACACCTAGAAACAACAGGGTTCCTGCCAACTTTGCTCTTTCAAGATATTTCATAATGGACATTAGCAGGAGACATCTGTAAGTATAAATATCTCTCCTGCTCTTCATTTTTCTTATCTTTATCTTACAGTACTCTCTTCATCTCATAATTATTGCAACCATGTGCTTTGTTTTAGCTTTTTGAAACTGCATGCTCCTTAAGGAAGAAGTCAGGAACTTTAACACATCTTGTTATCAGTGTACATGTCTAGGGCAGAGTATGCTGTTGTAAATGGTCACCACACACAATTCAGATGATTCAGTGACCCGAGAAATCTGTGATCAGAGTTAGTGTAAGAAGATATAGTTGTACACATACACAAATTTCCAATCACATATTCTTATTATTTTAAAATATGCACATATTTTATTTAGCATGTTTATTTTTTGATTATCTGGCATAAATGGATAGTGAAATTGTTGAGCACCAACAAGACACAGCTGGAACTTCATTGGGTTTGCTTTTATACCAATCATGCCACAACCTGACCCTCAAATCCTGTGCAAATTACTTTTTCCAAGCTGTCCAACTGAAACATAGATTTAGAAATGTCCACATACCCTCCCAGAGTGTTTAGCATGCATTAGATGAAGGTCATAATAAAAGTACTAGTTTTATTATTCGACAGTTTCAGCAGATGGTCTAAACTATTAAAAATCAATTTGAGCCTATTAGGAATATCATTGATTCTATTTCCAGGCAAAATCACAGCAGTTCAACCTCATTATTTATCTGTCACTGTGAGAAGTAGCTGAATCTTCATCCAACACATTCACCTACTTTTTGCCCAGAATTCTTGATTTTGCTAAGATTTCTTTGTTACTAAACTATTATTCTCCTCCAAGTTCTATGGCAATGCAGGCATCCGTTTCCAATCCTCCCGCTCTCTTCCCTCCCAAGATATATATATATACATGTATGAAGAATATCTAGTCTTCATCTGGCATGTTTTTCCAAGAATCTCAACGTAGATCTCAAAGGATGAATGTGTCATTAGACCCATTACTTAGATGAAACATCAAAGCTGTGCAGTGATTTTTCTATAGAATTTTTAAAAATGTTGTGATCTCTGAAAGTAAATTGAGAAATCAATGCTGACACAGCACAAGCTTCAGTTTTGAAATCATATGGGCTCCCAAAATTTCCAGAACTACTGTCAACTCATTTGTCCAGTTGCTTCTTTAGCTTCTTAAGCCAATTGTTTTTTAAATAATTTCCAATATTTTTTCCTCTTTCTTTTTCTTTCTATATATACTCTTCTAGACTATATATTTTATTTTGTTCAAGGTTTGAGTGGTGCTTCAGGCTGCATATTAATTAGCAAAGTCAGTAGTTACTTATTCCTGTGTTTTGAAAAACCCAGTTTGATCTTTGGAGGTCTTGTTTTGGAGGCTTTGGAGGCTTGAGATTCAGATACATATTACATACTCACATCTTTTTTCTTTTTTTTTTAATAAAATTAGCCACAATCTAGATAACTGCAATTTGACTATAAGCAAGATTTAAAACTTAAAAAGCTATCCAGCTACATTTATTTTATTAATCATGTCTATACTAATCACACCTTAATCACATCTAGCACTGAAATAAGACTATTACCAACAACCATGACTACCATATTTATTCATTCTTCTGGATACATGAGATGTAACCACTAAAGGTACAGGCATTCAACATATCCTTGTGACTGTAGCTATGATATATTTTCTTGCATAAATTTAGAGAGGAAAAGGAAAATTTTGACTGTGATAACTCAATCACATTTGAGGAGAAGTATGTAATACATCTATCTATTTTTATATGACAACATAGAAATTGAGAAAAAAAAATGATGCTTTGAATTCACTAAAGAGATGCATTTGCTGATCTCTAATACAGCTGACACTTCAGGGGAATGTGGTGTGTTTTTTTTCCTATCACAGAGAATATTTGGAAACACAAGAAGCATCAATCAATATCTTCAGTTGGTTGAGAAGCAGCATTAAACAAGAGAAAGACCAATTCTTTTTCTGCTATGTTCTACTATGAGTGTCTACACAGAAGGCCTATGTTCAAGCCAAGGTAATTAATGATTAATGCAAAGCAGACATGGCTTGTTTAGAGAAAGTGTGTGTGTGGGGGAATGAAACTAAGCACTGCATGAAGGCTTCGTTAAAAAGGAAAAGGCAGAGCATCAGCCTGGAGGAAAAATAAGTCTGAAGCCTTCCTCTGCACTCCTTGAACTTCCATCTATCCAGCAGGTTGCTCAACCTTTTTAACCTTTTTCCTACAGCGTTTGATGGTCTACATGGAAGGAAAGACCTTCACCAGGTAGTGATCTGGAGAGAAATTGCCAGTTTATGGTGGTCCGTGGTTCTTCAAATCACTGAGTCATCTGGGTTGGAGAGGGCTTTGGGCTTGACCACTTAATCCACTCCCCAAGCTGTGGTTGCAGCCACCCTCACAGTTAGCATCCTTGACACGCTGTGACTGGAGTACGGCATGCACCAGAGGTAGCTCCCAGCTTGACACCTGCTTCTACTGCTTGTAAGATCTTAAGAGCTGTACATGTTTAAATAATATTTACTCTCTTTCAACTTATGGGCTGGATTTTGTCTTTTGTAGCCAGCTGGAGGGGCAGTGCAGCAGTGGAAAGCACAGGAGAAATTTGGGCTGGCTTGGCCAGGCTCCTGCTTGGGATCCTGATGGGCTGCAGCTTTTGCTGAGGGACTCAAGCTAGCCCCATAAGGTATCTCTTAGAAACAAGAGAGTGATATACTTTATTTTTAGATCTGCTCTCTGTGGTGACATTCATCCTCTCCTAGTTTCTTTGTGCTTTGTCTAGTGCCTATGGCATCTAATGTCAGCCACTGCACTGAGTAAAAAGCCACCTTGGCTACTCAATGGGAAGCTGATAAAGCTTCCATCTTCCTGGAAACACTACAAAAAATACCCGATGAAGGGCTGAACTGCTCAGAATTGACCCAGTTGAGATCTACAGCTTGGGCTCTTCACCTAAGGCAAGAAGGTTTCAATCGTTTTTTTGAAGAACTAAGCAAGGTTGTCCCCTTTGCAAGCTCAGCCAAAGAGATGACACCCTTTCCCCTCTTACACCAGGGCTGCTAGCTAGATCACACAGATGAGCCATGCTGAAGCTCTTTCTCTCTATCCACATCTCACACCTCACTGGATAAAGCCTTAAGGCCACCGATGGCTCTTAGCAGCAGACATTCACCCATCTAGGCTGCTGAAACTGTGCCAGATGAAATCAATGGGACTGAAAGCATTTAAACAGGAATTACTACTGCTCAACCAGCTAAAAACATCCTTTCTCAGACACAGCCCCATCTGCATCCCTTTGCTTGAGCTATAAACAAAATGCATCAAACTTGAGGTAGCATCAGTCTATGTGCAGGTAGCAACCTCTGCTCCTTGCCTCCTCAAGGTAAGAGCCATTACAAAAGAAAAAGGAAGAAGTATGGTTTACTGCACATAGTTCTCACAGTTCTGGAAATTATATCACTACCATACCCATCTGACAGGGATGTTCTGAGAAATGGCCACGTGATGAAGGGCTTTGAGATCTCTGTGTTAAAAGGAGACACAGCAATGTTACCACAATTTAATTCATGCACGCATGCACTTCAACCCAGACTAATTCCTTGGGGTCAAAATGAAATAGAGTTTAAATCTAACAAGGATAGGAACTTGTAACCAATTCCTAGGTTCTCAAAAAGAATATCAAATGACATGAAAGTCTTAACTGCCCTGAATGAGACAGACATCTGAAAGAGTTACTTGTTTCCTATCAGAAAATTGAAATGAAGCTCACTTTTAACATCTTTCTGCTACTCCTAGAAAATAAAAATTGTTAAAGTATAAAAATAGATTAAGCTTTACTAAAACCAAGTGTAGTTTTTAAGCACCTACTTGAAAAAGGACAAAATGTTTGCACAACTAATATGATATTAGGAAACTTTAGACATTTCTTTCACAACTGACAAGGAACTGAATGCATTAGACAGGCCTGTTTCACATCAGAAATCACAAAGGCTCCAAAGTCCATATTCCTTTGGATATTTTTCTGAACTCCATTGTTTGTGGTTAAAAAAAGAAAAGGGTCTGACCCATTTTAAGAGAAGGAAATCATATTTCTTAGTCTGCAAATGATACTCACTGATAGCAGAAAAACAACTGGAGCTTAATCCTCCCGAAGAAAGGAAATGTATCAGGTCAAAGTCACAACACATAATACCCCCCAAAAAGAGGGAAAAAAATACACCAGGTCCAGGTTGGTGGTGCAGAACCACATAGCACTTGCAATGGTTACAAATGGCTCTGTCAAGCCCTGCAGAATTACACTCAACAAAGCAGCAAGATTTTTTGGTGTAAGGATAGCATCACTTTTGGGCAAGGCAGAATTGTACCTTTATTCTCATATTGCTTCACGGTGGGAAGTGTTGTACACGGTAATAAAAAGCAATAATCTATCTTCAAAGTCCTTTTGAAAGGTCTAACTCATTCCAGTTCCTCAGGGTAAGGCAAGACAAAGCTAAGTATTGCCTCGTGATTGTGTCCATTTCACAAATGGGAAAGATGAGGCAAGAAAGTGAAGGATTAAATCGGGAGATGGGAGGATGACTTCCCTTTTGGATGTTCAGATTGCAGGTACAGTCAATCCTTCTTTTTGCATTTGCATTCAACTCGAGAGTAAACATTTCTGCGCTTTCTACCAATGGAGCATATGAGATCACTACATCTGAAATTCATTGTGCAGCCTGAGTGCACCAATAGGCCTGAACATCAGAGAAATAAGCCCACAAGTTTGGAAGAATCTCTGGATTTTTGCCAAGCACGCAGAGATCTTGTTGCTTAGAATAATTACTGAATTAACCTCTTTGCAGGGAGAAGAAGAAATTACAGGAGCCTTTTTTTTTTTTTTTTTGTCAAGCTTTAGCACAAGAACTCAGGACATCCTGGGTCTCTCCCCTGCTCAGATCCTTAGGTTTCCTCTATGTTCCAGAAATTCTCAATGCTAATGGATTTAGCAGTGAGAAAGACACATATGGAAGTAGGGATTTTTTCCTGCTGCTGAAGGAAGGAGAAACAAAGACTTAGCATGACTACAGACAATCTCGTGCTGAACTTGTGGACTGCTCATTTTCCCTTGGAAACTCAAGTTAATCACTTTCTCTTTTCTTGGTATTCCACAATGAGCTGCTCTCTGAGGCACTGACCCTGTTACTACTGACTACCAACCCTAACACTTATTATCATGACAAATCTCATTGGTTAAAGCAGCCATCTAATGGTTTTCACATACACTTTACAGCCTGGCATAACTCACCACTGCCTCATCCCAATGCAAAAGATCATTGAAAAACTGACATTTTATTTACATAGTGCATGGATTTCCTGTAGTGCCAATATTTCTGAGTTGTAGGGCAATAGCCACTAAGACCTCAATTTGTTGGCCAAATTGAGGTTGAGAGATTACCGGAACAGGTCTCTGGTGATCATAGACCAAAGGTAAAGCAAGTCAGTCTTCATTTACCCTTACTGCCGATATATTACAGACCACACAATTACCCTGGTTACTCACAGAATCACAGAATCACAGAATTTCTAGGTTGGAAGAGACCTCCAAGATCACCTAGTCCAACCTCTGACCTAACACTAACAAGTCCTCCACTAAACCATATCACCAAGCTCTACATCTAAACGTCTTTTAAAGACCTCCAGGGATGGTGACTCCACCACTTTCCTGGGCAGCCCGTTCCAATGCCTCACAACCCTCTCAGTAAAGAAGTTCTTCCTAAGATCCAACCTAAAACTCCCCTGGTACAACTTTAGCCCATTCCCCCTCGTCCTGTCACCAGGCATGTGGGAGAAAAGACCAATCCCCACCTCGCTACAGCTTCCTTTAATGTACTTATAAAGAGCGAAAAGGTCGCCCCTGAGCCTCCTCTTCTCCAGGCTGAACAAGTCCAGCTCCCTCAGCCGCTCCTCGTAGGACTTGTTCTCCAGACCCCTCACCAGCTTTGTTGCCCTTCTCTGGACTCTCTCAAGCACCTCGATGTCCTTCTTGTAGCGAGGAGCCCAAAACTGAACACAGTACTCAAGGTGTGGCTTCACCAGAGCAGAGTACAGGGGGACGATCACTTCCCTAGCCCTGCTGGCCACACTGTTTCTAATACAAGCCAGGATGCCGTTGGCCTTCTTGGCCACCTGAGCACACTGCTGGCTCATATTCAGCCAACTATTAACCAATACTCCCACGTCCTTCTCCACCAGGCAGCTTTCTAACCACTCATCTCCCAGCCTGTAGCGCTGCTTGGGGTTGTTGTGCCCCAGGTGCAGGACCCGGCACTTGGCCTTGTTGAACTTCATGCAGTTGACTTCAGCCCATCGGTCCAGCCTATCCAGATCCTCCTGCAGAGCCTTCCTACCCTCGCACAGATCAACACACGCACCTAACTTGGTGTCATCTGCAAACTTACTGAGGGTGCACTCGATCCCCTCATCCAGATCATCGATGAAGATATTAAAGAGGACTGGCCCCAGTAACAAACCCTGGGGAACGCCACTAGTGACCGGCCTCCAGCTGGATTTGACTCCATTCACCTGTACTGGGTCTGGCTGGAATGTTAACTTTCCCGGCAGCAGCCCATACAGTGCCGTACTCTGTACTTGTAGCTGGAACAGCAGTGTTATCACACCAGGGTTGTGTCTACTGGTGAGCAGCAGTGGCATAGCATCAGGCCTTTCTCTAACCCTCCTAGGGGGTGGGCAAAAAGTGAGGAGAAAAACATCACTAGGGCAGCTGATGTAAACCAATCAAAGGGATATTCCATACCATGTGATGTCACACTCAGCAATAAAAGGTGGAAACAGGAAGAAGAGGGGAGGGGTGGGCTCTCGTTGGGAAAACGTCGGTCCTCCTCTCGAACACCGGCTGCATGCGTTGAGGCCTTGCTTCAAGGACGTGGTCAAGCATCGCTCATTTGTGGGAAGTAGAGAGTAATTTCTTTCCTCTGCACTTCCATATAGCCTTCATTTATTTTGTTTGTTTGTTTTCCTCCCTTCTTTTTATTTTTCCCTTTTCCCCTCCCTTTTCCCCTTTCCTTTTTTATTTCCCTTTAGTTAAATTGTTTAGTTCATAGTAGTCTTTATTTAATTGTTATTATTATTTCCCTTTAATTAAATGATCCTTATCTCAACCCGTGAGTTGTTCTTTGCTTTACTTCTCCCCCTCCTCATCTAAAGGAGGGGGAGTGAGAGAGCGGTTGTGGGGTTTAGCTGCCCAGCACGGTAAAACCACCACATCACCACCACTCTTTGGGCCTGGCTATCCAGCCACTTTTTAACCCAATGAAGCATACACCAGTCGAAGCCACGAGCAGCCAGTTTCCTGAGGAGAATGCTGTGGGAAACAGTGTCAAAAGCCTTGCTGAAGTCAAGGTAGACCACATCCACAGCCTTTCCCTCATCCACCAAGTGCGTCACTTCGTCATAGAAGGAGATCAGGTTCGTCAAGCAGGACCTGCCTTTCATAAACCCATGTTGACTGGGCGTGATCGCCTGATTGCCGTGCAAGTGCCTCGTGATGACTCTCAAGAGGATCTGCTCCATGAGCTTCCTTGTCACTGAGGTCAAACTGACAGGCCTATAGTTCCCCGGGTCTGCCCTCCGGCCCTTCTTGTAGATGGGTTTCATGTTTACTAGCCTCCAGTCAACTGGGACCTCCCCTGATAGCCAGGACTGCTGATAAATGATGGAAAGAGGCTTGGCCAGCTCCTCCGCCAGTTCTCTCAGTACCCTCAGGTGGATCCCATCCGGCCCCATTGACTTGCGTACATCCAAGTGCTGTAGCAGGTCGCCAACCATTTCCTCATGGATTATGAGGGCCACATTCTGCTCCCCATCCCCTTCCACCAGCTCAGGGTACTGGGAATCAATAGAACAACTGGTATTGCCGCTAAAGACTGAGACAAAGAAGGCATTAAGCACCCCAGCCTTTTCCTCATCTTTTGTAACAAGGTTTCCCCCCTCATCCAGTAAAGGATGGAGATTCTCCTTAGTCCTCCTTTTTGCATTAATGTATTTGTGAAAATATTTTTTGTTGTCTTTAACGGCAGTAGCCAGATTGAGCTCCAGATGAGCTTTGGCCTTTCTAATTTTGTCCCTGCACAGCCTTGAAACATCCTTATAGTCCTCCTCAGTGGCCCGCCCTTTTTTCCAAAGATTAGAAACCCTCTTTTTTCTCCTAAGATCAAGCCACAATTCTCTGTTTAGCCAGGCCGGTCTTCTTCCATGCTGGCTCGTCTTTGGGCACGTGGGGACAGACCGCTCCTGTGCCACTAAGATTTCCTTCTTGAAGAGCGCCCAGCCTTCCTGGACTCCTCTACCCTTCAGAAACGCCTCCCAAGGGACTCTACCAACCAGTGTCCTGAACAGTTCAAAGTCAGCCCTCCGGAAGTCCAATACAGTGTTTTTACTGGTCCCCTTCCTGGCTTCTCCAGGAATAGAGAACTCCACCATTACTTGGTCACTCTGCCCAAGACAGCTCCCGACCATCACATCTCCCACCAGTCCTTCTGTGTTTGTGAAGAGAAGGTCTAGCGGGGCACCTCCCCTGGTAGGCTCACTAATCAGCTGCGTCAGGAAGCTGTCTTCCACGCTCTCCAGAAACCTCCTAGACTGCTTTCTCAGGGCTGTGTTGTGCTTCCAGGATATGTCAGGGAAGTTGAAGTCCCCCACGAGAACAAGCACCAACGATTTCGCAACTTCTGTCAGCTGCCTGTAGAAATCCTCATCCGTCTCCTCATCCTGGTTCGGCTGTCTATAACAGACCACCACCAGGATGCTTGCCTTGTTTGCCTTCCCGCTGATCCTAACCCAAAGGGACTCAACCTTGTCATTCCCAGCCTCAAGTTCCACGACATCAAAACACTCTCTGATATAGAGAGCCACACCACCACCCCTTCCATGCTGCCTGTCCCTTCTGAAGGGCTTATAGGCAGTCATTGCAGCACTCCAGTCATGGGAGTGGTCCCACCACGTTTCTGTGATGGCAACCAAGTCATAGCCTGCCTGCTGCACGATGGCTTCCAGCTCCTCCTGTTTGTTACCCATGCTGTGTGCATTAGTGTAGATGCACTTCAGTTGGGCCATTGCCTTTTCCCCTGGACTTGCCATTGTTCCCCCAGCACAGCTCCAACAAGACTTGTTTCAGCCCCTTGCATCCTTGAGTCCAGTAAAGTTTAACCAAATCATATATTCTGAAAAACCCTCCTATCATATCACAAGGCAGCAAATCCTCAGGAATCAACTTGGCTTAATCTGTTAAACTTTTGCCCCTTTTCTGTAATTTGCACTTGTCCGGTTTTAACTTCTGGTCATGCGTTTTGGTCTGTTTTGTCATTGTGGAGGGTACTTTCCATGGGTAATTTCTTTGTATAAAGAACTCCATGACTCGCACTTTATTGGATGACACTCCAAGCTGCCTGGCAAGTGAATCTGTTTCAGTGTCCGTTGTCATGAAAAAGCAATCTGTCCAGGAGAAGAAATTACAAAAAGGATGTGAAATCATGACAGCTCAGGTAATTTCCTTTCCAGCTATAGCTCTGTTGACATTAACTACAACATTAGCAGCTATGAATTAAGTTTTTCATGTACATTCCATGGAAAGCAGAAAACAAATGGAAAAGGTCAATATTTACTCTCTGTCAGCTTATTTTCTGCAAGTCTATTTTTTACCTGAATTTCTCCAAAACCATCCCAAACCATTTTGCCAAGGAAACTGCTATTTGCAGATCAGGTGACCATGTTTGCTTAAGCACATTGTGGAGCAAAATTAAAATAAAAATAAAATAAACAAAAATAATAAAAAAATCTTTCAACCATTCCTCATCCACTATTTTATAAACAACAATTGTAAGGGTAAAAAATTACCTACTCTGTTAATCTCTATGGCATCAGGACTCTAAAGCTTACTTTCTACTTAGTCCTGCTAACTTTCAGCACATAGTGATGTTGTGTGGCACCATGCAAAGCAGACTGGAATGTGATTTTTTTTTTTAAATGGCAACTTGGTCAAATCATGCTTTAGATTTTTAACAAATACTGTGCCCTAGGGTCATCTCGAACTTTCCGCTATATGCTTGAGGTGACTGAATGATAAACAAAAGATAAATGGGAAATTTTGATGCTGGCATATGCCGTCTGGTTAGCTTTTAGGAGGAAGTGAGAAGATGTGTGGTTGACTTGCCAGAGTAGTTGAAAGGAAAATAAGAGAAAAAAGTACAATGTTTCAGATTTCACTTTCTTATGTAGATACCTATAATTAGACTTTTACTTGTATGGAGCAGTGCCAAAATAAACAGGACTTACTTTCAGAGCATTCATTAGCTTCTATTTGGGTACTCAGTGTGCTAAGGATCATTGCAAGAAAGTTTACTTTTAAGTGCCTAAAAAAGATTGAAGTGACTGTCTAGGAAACAGTCATCCTGATTTGGACATTTCTGGCAAGGCAAAAGCACAAGGATAATGGGATGTCTGAAACTGATTCATTTCCTGGCTAGATCAAATTCCAGACTGATTTAATATAAGTGGCCAAAGCATAGAGAAATGAACTAATGTGGTACTGTTCATAAGAAATAATGTAATTAAACTGGGGTGAAGGAAATTTAAATGAGACATTGAAAGAAACCAGCAAATGGTAAGGATTGTTGCATGTTGGTGCAGGTCACCTGAAGGACTTGCCGTTGCTGGATGTGTGTAAGAGCAAATTAGATTAATGTGTGTTGAGTGGTTTGAGGTAGAGTTGATCCTGCCTTAAGGAGGATGGATGCAGTGACCTCTCCAGCTTGATCTGTTCAGACATCTGTCATAGGTAGCTCTAGAGAGAAAGTGCCCTCTAAAGGTGACCAGTCACTGGTACCAGACTGATGTCTCACTCTCCAGATGGCCATGCTTTTGGTACTTCTATGACCTTGTATTCTTAGTGTGGATAATAAGATAACTTGGAAAGGAGAGGAGAGGAGAGGAGAGGAGAGGAGAGGAGAGGAGAGGAGAGGAGAGGAGAGGAGAGGAGAGGAGAGGAGAGGAGAGGAGAGGAGAGGAGAGGAGAGGAGAGGAGAGGAGAGGAGAGGAGAGGAGAGGAGAGGAGAGGAGGTAATCTTTCCCCTCAACTTTGTGAAAGTTTCTAAATAAAAAGACAGTACAAGACAAGTATCATCTTTCTCTGTGTGATTATATGGAACCTTTCGTGTTAAGATCTCAAAGCACTTTTCAACCGTTAATTAAACCTTGCATTCTCCAGGGATTGAGGGGGATATTATTAATCTGCTCATTTGTAAAATATAAATGGAGCTAACAAGGTGAGACGCCCTGCCTTAGGCAGTATGGCAGAGCAAGAGCAAAGACAGGCACAACCTTGGAGCAAGGTTTTCTCTAAAGTCAGGAGTTTTCCTTCTGCAGGACTGCTGAAAATAGGAAAACACAACATGGGTAACACAGGGAAATCCAATTCCAGATTTGATGCAAAATGGCAAAAAATCCCACAGCTTCATGATTTTCAAATCCCCTTTGGATCCCTTCCTCTACTAGACCTGCCACTTATGACCATTGTCAGCACTTGCACTGCCCAAAAGAAAAGCCATAATAAAGTGAAGACCTCTGCATAGAGCAATATATATGGACAAACACTCACAGAGCATTGAGGTGGTCATGATGCAGTATTACAGAACTCAGGACACACTGGCTTTTCTAGACACCTGGTGTCTAGAACATAATGAACTCTTAATTAATGGCTAAATAATGATCTCTTACAATTAAGCCATCAGAGGACAGAGCAAAGAATAATGGTAAGTACAATTCCCTGTTTATAGTACGAGTCCCTCCCATTTTTTATGACCTGGACACTCGTCCTATCCACCTGTCTTGCCCAGGCTTTTACTTTCCTATTTTGCTTGCACAAAAGAAATGCAGTTTTGGTCACAAATAAGCCTTTCTTGGGAAATTAGGAACATCTCTTTCTGCATTCAGGTTGGGGGGCAGAAAGGGAAGAACAGTTCACCTGAAATTTTAACAGTGTGGAAATACCCACATATGAACTCCAGGCCCTTGTTTTTTCAGCCACAGCAAAGTTACCCTGCTGGGAAACCCTTGGGCCAGTCCATCTGCCATACAGTATGGTGAATACCACTACAATGGCACTTTAACAATAACTGTGCTCTTTTGAACCTCCCCATTCAAGTCACTCCACTGATTACTTGGAAGAATGCAGTCTTATGTTATTTGATAGACACATATACTCTGAGCATGTAATCCCCTCAAATATTTTTCAATAATTTCCTTTAATTACAAGGAAAACACGTCTAGTGATGCATGCATTGAAGAGCTTCCCCTCATGTCTCCTTTTTTCTTTTTTTTTTTTTTCCTGTTTAATGAAGAATTTGAATCACTTTTCAGATTCTTAATCCTATAATCCTGGAAGGAATTTGCTCTCTTCCAAACCCTGGGGGTGGCAGGCTTATGCTTAGTACAGTACACCCCAGAGATCTTTCAGCAGGGTCTTTCCAGAGAAGTCCCAAATACCGGCATTCCTCAACTATGCTACTGGAGCTAGAGCCATGTGGCCAGCAGGTAACCCAGCCCCACCAAAAACACCTTGCTTGAGTGATTCAGGGACTGACATCTTTGTGAGGTGCAGGGACAACACACCGTGGTAACCACAAGGTGTTCAGAGAGGTGAGCTTTGCCAGGAGGAATGGGTGCACAGGACCAACACCTTTATTAACTCTGATGAATTCATTTTTTTGGAGGACACAGAAAGGCAGGGCAGGGCTACCTTGCTAGAGCTGCATCCTTTCCTCCTGCTGCCTCCCAGTCCCCATTGAGGCTGAGGAACAAAGGACAGGTCTACTCTTCTTGGAAAGGTTGGCCTGAACCTGCTGGCTGTGTGGTCTGCCTGGAACAGGGCTGGGTGCATTTGCAGCATGCGACACTCTCCCCACTGAGCACGGTGTGCTCGTAGCACAACAACTTCAGACTTGTCTAGCTTTGTTCAAAGCAAAAATTTTGTTGCTACAAGAAAATATCTCTTTGTGCAATGCAACTAAGATCCACGACTCTCCTCCTACCAGTTTTCCTATGGTACCAAGGAACTCCAGTGACACATGAAGTGAAAATTTTCCACCTTGTCTTTCCTGGCTGTTTCTCAAGGGGTGGCCTGTGGATCTTTAGGGATCCATAAAATGCCAAAAAATGGTGCATGGAACAACTGCAAATAAGTAAAACCACAGTAACCTGTACCTCGTAATTCCATATGTGCCAGCAAGCAGACGGGGGAAAGGAAAGCTGTACATACTTTCAAAGTTATGCAGCATTTTTAGCTGGTTGTAAATCAAACACCTTGGGGCTCCCCTGAACAGAGCAGGTCTTGGCTTACTCGCCAAATGCCAAAATGTTCTTTCGCTACGAGCAGCAGAGGAACGCCGCTGCAAAAGCATCTGTTAATCCCTCCTCTCCTGTTCTAGGTCACGCTCTTTCGTTTGCTTGCTTTTTCTCATGCTTATTACTTCATGTAACCACTGTGTTGTACTGGTTAGTTATCTCATCCCATTACACGTTTCCATCATCATTGCATTTTGTGCTAAGAAATGACTGGAAAACCTGCACAACCCAAAGCGTATCTCTTCAGTGCCTTGCTGAAATGAGAGGCCACTACAAGGCTCAATGGAAACGTGGTTGGAGGAGCACATAGGACACATTGATGTTAAGGTGGACACAGCATGGACATGCAGGGCACAGGGGGCTGCCTGCACCTCCTCCGAGGCCCCCATTGAGGGAGTGGAAACTCGAAGGCCAATATTACACTGCTGGAGCGGCCTGAAAGCCTGGCTTTCTTTCAAAGGTTTGCACATTTTTGTGCAACTCTGACAATCAGTTTTATGACCTGACAATTGACAAACTTACTAACACCTTCATCACAGCTCAACTGGCAGAAGATGATGAAAAATTATGTCATGCAGTGATGTATGACTGCAGTTTTCCACTCACATGACAGACTCCAGTACCTATTTCATACCCAAATAGCCCATCTCAGGTTGTTCTACAGGGGCAATGGCTTGGGTGCCTGCCTGGCTGAAGCACTGTATAATAAGCAGCAGCATAAATTAGAGACTGTCGGTGATGCAAAGTAATTGACTCGCATATTCCAAAATTCTTCACCAATTTTACCAGAAACTTGCATTAAGGAAACACAATTTTGCTATTTTCAGGAGAGAGCTGGGTGTAGCTGCCATAAAACTAACTGAAGAATTGTACCTCTAGGAATATTTTGCAGCATATAGAGCAAGCTGCTCGTATATGACAGTAGTGGATGGGATACATATCCTCTCTAGGAGAAAAGTCTCATTAGAGTGAACAGGAATGACAGTTTCTCTCCAGACTTTGCATGTTTGTAGTGCTGCCCTCATCTCGAGCTCGGAAAGAAGCCGGGAAAGTTTAATGAATGAAGCCCGTTAAAACCCTCAGTGATAGAAGGTTTGCAGAAGGGTGAACCAAGTCTCAGGGATGCTGTCACTCGCTGCAGGTCACACGTCAATTCAGGACTGGAGATAGATACAAAATTTAGGAAAAGAGCCAAGGGAACCATATATTTTGGGGGAAAAGTCTATGTAAAATAGATCAGGAAGTATATTTGCTCATATTTGCTCATATTCTAAGGGAAAAAGAAATGTCTGGTTCTTTTCACAGTCTCATTTATGTTTTCCCACTTCCTCCTCTCTTTTCCATGTTTCTCTGTTTCTCAGTAGAAAGCATGCCTTTCAAAAAGAAAATTTAAAACATTACCTTGAGAAATAACAGAACTTTGTGTTTTTTTTTCTAGATTTCTTATCTCCATTTTTTGAGTCAAAATTATTGGGTGAATTTAGTCCCAGTGTATGGACTGTTTGTTTGAGCAACACATGGCCATACCTCTCTTCCAGTGCTCACAGACTTTGTCCTTGTAATAGTTGTGCTATCAGCCATGCCCCCACGCTCACATGGCACTGCAAAGCACTGTAAGGACTATTATCCCCTTTCAAAGGGGAGAATGAAGTGAAATTCATTGCACAGAGGAATCGCTGAGATTGTGGTGGGACAAAACAAACTCTAAAGGAAATGGACCCCCACTGGGATGACTCACCTCAAGCAAGGAAGACTGAGGGCTTTTTTTTTTTTTTTTTTTTTTTTTTTGTAGAAAAAGGAGTTTTTTGCTCAAAGAGCCACACCCAGCAAAGATAACTTGGGAAGGCAGCATTGCTGCAGCCATAATCCCGCTGGGACACACTGGAGCCTTCGGATCATGAGCATATTGCTTCTGGAGGGTACTTGAAGACAAGACATGGGGGGCACAGAGGGGTCCAACCGCAGTGTCTGCATTTGGAGCTGGTACTGTGCACAGGAGGAAAGAGGAGGGGACAGAACCCACCAAATCTCTGCTCTCTGCAGCTCACAGATGGGCGAATTAATAAGAAGAAAGGAGTTCAGCTACTGAAACTGCCCTTCTCCACGCTTGACATGTTGAAACACTCCCTATTATAAGATCCCAGGTGTGCTAAATAATAATAAAAATCCTAACCATTCTTATAAACACAGGTTATTCTTATTTTTCGTTTAAGACAAAAGCGAGGGAGCTACCAGCAATCCCTCTGTGAGCCCCAGCATCCTCCCTCCCCAGCCAGCAGGACCACTAGGAGCAAAGGAGAGGGAGCAATGCCTGAGGGCACTGGCAGGGCACAGCAGTCACCTTGTCACTGGGATAATCTGATTAAAGGAGGAGGCCAGGGCATAATTAAATATCCTAGCCTGAAGTCCTAATAGAGCAGCTGGAAGACCTGATGCTCTCCCCATAATAAACGGTAGCTCATTTATTACTGCTTTGCATGTGTATCTAGAAATGAGTTCAGCCTGAAGCCCTGGCTTTTCCCACTCTCTATTACCAGGGATACCAACCTTCTGTTTGCAGATTTTTGTTGCGACTCTGACACTTTTATCTCCATCTGAGAAGCCACAAAAAGATGCAAGGAGATTTTATTTCATGTTTTACTGCAGAAGCCTCAAAGCCATGCATGGCAAAACCTTCTTACAAAGTCTTTGCAAGGTTGCAAAAAGAAGAGCTAGTCTTTGAGACCACTTTTCTATGGTTTTGCTGCCACATTATCAGTGAAGATGCCTTGAGTTCCCAAGCATCCTTTAGCAATTCAGCAGGATGAGGAGCAACCAGCTGGGACTCACACAGCAACTGGGTGCTGGGCTCCTCAAATTGGAGGAAAACTTCTCTTGGCTTCTGTGAGTCTAGCAAGACAGACAGGATTCACTTGATGTCTACTGAAGTATCAGAGATTTAATACCAGGGAGATAAGCAAGTTGTTTAAGCTCATTTGCACACTGTTAGCATGAGAGACGAAGGCATGAATAAATTAAGACTATAACCTGGAAGAAGCAGAGGTGACAAGAAACCAAACTAAGGATGAGGTAGGACTTAATAGATTTGTATTAAGGGGCTTACAGGACATGGGATGGATGTGATGAGCCAAAAGACACCATCCGGCTTTACATTGAAATGGGACCTGATACAACCTTTGCACAACTCCTGTTTAGAGATGATGATGATAATGGTGATCAGGATGTTCAGTGTGCCTGGCTCTTGCTGGTGCCCAGAGCTCCATTTTGGCTGTACAGGGTGCCTGGAAGCCCAGCTAGGACTTTTTAGATGGGTAATGGTAGGATGATAATTGCACCCTTTGTCATCCTGTTTTCTCCTGCATATATTTCCTCATCGTTCTGGAGTTGAATGGGTTTCCTCATCCTTTGGCACCAGCTATTTTTGGTTCCTCCACAAGGTGAAATTGAATTTCCTGATGATGTAAAGCAGGATAGCTCCACTTCGGCCATGGAGCTATGTGACTATAAAATTGTCAGGAGATCAGTCAGACCTTCAGATACAGCAGACATTAACAACTGAAGTTCATTCAAATACTGTAGCTTCCACTTGGATTATCTTACCCTTTTGTCAGGTTAATCAAAATATGCCTGGCTGCCTTATTCCTGATGCTCAAAGAACACATCATATACGCTTGACCTTTTGCAACATGCAAGAGGTCTATATTTCACATGCCAGCTATTAATCAGGAAGAATGGGTAAACCTAATGGCTTCCTGCAAGAATGCTATTTTTATAGAGATAAAGAGAAAAACAAGCTAATAAAAACACTGTCTTAGAGAACAGCTATCATTTTCTTCTGAAAATAAATATATTTTTGTTGGTAAGATACATCAAGTCTGCCTTGCAGATTTCCACCCCTCCAACTGAACAGAAGCAGCTGCAAGGTAAATAAAGTGATAATTTTCAGGGGGTTGGAATTTGGAAAGGAGTAGACATTTTTTAGGACTCATTCTTAAGCAGACGTAGTGGCATGCACCTTTAACGTTCGTATGCCAAGCTGTCAGCAAGCGACTTCAACACTGCCTTTATCTCTCCTCTTTTCTATTTATACATTACACAAAGCTATTTTTTCCTGGGTTTAATTGCACATCAAAGGCCCAACTGAATGGATTGGTTTGGGAGGTTGCTGATAGCAATGCTGGGGAATTCTGCAAATATAGGTCTAAAATTTCTGTTCTTTCCATTGGTATGTTGGAAATATGAGGAAAGCTAGTGAAATACTTAGCAAGCAAAAGCACCCTGGTTGTGTCTTTATTATTTGCAGGTTCAAGTTGGACATAAAGAAGATAAAATAACCATTTACTACATTAACTCCCTCCCTCTAACCCCACACTTTTAACCTAAAGACACAATGACACCGATGACAATGCTCATTTCAGTCTTTCAGAACCAGAGTATAAGACCTTTGAAGGCATTCATGTGCCTGAGTCCACCAACATATCCTGGAAAATTGAGTTTAGTCTACTATTCATTCAGAGATAAGTAAAATGCTTCCATTGCCCAGTTACTTTTAGGCTAAATAACATGTTTTCATGTTTGATTACTTTGGCAAATTTGGATTTAAAAGGACTTTTTCAGGATTACAGGAACACCAAAAAATCATGACATTAAAATTGATTGTATTGGATATAGGCATTGGACTGAATGTGTCCCTGCCTTGGTGAGAGCATGGAAGTCCCTACTCCTCTATTTTCTGGCCATAACAGAGATGTGACCACCATGAAGCACCTCAGCTTGCTTAAAACTATTTTCTCAGCACTGAGCTGAACTCTGAGCTTCATGCACAAGAAAAGTGACTGGACTACCTGCTTCAAAACCTGTGCTGACACCACCGTTTGCAGTGATGTGAAACACAAGAAAATGAAATGGAGCAGTGCTGGCAGTTTCAAATCCTTTCAAAGCCCATGAGAGCAGGAGCAGAACAAACATTTCAGGTATGGAAGAAAAGAAGAACTTGCAGGGGAAACCATCAGCAAAATCCTACAGAATGACATTTCACAGCTGATGTTGGGCAGAGCAAGAACCGGTTGGATAAAACACGCTGTCTGTAAACAAGCACAACTCCAGTCTAAGTTGCACAGCTGCTTTTGACACATTGACTTGATTATTTTTGTCTTCTTCCCCCAGCTTTCCAGCTCATACTGACTTAGCTCTCTCAGATGAAACCTCTGGCAAAGCTGCTGGTGATTCAAGATCCTTAAAACTCTTTTGAATGTCTCAATGTCAATTATTGCTTATTTATGAAAGGAAAGGAAAGGAAAGGAAAGGAGCGTAAAGGAGCGTAAAGGAAAGGAAAGGAGCGTAAAGGAGCGTAAAGGAGCGTAAAGGAGCGTAAAGGAGCGTAAAGGAAAGGAAAGGAAAGGAGCGTAAAGGAAAGGAAAGGAGCGTAAAGGAAAGGAAAGGAAAGGAAAGGAAAGGAAAGGAAAGGAAAGGAAAGGAAAGGAAAGGAAAGGAAAGGAAAGGAAAGGAAAGGAAAGGAAAGGAGCATAAAGGAAAGGAAAGGAAAGGAGCGTAAAGGAAAGGAGCGTAAAGGAAAGGAGCGTAAAGGAAAGGAAAGGAAAGGAGCGTAAAGGAAAGGAGCGTAAAGGAAAGGAAAGGAGCGTAAAGGAAAGGAGCGTAAAGGAAAGGAGCGTAAAGGAAAGGAAAGGAGCGTAAAGGAAAGGAGCGTAAAGGAAAGGAGCGTAAAGGAAAGGAAAGGAAAGGAAAGGAAAGGAAAGGAAAGGAAAGGAAAGGAAAGGAAAGGAAAGGAGCGTAAAGGAAAGGAGCGTAAAGGAGCGTAAAGGAGCGTAAAGGAAAGGAAAGGAGCGTAAAGGAGCGTAAAGGAGCGTAAAGGAGCGCAAAGGAAAGGAGCGCAAAGGAAAGGAAAGGAAAGGAAAGGAAAGGAAAGGAAAGGAAAGGAAAGGAAAGGAAAGGAAAGGAAAGGAAAGGAAAGGAAAGGAAAGGAAAGGAAAGGAAAGGAAAGGAAAGGAAAGGAAAGGAAAGGAAAGGAAAGGAAAAGCAAAACAGACAAACTCAGACTCAGGAAATAATGAATAGAAAGATTTCCAGATTCATAAATAGGACAACATACTTCCTATAGCTCTTACATAATGTTAAAGGGATGCTTTGCTTTAAAACCAGCACCATTTTAGTAGGTCTTTTTGTTCTACTACTGTTGTGCTACTTTTAAGTGAGAGAGGTGTTTGACAAGTGAATCTTCAGTAATGACAGCCTCAGCGTTTTTTGACTTTGTTGCAAATACTGAGCTAACTCAGTATTACTGAGCTCAGCAGAACCTGCGAGCATAAACTAAAACAATATGTGACTGGTGCACAGTGCACAATAATTTATTTAGAGTTTAACCCAGCAGAAACCAATGGCCAAGACTAGGGACACTTAAATGCTGTTGGAAAACCTTTTCCCTCCCTGGATTGAACATTATCCACCTCTAAGCTTTGCTCCACTGCACACACACACACGTCTAAGTTACTATAATAATTTATAATAGCGTACACATTTGTAATAGGGATGGTTTCTGTTCCCTTGCAGACAGGTGACTTTCTGAAGAGCACAGCCATGGGAGCAGGTTTGGGGTGAGGAAGAAGAGCTGGAAGACCACTCAGCCCTGGTTGCCTCTGCTTCCCTATGCCACTCTGGTCTCTGTGGGCCAGTCCCACGAGGAATGCCTCCAAATAGCTTTAGAGAGCCTACCTGGTTGCAGATATGGAAAACTAATTATATGGAGCCAAGTCCCAATGAAAATAATAATAATAATAATAATTACAATGTTCCAAACAGTGCCCATCTGTGAATCTCAATTAGCTTCACAAACAGTAATTAATTTAGCTTCTTAACTCTCTGCAAGATAGAGAATTACTAATGTTCCCATTCCATGGATGGGGATATAAACATGCAGAAATGTCTACAAGGCAGTATCTGGAGCTAGGCAGCACATCTTCTCATTGTCCATTCTCTGAATTGGGCTGTCTCCCACCTTATCAGCTGGTATTTCCCCTGTCTTTTTATGCAAAACTGTATTCTGCGGTTTTGGACCAAAGAAAAAGCAAGTCTTCAAAGTCCCCACAGGTTTGACATAAGTAAAGTCTGCAGTGCTGAGCATGAGACCTGCACTAATACCACTGCTTGTCTTCCTCTTTGCTATGATGGAAAATGTACCCAGAGGGGAACCCACTGGATTTTACTTAGTAACCCAACAGTGAAGTCTCCCTAATGAGACCGATGACAAACTTGCCTTTATTTCCTTTACTGACCACTACTGTTTTCCATCAGATGGTCCCACAAAAAAGCCAGGTTAGCCAGCAGCAGACAGACCTGCCTGGATGGCCAGCCAATGCCCACCTCCAACCTCGGATGTAGGGCACGAAGTGATGGGGCTCCAGGGGCACCACCCCAGCGCAGTGACATAGCCTCTCCTTCCCTAAAATAAACACCAAGCCAGCCTGTCCTGGTTTCAGTTAGAACAGAATTTTCTTCCTAGTAGCTGGTGGAATGCTGTGTTTTGGCTTAGGATGAGAAGAGTGCTGATAACACCCCGATGTTTTAATTGTTGCAGAGCAGTGCTTATACCAAGCCAAGGACATCTCAGCCTTTCGCTCTGTCTTGCCAACAGGCAGGCTGGGGGTGCAGCAAGAGCTGGGAGGGGACAGACCCAGGACAGGTGACCCAAACTAGCCAAAGGGGTATTCCATACCATCTGACATCATGCTAAACAATATATAGGGGTGGCTAGCTGGGGGGAAGGGAGGCCGGACTGCTTGGGGTTAGGCTGGGCATCGGTCAGCGGGTGGTGAGCAATTGCATTGTGCATCACTTGTTTTGTACACATTATTAGTAGTAGTACTATTATCATCATTATTGTTATTATTATTATTGTTATTATTATTTTCCTGTCTTAATAATCTGTCTTTATCTCAACTCACAGGCTTCACTTTCCCGTTTCTCTCCCCCACCCCAGAGAGGGAGGGGGGAGGGTGAGCGAACGGCTGTGTGGTGTTTAGCTGCCAACCAGGTTAAACCACAACAGTCCTTTTTGGCGCCCAACGTGGGGCTCAAAGGGTTGAGATAACGACAGGTCTGACCAGAGTGTGTTAAACTAAAATTGGTATAAGTATTAGACCTGCTTAATAGTTGATAGTCATAATGCTGATTGCTTAAATCTCAACTCTGCTGTGCCTGTTTTCCAAATTGAGTATTATAGCACATTACTTTCTGTATGTGCTCTCTGTCATGTTTTTTATCCTCTCTGGGCCCTGGTTTAAGATCGTTATGGTACTGTGTGTTGTAACAGTGGCTTATGAGACGATGAAATATCTGGTCATGACTCTAACTTGGTATTTGTACTCAGCAACATCATCGACTCTGTACTTTGGAAACCATATCTCGGAAACTATTAACAATTACACCTATTGCCTTTTTTCATCAGGGAGTCAATCTGTGGAGGGGAAAGGGGAAGATATTTTTTCTTACTCATTCACTCTCCCTTTCTCCTTCACCACCCTCTTATTCTCCGAGCTTGTTACAATAGCTCTCCAAGATATTGAATATCTTGTTGTTATGTCTCCTGAATGCGCTTCAGATTTTGTTTAAAGTTAAACAGCTACTTAGGAAACTCATCCAGAGATCTGTCCTGAGGCGGGATAGTTGTGAGTAGCAGGGAGTGTGGGAGGATATGGGCAGGTTTCTAGAGCAGTGGGCACCTCCAGTGTTTTGGAAATTCACCCCTGAACAACGGCAAAATCCTAAAAAACTGGTAGAATGCTTGAAAAAGGGTGTCATGACTCTGGCAGTTCCAAAGTGATACAAATCACTGTAGTGTGCTGCGGTCTGTCTCATGCCTATCAAGGTGCAATTGATGCTACTATAAACCTAGTGGCAGACCCTGCGGCCACTCCAAGTCCTGTGACAGACCCAACAGCCACTCCAACCCCTACGATGGAGCCTGCAGCCACTCCAATTCCAGCTCCTGCAGCCTCTCCAGTTCCTGCAGCCACTCCAGTTCCTGCAGCCGCTCCAGCTCCTGCTCCTGCGGCTGCTCCAGCTCCAGCTCCTGCAGCCACTCCAGCTCCTGTAGCTCGGTCAATTAAATGAGCTGTAGCCGTGCAAGTTGCCCCTGCAGAGGGTATTCCAACCGCTATGGCAGACCCTGTAGCTGGGTCAGAGAAAAGAACTGTAGCAGTGCAAGTTGCCCCTGTAGAGAAGGTGAAAAAATGGTATAAAGATTCAGGTCATTTACAATGCGGAGAGTCTTCTGCTAAGTCTAGGTATAGACAAGACGATGCTGGGACATCAGGGATTCAGGAGAAGGAAGATGAGGATGTTGAGGAATTCTTGAAACAACAAGGAGGCCATGACTTGCTGCAGCTGAGCAAACCAAACTGCCAGGACGACTACGAGGAGTTGCCATGACGATGTTCTTCTATCACCCGATTGAGGAATTAAAAATACTGTTACAAGCAGCTGACACTTTCTTCAAGGACAAGATCTACGTGACTGCTAACCACAAGGAGGTTGTTGTCTTGCAGGTGGGGTTGTTTTCTTGCAGTTGTTTGTCTGAGTGCTTTCGACCAATAATCTTGTGTGAGATGCTATCCGCCTCTGCTAGATTGCTATAAGAATCAGGCTATTCGGGTAATAAAGGAAGCATGATTTAACCATAGTGGTGTATGTCATGACTTCGGCCGTCCTTCCTACAACAAATGGTGCCCGAACAGGGACCCTAGAAGCAGTAAGACACGGAACAGAGACATGGTGAGATGCGGGACGTGGAGAGACGCGGAACAGAGACTCGGAGAGATGCGGAGAGACGTGTCAAAAGAAAAAGAAAAACCTAGTACCTTTGAATATTGTATCAGACTCGCAGTATGCTGTAGGTGTCGCTCAGTGCATTGAGAGGGCACATTTGAGACATATCCCAAAGGTAAACTTGATTCTAAAATTTAAGGAGTTGTTATTTTTGGTAGAGCAGTGGGTGCACCCATATTTTATTATTCACATGCAGAGCCACAGGAACTAGATATCCTGGGAAGTGTAACAGCAACAGCATGTATAAGGTTTACTTGCTCACGAAAAAAAAAACAAACCATGAAACAAATCGTCAACGCCACACTTGCTCCTTATTGCAATGCATCTCTTTGGTGTAATTATACAAAACTATAATAGCATCATTCCTTGTGCCAGGAGCTGTTCTGCTCAGCTGTGGGATCAACTGTGGAGCGGACACCCCTAGGTGCACCCCAAGCATTTTCCTCGGAGGGGTCTCCACTCTCAGCTGCTCACCACAGAAGTAGACAAGGACTTCCTGAAGCCATGGACAAATTATTTTAAGTGATATTTTCTTGTGGTATGAATGAGAAGTGTAAGAGGCCTCTTTGTGTGACTGTGTGATTATGCTATTTAAGTGAGATGCAGCATAGCTGAGAAGCAAAAGGGTTAAAGATAGCCCCAGAGAAGGTTCAACGGAAACAGCCATGGCTATATTTAGGATGGAAAATATCAGACCTTACCATTCGTGCACGGACAGTTGATATGTCTATGGTGTTACATAATTTGACAGATGTACAAATGTTCCTGGGTAATATTCAGTGGGTTCGGAACATTATAGGGATTACGAATGACGATTTAGCTATACTATTACCTTTATTGAGAGGAAGAAGCACAGAGCAGGAGATTAAACTGACAAATGAGCAATGGCAGGCTCTTTTGCAAATAGCTTCTAAGGTTGCAGCTGGTGCCGCTCGCAGACATATAGCAGCAGTTGCACTCTCCTTACTAGTTAGCAATCGTGTCTCATTCGTTTGCAGTGCTTGGTCAGTGGCAAAAAAAAAAAAAAAAAGAAAAGAAAAGGGGGAGAGTAAGGGGCGACAAAGTCAGAAACAGTACCAGGAGGATGCCACTGACACTAACAGCACTGGGAATAGGAATAGCATAAGAGAAACAGGAGATAGCAAGAGTGCAATGATAGGACAGCATTTTTGAGTCCTGGAGTGGATTTTCCTACAGATTCAGCCAAAAGTGAGTGTTCAAACACAGGCGGAAGCTATCGCGCAGTTAGTACTTAAGAGTCGGTCTCGGAGTAATGAAATCAGCGGGCAGGAACCAGGAGATATTAGTCTGCCGATGACTCAGGATCATTTGGAATGGTGTTTACAGCAATCCATACCACTACAAGAAGCTGTGTTAGGTTACCCGGGATTGGTACATTCCCGAACTCCAAAGGGGCCTCTCTGGCAGGTTATAAGGTCATATAAATGGCAGGTAGTACCACGACTCTCATCCCGACCAGTGGTGGGTCGCACTGTATACACTGATGCAGGTGCAGCAAGTAGGAGGGCTGCGTGTGTGTGGTACGAGAATGGAAATTGGGAGAAATTCATAATCCCAGGGGAGACGGGATTCATTACAGACATTGGTATTGTCTGCAGTTGTTTGGGCTTGTCAGTGCTGGATGCATGAGCCGATCAATATCGTCTCAGACTCTCTGTATGTAGTCAACATGGTAAACCAGATAGAGTATGCCTTGATATGTCACACTAAGAGGGACAGATTGTTGTCATTATTTCTGCAGCTGTGAGATGCCATTCAAGGGAGAACTGCACCTTATTGTGTTATCCATATCTGTAGTCATCAGTTCTCGATTGGGTTAGCGGAAGGTAATGCACTAGCAGATAAGTTGGTGAGTATGGTCACAGCGGGGCCTGAGAGTGATTTTGCACGTGCATGAGTGTCGCACGAAATGTTCCATCAGAATGCAAAGGGTCTTCGGAGGCTGTTTGGACTTACCTGGACAGAGGCGAAAGAAATAGTAAGAGCGTGCCCTTCTTGTAGTCATCATGGACCAGGGTTAGGTTTGGGTATTAATCCACGGGGTATTAAAGCACTTGAGGTATGGCAAATGGATGCAATGCATGTACCGGAATTTGGTACTAAAAGGTATGTGCATGTGAGTATTGATACCTTTTCAAGATTCATATAGGCAACTGCGCGGGGGTAGAAAAAGCACTCCATGTGTGTAGACATCTGACGGTGTGTTTTGCTGTTATGGGAGTGCCGCAGCAGATCAAAATGGACAATGGTCCAGCGTATGTTAGCAAAAAAGTTAGAAAATTTATGAAAATGTGGGGAGTAAAGCATGTCACAGGTATTCCATATTCTCCTACGGGCCAGGCAATTG
Source organism: Aythya fuligula (assembly GCF_009819795.1). Classification (NCBI taxonomy): domain Eukaryota; kingdom Metazoa; phylum Chordata; class Aves; order Anseriformes; family Anatidae; genus Aythya; species Aythya fuligula. The sequence goes on from NC_045594.1 coordinate 9,826,172, forward strand.
TCAAACGATCACATCAGGTTCTGTTGAAGAATGGCTCAAAGAGCAAGGGCACGGGTCCCTAGAGGAGTTGTACAAGCAAGGCAAAGAAAATGCTGAGTTTATAGCCATGGAGTAGGCCAGATGAGAAGCATTCTTGTGAAAATATGCAAGGAGTAGTCTGTCCTTGAGAGAGAGATAAACAGGTGGATCTGAGGCCTGGGAAAATAAGTTACAGCTTATGCGCTGTAACTGCAAGTAGGAGAAACAGTATTTTTTGTAACACTTTTAGGCTTAGCCAATAGGATAGTGACCAGTAGGCATAATTATAGCTGTGTGTATAAATATATGGATATCTGCGCAATAAAGTTGAAGCTTGTATTACCACTCATATTGAGTCGATCACTTGCTTCCCTGCGCCGTTAATCGGAAGGTTTCACACCCGCAAGGTTCTAAAGGAACAATTAGTGAAGTTAAAAGAAATCAAGGACATTGATGAGCAATAGTCCAAGGCATTGTTTGTCTTGAATCATTTATGTTTGACTGGTGATCGAGAAGACCCTCTCGCGAATATTCATTTTCAAACAATAAACAGAGCAGCACCAAATGTGCTACCAGAAATGAGTGAATTACCGAGATCCTGCTACAGGAATCTGGAAAGGGCCAGCTCCAGTCCTGTTCATTGGCTGGGGGTATTTTTGTGTCTCTATGGGAGCAGGACCAGTGTGGGTGTCAAGCCTATTTGTGAAGGCCGCCCAAGATGTCTCAAGGGACGAGGAAGTTGCTGATGGTGATTCTAATACTGCCAGCAGGGCTTGCGCTTGTGACCAAGATCGAGCCGTGACAAAATCTGTGGGTGACATGGGCTAATCAGACTGGTATATCAGAATTTTGTCTGTTCATGGCATCGTCCACGGATCTGTTTAGGACTTGCCTCATAGGTATACCCTTCTGAGTTTGGCCAGTACGCTACCAACAATTGCTGCAATGCCTCATCTGTAGCTGCGTGTTCAGAGAAATTGATACATTTGCTTAATGTCTCGTTACCCTGGGATCCACAAGAGTTACAGTTACTTGGGTCTCAGAGGATAGGAAACACATCACAGAACTGGATTCAAACATGTTTTGTGTTCGGAAATTTACAGCAAAGATTAAATCCTTTCAAAAAACACAATCTAACAGGGTGGACAAATGTGACTTGAGAAGGGCCATACAGGTACAGAAATACAAATAACACCTGCGGTTGCAATGACACTGCTAGGCAGGGTTTGGGGCCTATGGCACGGAGACAAGGGGTAACAACTATAGTATTTGGAATAATCGTACAGCTATGGCATTACCTCATGATGTTTTTCTGATTTGCGGGGAAAGGCCTGGCAAGGTATCCCTGCAAATGCCATCTGAGGTCCATGTTACTTAGGTAAACTTACTATGTTCACTCCTAGCTTGTCACAGTTGCATAATATCATTAGACATAAATGGGCATTGCTCACACCAGATTGCAATGATAATGTTGAGTTGCTAGGTGTTGCGGCTAGAACAGCATTAGCACTTTTTGTGCCAGGAGCAGCAGCTGTGAACGCACTTAATAATTTAGAAAAATTGGGATGCTGGGCCAAGAAGCAAGCCAATGCCAAGACAAAAATATGTGAGGAAATGCTACTAGATCAAAATAGTCTGCAACATGCGCTTTTACAGGATCGAGCTGCTATTGACTTCTTGCTTTTGGCTCAAGGGCATGGGTGTGAGGACTTTGAGGGAATGTGCTATTTGAACCTTTCTGATCATAATGAGTCAATTCACAAATCCATTGCCTTCCTGAAAGAGCACATGAGAAAGATTTAATAAGATATTAATCCTTTCGACCAATGGCTCACTGATTTGTTTGGGATGATGCCTAGATGGTTACAGGGATTAATCAAAGAAGAATTAAGGCTTCTGCTTATTGTGGTGTTAATCATCATTGCGTGCTGTATTATGATAAATGTGGTTTAAAATTTACTTGCAAAACTGTTACGTGACGCTTGGATTCCTCAGAAAAAAGAAAAAGGGGGAATTGTTGAGGAATTTTTGAAACGGCAAGGAGGCCATGACTTGCTGCAGCTGAGCAAACCAAACTACCAGGACAACTATGAGGAGTTGCCATGACAATAATCTTCTATCGCCCGACTGAGGAATTAAAAATATTGTTACAAGCAGCTGGCACTTCCTTCAAGGACAAGATCTATGTGACTGCTAACCACAAGGGGGTTGTTGTCTTGCAGGTGGGGTTGTTTTCTTGCAGTTGTTTGTCTGAGTGCTTTCGACCAATAATCTTGTGTGAGATGCTATCCGCCTCTGCTAGATTGCTATAAGATTCAGGCTATTCGGATAATAAAGGAAGCATGATTTAACCATAGTGGTGTATGTCATGACTTTGGCCATCCTTCCTACAACATGAGGATGCCGAAAAATCAACAGTAACTACCTGAAACCTATACCAGCATGAGCTACGAGATCTGCAAAAAGATTTTGGTCGCTGCATAGGTGAGCAGCTTGTCACCTGGCTGCTCTGGTGCTGGGACACCGGAGCCAATTGTGTGGAATTAGAGGGCAGGGAAGCCAGACCGCTGGGATCCCTTGCTAGAAATGCAGACACTGACAAAGCAATTGCAGATGGAGCACAATCTCACAGCCTCTGGAGGCGTCTCCTCTCAGCTGTGAGGGAAAGGTATCCCTTCAAGGAAGAACTTGTATGTCTACCAGGCAAGTGGACCACTATGGAGAAGGGAATCCAGTACCTGAGGGAATTAGCCATACGGGAGGTGATTTATGAGGACCCAGACCTCGGACAAAAATCCAAAGATCCAGATGAAGTCAGGTGTACATGACCCATGTGGCAGACGTTTGTACAGAGTGCACCATCATCATATGCCAGCTCATTGGCAATAATGGCCTGGAAAGAAGATGAGGAACCCACAGTGGATGAAATGGCTGAACAACTCCGGCAGTACAAAGAAAGTCTCTCCTCTTCCTTACAGGCCTGCGTCTCAGCTGTGGAGAAACTTTCTGAAGAATTCCACCAACTTAAAGAGAATTTATCTTCCTCCCCACCTGAACAAACCAGTGTCCAACTAAAAGAGAATACTTTGCAGAAATTGTCAGAAAAGTTCCACCAACTTGAAGAGAGATTATTTTCCTCCGCACGTGTACAAAGCAATGTCTCAGCTATCAGGGGTAAGCGTTCATCTGCACAAGGAAGACGATATGGTGGGTACTCACCCTGTGCCACCCTGTGGTTTTATTTATGAGACCATGGAGAGGACATGAGAAAATGGGATGGAAAATCTACCGCGACCCTAGAGGCACAGGTACATGAGCTGCAAAAGAAAACAATCGGGAAAAAGGGATTCTCTGAAAAGTTTGCTGCTCCAACTTCCAGCAGGCAGTCCTTCAAACACAGAAACGAAGAAGATTCTGACCAGGATTAGGGGGGCCCTGCCTCCAGCCAGGGGGAGGAAAGGGACAATCGAGTTTATTGGACTGTGTGGATTCGATGGCCTGGCACGTCAGATGCACAGAAGAGCCCATCTGTATTTATGGAGTGACGGGGGGGATCTCAGCAGATAACTGTATTGGAGGCTGAAGTGAGTCTGACTGGGAATGAATGGCAAAAGCACCATATTGTGACTGGCCTGGATGCTCCAAAATCCTCCGTAGCCTTTGTCTCTGGGGATGGTGCTATTGTGGCTTTGTTCTTTCTCCTTGCTGGTGGTGCTCTCCAGGCACCTGCACGCAGGAGCTGGCTGTGAAGGCAAGCCAAGAGGCACAAGCACAGGCCACTTCCTCTCCTTGTGGCCAAACAAAACCACATGAAGCAGCTGGGAGAAAGAATGGTACATGCAAAATGCACTGTCACCAAGGATGCAGAGGGAGGAGGAAAATTGCAGGTGAAGATGTTCTGCACCTGGCAGATGAAGGCACCCTTTGGCATCTCAGGCAGGGGGACAGAGGAGGGAATGTCATCCAGCCCTCCACAGCCCTGGCCTGAGTCAGGGAAGGGAATTCAAGCAGCTTCTGAAATCCCTGGTAGATATCACAGTGGTTCACCTTCAACTTGTCAGTTAGGCAGATGCACTCCTTAAA